>NC_058412.1:13305589-13502247 GCF_002201575.2 Neomonachus schauinslandi | reverse complement strand
ACACTGACCTCAGAAGCTATTTGGAGATAGTGTCGAGAGGTTGAGGCACTTGTTACACAGGGACCCCCGATGAGAACCCCCCCCCCCGCCAGTTTTTCTAGACAGCTGCCATGCGTGCCACTGAGTGGAACTGGAAGGTACAGAGGCATGGGCAAAACTGGCCTTTGCGTCAGGAAGACAGTTTTTAATCCTGTTTAAACTTAACACTTATTTGACTTGGGAGAAATCATCTAACCTCTCTGTACCTGAGTTTGTTCTTTGTAGCATGGAGCTAACAATTATCCTCTACTCATGAGATTTTGTAACAACGAGTATAGTGTGTCTAACACAATGCCTGGTACAAAAATGCTCAGAAATTGAAGATGCTATTGTTATTGTTGCTGGTGTTGCTGATGATGTTGTTTTGCAGCCAAGAAGCAAGACCGCTTGTGTCTAAATATTTCATTGAGCAGAAACCTGAGCATCCTTGATGATTGCCCTGAGTATGCTTGCACAGTGTCCCATCAGCAAATTGACAAGCCAGCCAGTGACATACGGAAACCACGAACTTTGCATAAAGTCGTCCCAGACCTGATAGGCAGTCAGGAGAGGCAAAGGCCCCAAAGCCAGGCTCCACACCTGAGCAGGTGAACCAGACATATATGCAAAAGACAAAACCAGACTAGGTCATCAGTCAGTGTGGGTGTGGGATGACAGATGGTACAGTGTGTCCCATTCTCCCAGACAGCCCCTGTCCATATGGGGATTTGGATTCCATGAAACCAAGATGGGACAGCCAGGAACAGAGGGCTAGAGGGGTCCTGAGCCAATGTCCCAAGAGAGCAGAAAGAACAGGGTTTGGTGCACAAGCCAGAAGGCAGGAGCAGGACCGCAGGGAAATCTAAGTCGAGAGCTGGGGGCAGAAGCCGAAGAGGAGTCAACTGCGAGCAAAGCATGGAAAGCCAGATGACTACAGAAAACCACATTCAAGGGCTCGAGCTTGCCCTCATCGGCATTCATGCATGTGAGATAAAGCGTCAGGACAGATTCCAGGGGCCACTCGCTGCGCACAGAAACTGCACACTTAGCATCTCGACTCTATTCAATTTTTCTTCTGCTAACTCCTTTTTGTTCTTTCTCATTATTATTAATTTCCTGGCATTTGCTTAAGCTTATAAGTTAAAGTCCTTTGAGGACACAGTCAGGGCATGCACGCATACACCACAGTTATTTTCATTCTGTCCTGACGTATCTTTGTAAACTACTTTAAAACCCTCCACTAACAAGTCAGAGTACAAATGATTAAATGGTATATATTTTTAAGTCTGTAACTCTGCATGTTTTCCAAATGATTTTACAGTGACCAACTTTTCTTCATCCCATTCATTCTTATCTTCTTGTTTCTCTCATCTCTATTGCATGGAGTTCTGATCAAAGTCTGTAGCTGGGGTTGGAGCATGTTCTCTGTATGCTACCCCAATTTGGGGGGGGGATAAGGTGGAATGTCATTAAATAAGTAAACAACAAATAAATAAATACAGCCTGTTTCTACGTTAACAATAGATACCATTTATAGAGCACCTGCTATTTACTACGTATTGTGTCAAGTGATTTTCGTTTTGTGTAAACCTCCCGATAATTAAATTGGATGGATTTCATCATCCCCACGTGACCAATGGGGAAACAGAAGATGGAAGTAGTTGCATGGGTCACTCAGCTAGTAAGTGATCTGAATCCAAGATTACCAGACACCCACACCCAACAACACCCTCAACCACCAAGTTTTGGTTTTTTCCTCCAACGTGCAAAATGTGTACATGGGTGCACACAGACACTCTATAGAACACCAAATAGTGGAAAGTGCTGGAATGTCACAACAATTGTAACCAGTTGCCCTGACTTCTCCAGGGAGGTCCCCATGTTCAAAGTCTCCCTCCTGGAACACAGGCATGGGGAAAATGACTTTCCACTGCTCTAGGGTCCATCTCAAAGCCATTCCCCAGCTCAGAACCACCAATTCACTGAATTGCACACCTCTTAAGAATTCACAGACAGAAATGATGAATGCCCATAGAGCTCTCACACAAACTTCATGCCTCCAAAGAGGGTGGCAGTCATACCTTATGTCCTCCTTGGCTTCAGAGTCATGAAAACTGAGCCTACCATGGGAAAAGAAACTTATTTATAGACTTCCCTGGTAATGCCTGTTTTCTCAAAACTGGCTTGAGGCTTGCATATATTGATCATTTTCCTTTATTGTGACCCTGGAAGCTGACTGGGAGTATCAGCAAGCAGAATCCACTTTCATTCCTGTGGACAGACCAGAGGGGGATGGAGCTGTGGTGTGAAGACACTAAGTTCTCTGGCCCAATGCCTGGAGTCCCGCCATTCAGGATTCTTTCAGCAAAGGAGCTCTACAATCTCCTGGATCTTTATGAGCCCTTTCTGAAAACCAAAATGCCTTTGGAAGGAGAGGAGGTTAGGTTAAATGGGATTAGTTCCCCCTAATTACTTATAATCCTGATTTTTAGCTTTGACTAATCCCCTGTGAGAAAGGAGTAAATGGTAGGGATGGGAATTGTGCTGGGTGAGAAGGTAAGGAGGAGCTAGAGAAGAAGACAGGCTATGCCCAAAGCCAGCCCTGCCCTCTGCCTTCCTATTCAAGCCCCCCTGTAGTAGAGACTACAAGGCCATGATCTGCTGTGTACTCACCATGAAGGTCTTGACTTAGAGATCCAAAGATTCCTTTGTTCCTAGAATCAATTGTTTTCATTCACGAATTGAACAAATATCCACTGAGGACCTAAAGATTCCTTTGTTCCTAGAATCAATTGTTTTCATTCACTCATTGCACAAATATCCACTGAGGACCTATTAGCCACTCTTTAAAAATCCACAGTCTAATGGAGGAAGACACACCTACCTACACATTTTTATAATACAATGGGAGTAAATACAACAAGACAGATAGATGATAGATGCTGGATGGGAGGGAGAAAGAAATCCATTTAGGAGCATTAAGTTTAGTTGTTTTATTTGTAAGGGAGCAAGAGGTAATTTTGAGCTAATTCATAAAAGGTGAACAGGAGTGAGCTAGTGAGAGGGTGGGAGAGAAAGCTTTCCAGAGAGAGGGAGGAGTATAAGCCAAGACACAGAAAATCAGGACTGCATATGTGTGTGTGTGTGTTTTTTGTGTGTGTATATGTGTGTGTGTGTGTGTGTGTATATAAACATCACTTTTAGTATGGTTGGTTAGTAGAGTATAAGAGGTAGGGAAGGGAAGGTGAAGCAGAAGTGGCAGACGGAGCCAGTTCTCAGAGGTCATGTGGACAGAGTTATAGAGTCAGAACTTCACCCTTGGACAATGGGTATGAGTGATGGACTGAGAGCAGTAGTGACACCATCAGAGAGAGAAAAGTCAGGGTGAGCTAGGAGAAGGGAGGTGATATCCCTGTGTCTTGGTGGCAAAAATAGGAGAATCAGATTAAAGATAATCGTATTAACAATTATTCAAAGAATCTGGATAAATTGTGGCCATATCACCAATTTTCTTCAATACAAAGAAAATCCAACTCATTTTCTCAACTCTTTATTAAGGGTGTAGATAAGCAAAAGCCTTTCCATTATTCACTATGATATTGACCAAAATTCTGATTTCTACATCTGCAGGTAGTAAATATTCATTCCTTATAAAAAAGGAAAGGAAAAATCAATAAATGATAACCAGACAGTTCAGAGAGGTTGCCTAGTGCACATGACTAAAACAACAGAGCCATGATCAGAACCCAAGACTTACTCCAAGTCCAGTGCTCTGTATGATGGAGCACCTAGCCTCAGCTGTGACACAACATAAAATGTTCACTTTTATTTCACTCTCCATCATCTTCTGACTTAGTGAAATCTCTCCTGATCCAAAAAGACTTCTACACTCACCCTAGCTCACGGTGACTTTTCCTTCCAAGAAGCCCTTTATATTTGCAGTCCAAATTATGCAAACCCCATATATTAGTCTAATATGATTTCATGACTGTTACTGATAACCATACATTGAAATTTTAGATTCTTGGGAGTACAGAGACCTATCAGGAGATAGTTCATGCTCACAAGATGAGAAGAAACACAAGAGACGCATGAATTGCCTGCATTCTGATTTACTTTTTCAAGGATGTTTGTAAACAGCCTTGGAAGAGAGAGTGTCTCCAGATATTGCCCTCCAGAACAAAGGGCAAATTGCTTACTGTCCAGTATAATCAAGGTAATATCGCCCTCTAGGTTGAAGGGCAGATATGCTTACGTCCCATTTTAAAAGATGAGTGTTCCCCTCGCTGAGATGTCCCCTTCAGGCCCACTTTGCATCGCCCTATGGAGACGGGCTGAGGGAGCAGGTATAAATACTGACAGTCTAGTTATTTCCATTGCTGTGACTGATGAACTGCCCTTTGTCTCTGGCGCAGGAATCATGTATCCTCTGCCAGCATCCGTGAATTCATGGCCAACTAACTTATTACTGTGCAAGCAGGGTAAATTTCGGACCCTTCACAGTTCTCAGTGTGATCATGTCGAACAATCCTCCAGTCTTCTCCCAGATACCCAAGAAAGTCCTCATCACAGAGCAGGGCCTCAACACTATCAGCAATGTCAAAAAATAAGGAGCAAACGATTCTCAGCACTCAAATGTGGAAGTCATAGTATTGTAAATGTTAAAGACTCGGCCACTTGAGATCATCAAAATGTTGTCAATTCAATTGCTAAATAACCATTAGTCATGTGACTTAAATTAGTATGGAGCCAGTATATTATAGACAATGAGGACATGAATTCTGAGGTCAAACCATGTCCCTGGATTCAAATCCTAGCTCCCTAATTACTAGCTGTGTGAGTTTGGGCAAGTATGATAACCCGTTTTTCAGTTTTCTCAATGATAAAATGAGGATGATGGCAGCACCCTACCTCATGGGGTTGCTGCAAAGATTAAATGGGTGAATTCATATAAAGCACCAATGTGAAGCACATGTGTACAGCTGCTGTTCCAAATACAGCAGCATATTTCAATGCATCCAAATTACTTTAAAAACTCCAGCTTTATTACATCCACTGATTGCAGACAATTTCCTGAGATAGACTAAAACATTTAACCATCAGAAATGAAGGACAGAGGCGCCTGGGTGGTTCAGTCCATTAAGCATCCAACTCTTGATTTCAGCTCAGGTCATGATCTCAGGGTCGTGAGATGGAGCCCTGCATCAGGCTCCGCACTCAGCACGGAGTCTGCTTGATTCTCTCCTTTTCCCTCTCCCTCTGCCCCTCCCCCTGCTCTCACTCTCTCTCTCTCTCAAATAAATAAACAAATGAAATCTTTAAAAAGAAAAAGGAAATGAAGGACACACTGGGACAGCTCTATTGTAGAACTCTGATGCTCAGTGAGGGATAGAAACCCTTGCCAAAACTTTTATGGACATGGTGATGACTGTCAGCACTCAAATACTGCATTCATGAGGCGGTTATTTTGGGCCCAAGTTGTTTTTAGAATCCCTCGTTATTTGACAGGCAATATCGGATCCACGAATGTCATCAAGTCTGTAGCTGCTTAAGGAAGCCCCCAAGGCTCAGGTGTCTCCTGCTTCATGATACATATGATTATCAGGGAAAAAGGGAAAGGTCTGTACCAGTAATCAGTCATGGATGGAAGAGGCTGCTCATGATCTCAGAGGAGCATTGGCATTTAATACCACACCGATGAACCATTATGAGTTTATTATCAGGCAAAGGATGAGGTGGAGAGCAAGGAGACTACATGTCTGAATCATCTGGTTTACTGTCCACACTATTCAGAATCACTAAATAGTTATCAAGGCTTCAGTACATCTTCTATAATAAAACCTCAGTCAAGCGTGCCGTATTAGGGAATGGAAAGACAAGGAAAGTAATGTTTATTGAGCACCTCCTATGTGTCCTTAATGTGCATTATCTCAACCCTTTTTGCTGTATTAGGCCCCTTTGAATAGTTGAGAAAACAGAGGTTTCAGAGAGGTTAAGTAACGTGACCATGATCACAGAGAAGTAAATGGCGAAGCCAGCCCCTGAACCAAGCTCTGTACCCCAAAACCTATGCTCTTTTCCTGCTCTGTCTTGGGCACCACAGCCCCAGATGCCCATTCTACCACCTGTGAGCTTCTCATGAGCAAGAGAGCTGTGTCCTTTTCATCTGTATATCACCCATATATATATATCTCAAAGAGGACCGTTTAATAACTTTTTTTGTTGAACAAATGAAATTGGACACCAAGCAAAATCATAATAAATAATCTGGGTCCTAGAGGGCAAACACCAAGAATAAGTGCTCAAGGATCCTTGCCTATCGTGCTGGGAAGCTGCCACAAATAACTACACAGGTCCACCAAGTCCCTTATAGACAAGCATCAAAAGCCACAGGGCCAGCTGATCAGAAGAGAGGGCAGTTCCACTGGAGGAACCTGGAATGCACAAGAGAAAGAGGTCCCCTTAAAGTCCTGTTATACATCATGCATATCTTAGGTTTGACGTGGGCTCCCAGAGCTGGTTGACAACTCTTGCTCTGAAATCTGGAATGAAGTCTGATCAGGCCTACATTGGTCACCTGAAGTCATGGACTCCAACAGCCTGAAATATCCAGATGTCTCCCTGCATGGCTTACAGCAGGTTGGGCTGAACCAGCTGGTTGGAGTTTGGACTTGCTCTAAGAGGCTGGCTGGGATAGCCATTAAAAATGGTCTGAAATGAGAAGACATGTAGACTGAGGGTATGAGGGCAAACAGGAGTGAACAACAGAAAAATCATTTGCCAAGACCCAAGGGCAGATGGCGAACAAAAGTGAAAGCTGAGAATCAGGAGCCAGAGCATACCCAGATCCATTGGAAACTGGAAGGGAGCAGTAAAGAAGGTCTGGGTCCCTGCCTGGCTGCCAATGCCACAGAGGGCTGGTGGCTCCCTTCCATGGGCTGGCGAGGCCGTCAGTCTAGCCAAGAAGCAAAGGGTATAGCAAACATGCACCATTGTTGCCTCCATCTCTAACAAAGCCTACCTACCCCCTTGAGAGCCTAGAAAGGATTCAAAAGGCTGACCTACATAGAACACCCCGCAGCTGGGGTGAGATGTGTCTGAGATGGCTCTGAAAGCTTTCTCTTGCTAGGCCATGGAAGACATGAAAGTGAGAACTGACCTCCCACAGCTCATCTTTCCTGTGACACCATGGACTGGATATCATGACTCTGCCCTCACTTCTGGAATCTGCTGGGGTTGGCCCAGGGAAGGATGAGCCAAGCGTCTGACCCAGAGCCTTGCCCTCTCTTCAGCGTGTGATTAGAAGCACACGTGCTGGAGTCATCACCATCTATGGAGAGAATCCCTCACAGCAACAGATTTGCTGACAAAATTTCTGAATCCCTCATTAGCTGTTCAGAACCGACGTGGCTATTTCTCACCAGTGCACAGGGATGAATGCACGTGCTGTGCATGCTGACTAACATCTTTTACAGTTTATAAATACCATAGCACGTGCTCCCTACTCCAATGGGAATATATCCGGTTTGCCTGCTGCAGACAAGGCACAATTTCATCCGATAATTGCTACTGAAAAAGGAGCTCTGTGTGTGCTTCGTACATCTGGCCTCACAGCACCATGGAACTTTTCCATAAAATGTATATTCACGTTGGTACTTGGCAGGATTCATTTAGAAAGAAAGCTGTGTTCAAATAAAGCTACACAGCGCTTCAGGAACCAAATGTTCTGTTCATTGATTTTTTTTTTTTTAATGATGCAGTAAAATTCATCGTAGAACACAAGGATAGTCGCTTCTTCTCTTTGTCTTTCCCCTCAAGGAAAGAGGGCCTCATGATAGCTCCTTACTATGAAGTGTTTATAAAACATACGTGAAGCATTTTTACATCCTCACAACTGTGATCTTGTTGTCGCTTTTCCATACATGGAGACCCCGAGGCTTAGAAAAGTCAGATGGCGGGGCGCCTGGGTGGCTCAGTCGGTTAAGCGACTGCCTTCGGCTCAGGTCATGATCCTGGAGTCCCGGGATCGAGTCCCGCATCGGGCTCCCTGCTCGGCGGGGAGCCTGCTTCTCCCTCTGACCTTCCCCCCTCTCATGTGCTTGCTCTCTCTCAAATAAATAAATAAAATCTTTAAAAAAAAAAAAGAAAGAAAAGTCAGATGGCTTCCCCAAGCCCGTGCAGAGAGCCATAAACAGATCTGGAATGCAAACGAAGGTATTCTGATTCCAGGTCCTGGGCTCTTTCCCGTCTTCAAACTCATTATGTCTCAGCCACATTGTCTATCTTCTGGAAACCCTGACAATCCACTTAAAAGTTGCTCCAACACTAAATGTGATTCTTCTATTTTAGATTTATGGTTCTTAATTTTAAATTAGCTTCATGTCTTGTCACACAACACTACTTCATATATTACTTTTCTCCTGACACCTATAAATATCTTGACAGTTGCCAAATTCTGTCTAATTTCATGAATGTACTATAATCAGACAGAGAAATACCTGGTCCTACATGGGTGCAACCTGAGATAAGCCAAAAGGAGTCTTGCATTATAATGATATATAGAAGACCATTAGGGAGTCCATCCTGTATGCCAGACACTGTACCAGACACTTTATACAGAGAGCCTATATATATATATAGAGAGAGAGAGAGCCTATATATATATATATATTATATATATAAAATATATATGTATATTTTTTAAGTAGGCTCCATGCCCAGTGTGGTGCCCAGTGAGGGGCTTAAACTCAGGACCCTGAGATTATGACCTGAGCTAAGATCAAGCTTAACCAACCGAGCCACCCAGGCTCCCCTAGAGAGACCCAATTTAATCCTTACTATCCCTGTGAGAAGGTCTGTATCAACCCCAAATACAGATGAGAAGACTGAGGGTTGGAGAGATTCAAGAGCTTGTCTATGACCACAGACAAAGCTAGGATTAGAACTCAAGTTTGTCTGACACCAAAGCCCATGCTCTTATCCATTCTTCCTTTGTCCCAGCCAACACAATGCATTTGTATTAGCACACCATTAAAATTAAGGCTTCTTAGTAGCTGTGTGACCTTGGTGGAGGAAGATGAATATGGACCCCCGAAGAGATCTAGGTCCTAAACTCTGGAACCTGTGAATGGCAAAAGGGACTTTGTAGATTTGATAAAATTGGGGATCTTGACATGGGGAGATTACCCTGGATCCTAAATGTAATCACAAGTGCCTTAAAGGGAGGCAGAGAGAAGTGTGACACAGAAGAGAAGAAGGTGATGTGACCATGGGGGCAGACAGGAATGATGTAGGCAGCTGTGAGAGGCTGGACGAAGCATGGGACGGACTCCAGCCCCAGAGCCTTTGGAAGGAAAGAGCCCTGACAGCACCTCATTTTAGCCCCCAAGACTCAGTTCGAGCTCTGGCCTCCAGAACTGTGAGGCAATAAATTTCTGTTGTTCTAAGCCACCAAGCCTGTGATAATATCACAGCAGCTGTAGGAAACTAATACTCAAGGAAGTTTTTTAAACCTTCTGCTAAAACACCTACCTCATTTGGATGTTGGTCAAATTGGGTAACACCTAATAAATATTTTCCTTACTTTCCTGGGAGTCAAGAAAAGTCAATAAAGGTTTCAAAATTGGGATTCCTTAGAGCAGGAAAAGAGAGTTCAGAATGGAAACTGATTGGCTTGAAGAACACAGACATTCTTTGTTCAAGGGGCAGTTAGCGGTTGGTTCCTCCTTCCGTGAGTGTAACACAAGGACAAATGAACTTTTAAGCACTGTTGGTAGCACTTAGGTTAAATGTAAGCTGTAAGGTGTGTTCTTTCAGCCTCCAGAGATCTTTAAAAACTGAGGGAAGGGATGCCTGGGTGACTCAGTTGGTTAAGAGTCTGATTCTTTGTTTCGGCTCAGGTTGTGATCTCAGGGTCCTGAGATTGAGCCCCATGTCCGGCTCTGCCCTCACTCTGGGGGCTGCTTGAGATTCTCTCTCTCTCTCTCCCTCTCCCTCTGCCCCTCCCCCTGTTCGCATGCTCTCTCTCTCTCTCTCTCAATCAAATAAATACATAAAATCTTTAAAAACTGAGGAAATAGTAATCTGTCTCAGATAATTCAAGGGTCTCAGCAGAAATCATTTCACTTAACTTCTTGAGCTCCCGCTTCCCTGTGATGCTTTAACACATAATTTGTAGAATTCTTTTACCTGAACCAGGTGTTCACAAATGCCAAGTAACTGGAGAGTAGAGGTTATGCAATACCTTCAAAGACCGGATATTTGATACTACTAAGAAATTATTAAGCTGGGGGCACCTGGCTGGCTCAGTCTGTAGAGCATGCAACTCTTGATCTCGGGGTTGTGAGTTTGAGCCTCATGTTGGGCCTAGGGCTTACTTTAAAAAAAAAAAAAACTTAAAAGAAATTGTTAATTTTTAGTTTATTGGCATTGCCTTTGTATTTAGAAAAAGATTATTTTTTTTAAATATACTTAATGCAATACTTATGGATTAGAGGATATGACTGACATTTGTTTTAAAACAAACCGGAGAGGAGAGGAAGTGAGTTGAGGAAGAGAGGAAATGAGTTTCTAATGAGTTGATAATGTTGAAGCCAGGTGGTCGTCACATGTAGTTACATTGATGCTATGCTTGCAACTTTTTATACATGCTTGAAATTTTCCATAATAAAATGTAGGTAGGGAAGAAGGCAGGGAGGGAGGGCAGAATGCACTGTGGTGTGCTTCAGTCTGGATTTGGTCTCTATGGATGCCTCTAGCTGCATGCCTTGGCTGAGTCACTCCTCTTCCTCATGACCTCCCAGGTCCCTCTGAGCTGTTGCATTCATGGCTTTAAGCAAGTGCTTAGCTATCCTGTGTACCTACTCTTGCTCAGCTCACCCCTCCTCTGTCCTGTGTTCCTAAATGCTTTGGCATTCTTCCTGAGGACAAACGAGCAGATGCCAAAAATGACCAAAGGTTAAGCCACCGAGTGATTTTCAAGCAAATCAATTTTATGGATCTATTGATGTTCAAGAAAACTTTTACCCCCAGGGGCGCCTGGGTGGCTCAGTCATTAAGCATCTGCCTTCGGCTCAGGTCATGATCCCAGGGTCCTGGGATCAAGCCCCACGTCGGGCTCCCCGCTCAGCTGGAAGCCTGTTCTCCCTCTCCCACTCCCCTGCTTGTGTTCCCTCTCTCACTTGTCTCTCTCTGTCAAATAAATAAATAAAAAATCTTTAAAAAAAAAAAAAAGAAAAGAAAACTTTTACCCACATCACTCTCCAGCAGTTCTAAGGGCTTTGCTCCTCATCATCAGACAAAGGGAAAGAAATGACTCTGCAAATGTTTTTAATAACCTAAATTTTAAGGCAAGCTAATTAATTCCCCATGTCCTCAACAGCAATAAAACTTCATTGGTTAGCATTCTACTGACAGAAAATAAGAAAAATTCATTGGCAGGTTAAAATCTGTTTTTTGGCTATGCGAATTTATAATGTAAACAAAGTTAGAGGGGAACTAACCAATTTGCAGAAAGAAAGTGAATTACATAAATGTCCCAGATAGAAAGCATTCTGGTGATTATTCTTAAATCCAGCCTAAGAAAAGGAGCTCAGAGAAGGGCTGCCTGGCCTCCTAAATGCACAGCTAGTTCGCTCTGGTGCTGATACCCAATCCCCAGGCTCCCTGATGCCCACTTCTTCCTTAAAGTAGACATACAGATAGGACCAGTCACAAGTTTGCCTAAGAACTTGAGAAACACCTTTTTGCTAACATGAGGCAAACCCTTAATATTATACTGAATCATATTGAAGCTGCTATGATTCTAGACCAAAAAAAAAAAAAAAGATGGAATAATGACAATTTCATATGGTGCAAATCATCCCTTTCTGACTATTAGAAAAAGCTTTTCCAATAATATTAACCAACTCCATAAAATAGTACAGCGGTCTCAGAGCACAGAAACCCAAAGACAATGGCCCATCATGACCCTCTAGATGGGGACAATAACAATTGCCCCCCAAATTCTAAGTTAAATATAAAATCAACACATGGGGATGAGCTCAGGCATATAAAAAGCAACTGTGACTAATATGGGCATAGTTGAACCTCCACAGGGGAAAAAAAAATGGGATAATCACATCTAAAGATGGAAGATCCTTTAACTAAAGAAGGGTGGTGGTTGGCAGAGAGGGGAAAGAGAAACCCCAAAGGCAGAAATTAGCAGTGTCTGCGGCTGGGACCCATCCAGTGGCAGTGAAGGTTTTCTCCCTAAAACTAAACCAAACTCACCAGGATCTCAGAACTAAAGTTCCCAAATAGCTCAGGTGTCACCTCCTCCAGGAAGCCCTCCTTCTCTCACACACATACACATACATGTCAGCTGACTAATTTATCTCCTGTTAGCCTAAAGTCTCCCTGAAAGCAAAGACCATGTGTGAATCTGTCATTCCCAGTGCCTTCCCTGAGCACACATCCCAGTAAGCACTGGGGAAATGGAGAGTAGAAACACAAGCAAGCTGAGACAATCTCCAGCAGAGGAGGACTGAGAAGGAGGAAATCACGCCTGGTGGTGTAGGTCCTTGGGTGAGTCACTGACCTTCCAAACCACCATAGAACTGCGCTGAAGATGCTAACACAAATCCAAGGACATGGAAGAAAAGGTCACAGGGTAGGGACAAGGAATCTGAAAGAATTAAAAGACAGAACTCTCCCAAAGTGGCCTGATCCCGCTCAAATGAACCCCAATGCCCGGGACTGCTCACACAGCAATAGGCAAGGCCAGAAGTAGTTCGGGTTGGCTGGCTTCCTCCTCAGCCCCTCATTCCCCACTCCTCTGCCAGACCCCCTGTGCCATGGGCCTTTAGCCTCTGACTCAACCCGCAGGCAACAAGAAGCCCGCCATCTTACCACACGGGATGAACAACAGGTGACCTGTGTGGCTAGAGGCAGAAACACAATTGCTGTTCTGCTCCAACCATAAAAGCTCAGGTGAAAGGATGTAGGACTCTAGCTCTCCTTCAGTACCCAGCAGCTGAGAGACATTCCTGAACTGTACAACCACAGGCTGCCCACTGCACCTGCCACTCAGGCTCAAGGAAGCACCCTCACAGTCTGCTCCAGCTTCGAGAGCATTCTAGAAAACTCGGTTTGTCAACGAACGTGCCTGCTTTGCGGGTCAGGGAAAGACAGGTACATACACAGCATTTTCCCCATTCAACCCACATACTGGAAAAATCAAAGTCCAACAGAATTTGTTGCTCTTTGCCTCTCCTGATGAACTCTTTCCTGATGTGTCCTTAAATCTACTCCCCAACGCAGCAGAGTGGGAGGTGGTGTGATGCCGTGTTCAAAGCACAGGTTCTGGAATCTCGATCCCAGGGTTCTCAGCCCAAGTCCATTATTCACTGTGTGCACTGGCGCTTTCCTTGAGAACCTCAGTTTCCTTGTCTTAAAGCTCGGACAGGAATAAACCCTTGCTCACAGCGATGTTGTAAGCAATCGGTGAGATTATATAGGTCGTGCACTTACAGAGCAGCTGATTATTATCATTGCTGTTGCTTTTCTTACTATTACCATTATCAATATCGTTGCTGGTACTATTACTGTTACTGTTACTATTACTATTACTATAGAAGCAGCCTTCAGCTACTGCACTACTAATTGGGAAATCTTTAATAAAAACCGGATCCCAAATCCTATTGCTATGCTTCAAAACTATAATTATGCCACCATCAAAAAGGCATTTTGGGGAAAAGAAAGCTTTTTCAAATGGGCAGGGGATGACACACATGCATGAATAAACCTCCAGATTTAAAAGTGACTATAAACCCTGTTCACAGTTATATCTGTCTCAGAAGGCACGGAAACGTTGAGAGATGAATCAGAGTTCTCTTCATCAGATAACCTACAGGTGACGTCCTTCTTTCAATGAAATGCATCTGCAAACATAGGAAGTTGTATAATAAATCCATGCAGCTTTTCCATTCAAAAAGATCTCAGGGAAAGAACTCAGTCTGACAGCAGGAGTTAGGGTCACCATACGTCTCCAAGATTAAGACTTTAGCTAAAGTCTCTCCACCTGGGCTGGAATTGCTCTGTCACTGCTCTGGAAATGAGTATGTATGTCTTCCTTCATTGTGCGGGGCCTCCTTTATAGAAGAGGCAGACATTACTGTCTCGAAGGCGACTTTAAAATGGTTGCTGGCATTGCTTTTTCCAGTGATTAAAGTTCCATGCCTCCGGCCATAATGAATCACATCTGTGTGTTTGTGCAACATTTCTCCTTTCTTCCACTCACGGAATGTGTCTCTGCCTGTGAATGTGGGGCTTTACTCTGCTCTGCGTAATTTTCAGGTGATGAGGTTTTATCTCAGCAGGAGAAATTATAAAATACAAAATATAGACTGCAAGGATATCCGTGAGGGCACATGCTTTGTGCGTATATGCTAACTTGAGTACGTCCTGAAAGTGCACACGTTTAATCAGTTGACCCTGGACATGATCCTTCTCCCTGCCAACTACCACCAGTCTCCTGAACAAAAGAACTAGCCTGTTGTTGATGTTTACCCAAAATTCAGAAATGAACAGCAAGGACTCTTGATACTCCAAAAAGAGCATTGCCCTTCCAAACCGATTCTGAACATACTGACATGGACTTACTCGACAGAAAAACATACAACCAAGACATTCTCCGTACTGAATTAGGCAAGTTTATTAGGCTCCTAATTTCCATGTCTAGAACACAAACATGGATTCACATGCATTGTCTCATTTTGTGGATCTTACATGCATGTAGTCTTCAGTCAGCTGGGCCTCTGATTCTACTTGTCAGTAATTTACAGTTAGCTCAATGTGAGTAGATGACAAACACAGAATGATACATAAGCCGTAGCAATAAATCCCACCCGATACCATTTACCTTTTGTCCAAAATCATATCACAACTCTCTCTTGTAAAAAATAAATTTCAGAACAAGGCATTTAATTCACTTCACTGAGAAAAATAAAGAAGATTCTATCATTTTGGAGCAATGAATGTCCAACTATGGCTGAAAGGTACACCCTGAGAATTAAATGATTTTAACGAACCCATTGAGGTTTATAAAGCTGTGTTAACCTAACATCAGGAAGGGACACAAGATACAGGCACAAATGTCCCTGCTCATTTTGCTGTGCAATTCTCCAAGGATGCGGTATTATAAACATCCTCGTTGTCTTCGATGCTTGAAGCATCTGTGGAATCGGGATCGCTCACCACAATTCCCACAGAAGATAGACTGGTAATGAAGGCGTGCATCCGCTGTGCGTAAATATCCCTAATGTTAAAGTAAGGGAGTTCATGACACTTCTCTGGTGGGTCCTCACTGCACTGGTCCACGTCAATGTCCTTCTGCTTCTGGTAGTACTTGGAAAACTTGTTGAAGATAATGGTGATAGGAAGGGCCACCACCAAGATCCCACAGATGATGCACGTGCTGGCGATAAGCTTCCCGGCCAAGGTGACTGGGTGGGTGTCTCCGTAGCCCACAGTAGTCATGCTGATGGTGGCCCACCACCAGCAGATGGGGATGCTGGTGAGGCTGGACGTGTGCTCATCTTTCTCCACAGAGTAGATAAGCACGGAAAAGATGGAAATGCCCACAGAGAGAAAGAGAAGAAGCAGCCCAACTTCATGGTAGCTGTGTCTCAGTGTGGCACCTAGAGACCGAAGTCCTACTGAGTGCCGGGCAAGCTTGAGAATTCGGAAAATCCTCATAAGCCTGAGGATCTGGACCACCTTGCCCATGTTCTCAATGTCCTCGCTCTCTTCCTCCTTGGTGTCCACAGCCAAGGTGGCATAGAAGGGGATAATGGAGACGAAGTCAATTATGTTCAGAGGGTTCTTCCAGAATTTCTTTTGACAGGGAGCAGCCACCAGCCGGATGGCCAGCTCACCAGTGAACCACACGATGCACGCGATCTCCACGCCTTCCAGCACAGGGTCATCTACCTCCCCGTCCTCGTTCTGGAACTCCGACATGCTATGGACACACATGGCCACAATGGAGGCCAACACCACACTCAAGGAGGAGATGGCAATGAGCTTGGCAGACAGGCAGTAGGCCGGGTTTTCCATTCGAATCCAGATCTTCTTCCGGAGCTGACCAAATCGCAGCTTGTCAAACTTCTCCAGCTCCTTCTCAAACAGAGACGACTCCTCAAAGGAGGAGTCGGTACTCACGTCGTTGCTCTTCTGGTCCCAGTCCTTCTCATGGTTTTCTTCCTTGCGCTCCTGGTAGCGATTACTGCAGCAGGAATCGAGGAAGAGCTCGTTGATGCCCCAGTACTCGATCTCCTGGCAGAATGAGAACACGCACAGCTCCTCCATGACGTGCAGCTTCCCCGTATAATAAAAATTCAAAACATATCTGAACAAGGACGGGTTCCGATCGAAATAGTACTCCTTATCGGCCACACTATAGTCATCACACAGCTCTAGAATGGCCTCTTCCGAGTGACAGGTGAGCAGCTTTCCAAGTCTGGTGTGAGGAAACCGCAGGAGGGTGCTTTGGTCGACGGACTGCTTAAAGCCTCCCACGTTCAAGTTGACAAGTTCCTCGTCTGGTCCAGGGCGATGGAAAAACTCACCAAACACCATGGTGGACACAGGAGGCCAGGAGCTGGATGGGAAGGGAGATGAGGAAGTTCACGCTGCACCTGGAAGGAGCACAAGACGGCATTAGCACTGTCCCATCGTGCTTTGCCAAGCTTATTTTTAATCTGCCCTTTCCAGGATGATGGGCTACATGAAGAGCAAAGCAGGAAATGGAATAAAAAGGAATATACAGCATTACGCATTTGAACTGGAAGAAAATCAACACAAAACAGGTTGTTTGGCAAAAGCTGGGGTTGATAGATCCATTTTTTAGGAAAAAGAAGACTGCCATATCCTTTTCATAAACCTTAATTCCTATTTCTTTATTTTCTAAGCATACAAAAGTTACCTCCCACCCCCCCCTCCCCAAAGAAACAATGCATGGATCACTTACACAATAGAAGCCTCTCCAGTCCAGTCTCAACCACAGGGCTCCCGCATATGGGAATGCTCGGTTCAGACGTGATAGGCTGGTTGCTGCCTGGCTTGTAGCTCACCTCTCCCTGTACCCAGGGCCCAGTCATGCACCCTCACAAACAGCCCTCCCTTCTGCTCTGACCCTCACCCCCCACCCACACATGACCAGGGGCTCGGCTCAGCTCTTACAAAAGATGTAGCTTTCCCCTTGTGCTCCCATGTTTCACTCTTTTAAGAGAAAGCCCTATCCCTAGTTTGGATGTGGACAATCAAGAGGATATAATTATCCCCCTGTCCTTAAGTACCCTACATCTTAAAGATATAGTTACACTTAATGGGATGCTGTTTCAGGTACATCCTCAGGGAAGAAAGTGACTTGGGAAAACCTCTGTAAGTTAATTGCACCATCAGTTTCCTGACACAAACGTGGTTCTCTTCCACCTGCTCCTTCTCCTCACAGACTGTCCCCCACACACTCCCAGTTGCTCCACAGATACCAAGTCTATATTGGTCTAGCACATGCTTCCTGTTTCTGGATGTGACACTAACTAGGATGCACCGGATCTATTTCTCAAAGAGAAAGTAATAGATTTTGACCATCACCCAATACAATGGTGCTCCCTCAGAGTAAATGGTGCAGATAAGAGAAAGGTAGGAGATTGTCAAATACTAAGTTCCCACAGGATACTATCAGATGCTTTGTGGACATGATGTCATTTATTCCTTCCAATTCCTTCCACTTTACGGAAGGTGTACAGAAAAATGGATACCCAGAGAGGTTGAATCAAAGATCACAGGATAGGTAAGTGGTAGAGCCAAAATTTAAACCTGGGTTGGATTAGCCATGATACTTCCACTACATACACCCTCTCCCCAACTTTCTCCCTTATTATAACCCAATAATCCAATGTGGGAAGTGCTATAGCAGAAATGAGTCAAGCATCTTTGGCATTACTGAAAAGAGCAATGACCCCTGTCATTGGTTCTATCTGACTCATATGTTAAAGGTTTAAGCAGAGTTGACCAAACAAGGGGAAAGGGCATTCCCAACGGTGGGCATCAGAGGGTGGGCAGAAGCCAGATTGGGAAGAATCTTGTATAGCAGCCTACAGAGTCTGGACTTTACCTGTAGGCAAGACCACTAAATGGTCTTAATCAGTGATTGGACACAGTTGTCTTTGTGACTGTGACCTAGAAAGACCCCACTGACAGCAGGGTGGGAGTTTGCTGGGGGGCAAAGGCCAGGGTCAAGGAGACAGGGCTGCAAAAGAACAGGTAAGAGGAACGGAGAGGCCCCCAACTCATACAGCAGTGGTGTGTGTAAAAAGGAAGGGACAGAAATCAAGAAAAGTTTATAATGTTGAATCAGCAGTACTTGGTGACTGACTGGAAAAAAAAAGGACAGGGAAGCGGAAAAGTGAAAAGAGGATGTGTTTTCTACTCTGTGTAAGTGGCTGATAATGGGGACACAATTAGAGGAAGCAAAAAGGTCAGGAAGGGATTTTTTTGCTCCTTATGCTTATGCCAAGGCTGTCCGTGAGACAAGAGATTCCTCCCCTGAGGAAGGCACCAGAGGACACAGCCTCCAAGTCCAGCCCCCTGCCACCCACCCCAGGAGGAAGCCTCCAGTCATAAAGCAGGCATGGGCATTTGCTCTCGAGACACTAACTGAACGTGTTCCCATGAGTGTGTTCCCATGAAACCAGAGACCATAGCATAGCTTGACATACCAGTTAATAGATTTGCTGACCTCTTCAAAATACTTGGGTTTTTTTTTTTTTTTTTTTTCTGCCTCTGCTTTCTATTTTTAGCTAGATATCTTCTTTGTCGGGCCTAACTCAGAGCTCATGGCTTGGTCCAAATATTTATGGAACTTCAGATCTCTGAAAGCAGGCTTGTGCTCATGACAAGTATAATAGTAAAACATTCCAAGGAGCTAGTTTTAGCTAATCTGGCATTAAGAAATTAATGGACATTTTCTTCTGGTGCCTTATTTTTCATCTCCTTGGCTATTCTGGAAAGCCACAGTGATAGAACACCAATGTCTGCCTTCATGACACACCTGCAGAAGCCAGTCTCATCATCAGTGGGTGTGTAATCCATTTCCCGATCATTCTGCAGTCACTTTTCTAAAGAACACTGTTATCACCTTAATGTCAGTCTTCCCACTCAGTCCTCCTTGCTTTGTAATCACTCCGTACCAGTGAAGCCCATTATGAAGCCCATTCGTGCCACAAAGTCTCATCATAAAAACAATACACATAAAATAAAGGGCTCCTTGTTGTGGGGACTTCAGCAGAGAGAAAAAGGAAAGCATCTCTGGATCAGATCAAATGCTTGAGCTCAGAGCACAAGCTGAGATTTTCCAAGGCTTGGTGCCAGAGAAGGAGGTTTGGTTTCCTTGCCTGTGTCCATCCCACAACAGCCAACAGGGGGCAGGGAAGAAGGAGCTCCCACCTTTACCTTCTGTAGGAAGGTTCCCTGGCATGCAGACAGTCCCTTGCCAATTACAAACATTGCTTCTGTCATTTGTCCCTCACTATCACCCTGGGATTTTGCCAATGAGCAGGCAGGATCAGAGGAGATGAGTGGGCATCGCGCAGCTATTAAGGGTTAGAATGGAGGTGCAAGCTCTACCGATTCCAGAGCTTTCTACAGCATGCTGCCTCACACATCCAAAGTGACATAAAGACAGGCAGATACTGAGCAACATTATTTCCAAGATTCTTATTCATTTACTCCTATCCAGAAAACATTTATGAGATCAAAGGTATATTTATACATATCGATGTATATTTATGATTTATATGAATTACACATTTGTGATTCATTTATATATGTAAATATATGCATTTATTTATATGTGTAAACATGTACACATTTATATGTGTATTTATAAATACATAAATAAACTTTAAATACTTTAAAGCATTTTCTTTATGCATATTCATGTGATCTGTAATCCAAAAATTGGACTGCATAGTCTATTAATGAGTCTGTGAGGAAGCAGGGGCGGGGGGGGAATGCAAAATGAAGAAGAACCCTTTTAGAGGAGAATTTGACAAGATGTGGCAAAACTGAAAAGAAGAAGAAGAAGAAGAAGGTAGCAGGAGGGGAAGAATGAAGGGGGGGAAATCGGAGGGGGAGACGAACCATGAGAGACTATGGACTCTGAGAAACAAATTGAGGGTTCTAGAGGGGAGGGTGATGGATATTAAAGAGGGCATGCACTGAATGGAGCACTGGGTGTTATATGCACACAATGAATCATGGAACACTACATCAAAAACTAATGATGTAATGTATGGGGATTAACATAAGAATAAAAAATAAATAAATAAATAAATAAATAAATATGTGACAAAACCATATAGGCATTTACCCTTTGCCCCAGCAATCTCTCTTCTAGAAACCTCTCCCAAAGACAGACAAAAAATTGATAACACCTGCATAACTGGAAACAATCCAAATAGCCATCAATAAAAGATTGGCCAAATAAACTACGGTCTATCTCTCTATATATGCAATGGAGTGATTTCTAGGATATGTTACTTAAGTAGAGGGAAAATATGTGTGTATATATATACATATGCATACATGCATATACCTATAAATATGTACACACACACACTTAGAGAATTACACAATTATGAAACAAAATTAAATAAAAAAGAAAAGGACAATCCCTAAAAATTTAACTTTACTGTGTATCAAATTGGTCATTAACCTCAGAGAGATAAATTATTTCCAGATTTTTTAAATTTAATTTAATTTTAATGATTTGTACATCCAAAGTGGTGTACAGCCTAGGACAAATAAACTCTAAACATCTTAAAAATATTTTTAGTATTCATATTGGTATAATTACTCTGAAACGTTTATGCACACACACATAGGGTAAAGCAAATAAATGATTATATTAATGTCATGAAGAACCCCCAAGATTTTGAGTGCAAAATAAAATACAAATGTAAAAATCAAAGAAATTAAATAGAAGCCCAATGATCCTAAATTTGAATTGGAAATAGCATTATGAACTGATAATTTAACTTTTCCTAAAAGAAAATTTTATTTCCACTGAAAAAGCCTACAACTAAATGACCAACTCTAATGGATGCTAACAAGTGTCACTTATATCTCCCCTTTCAAACTGAGCCACTCATTCTCACACCTGCTGGAAGTGTTAATAGCTAAAGGTTCTCAGTTAAGTCCCCCTTTGGGAATCACCCTCATTCAAAGACAGCTGTCTTGCCTAAGGTCACACTCCTTCCCCAGGCCAGTTCACATCCAATGACTTATGTATGAGGGGGCTATAAAGACCCAGCACCTTTTTCTCAAGGTAGGCTCCAGAGTTCCCATAGGATCAGCTAAGATTTCTGTTCCAGCCTCATCACAGTTCAACTCTTCTCCTTGCCCAATCCTACTTCCTTCACTTCCCACTGGTATTGGTCCCAAGGGCACCTCCCAACAAACTTCCTGCACATAAATCTCTGTCTCAGTCTATTTCCCCGGGAACCCAACTGAAGACACCAAGTCAAGAGCAATGAACATCTCAAGTGTGTGCAGATAAAGGCATCAAAATACAATTTCTCACTAAAAAAAAAACGGCTCCTTGGAGAAATAGCGAATCCTGGGCCTGGGGTAAGAAATACCCAAGATAAATGCAAGCTGATACAGCCACTCTGGAAAACAGTATGGAGGTTCCTCAGAAGTTAAAAACAGAGCTACCCTTGGACCCAGCAACTGCACTACTAGGTATTTACCCCAAAGATACAAATGTAGTGATCCAAAGGGGCATCTGCACCCCAATGTTTATAGCAGCAATGTCCACAATAGCCAAACTATGGAAAGAGCCCAGATGTCCATCGACAGATGAATGGATAAAGAAGATGTGGTATATATATCTACAAAGGAATATTACTCAGCCATCAAAATGGATGAAATCTTACAACATGGATGGAACTGGAGGGTATTATGCTGAGCAAAATAAGTCAATCAGAGAAAGACAATTATCATATGGTTTTGCTCACATGTGGAACATAAGAAATGGTGCAAAGGATCATAGGGGAAGAGAGGGAAAACTGAATAGGAAGAAATCAGAGAGGGAGACAAACCATGAGAGACACTTAACTATAGGAAACAACCTGAGGATTGCTGGAGGGGAAGTGGATGGGTGGATGGGGTAACTGGGTGATGGGCATTAAGGAGGGCACATGATGTAATGAGCATTCAGCATGTGCAACTGATGAATTACTGAACTCTACATCTGAAACTAATGATGTACTATATGTTGGCTAATTAAATTTAAATTTAAAAAGAAGAAATACCCAAGATAAGTCTGGACTATCTTGTTATATTAGAAAGCAAGGAAGCTATCAACAAGGACAGGGATAGAGTCAAAAGGACTCAGGGCCAACTTAAGGAGACTCCCACTGGTCAAAGACAGTAAATCTGTGCATCAAAAAAAAAAAAAAAAAAAAAAAATCTCCCGATAGATTGACCTCTGTTGAACATATTAAAATCCCTGAGTTCATAATAATATTTTTTAAGAAAGGAAGAAAGAAATACATTGGTCACCTTTGGAGGGTATTAGAGTATCAGTTCATTATTCTGGAATGTGAGGAGAAAAAAAAAGAAAATCAAACATTTATCCTATGTTTTCCTGCATGAATTATACCTTAGGAGAACTATATAGTAGTTAAAGAGCAAAATTTTTCTTTATAAAAATATTCCAATAACTCAAAAATAATAGTAACAGAAACAACTAAAATGGTACACTAGAAAATATATATTTAGATTTAAAAACACAAACAGTTTGAAAGTAAAAGCATGAAAATAGTAATCAGAGAGCAGGAGTGGCATACTGATACCATACCATATAAAAATAAAACAGTCCATCAGTCAAGTAAACATAAAAATTATAAATACAGATGTACCCAGCAACTGAGCCCAAAAATAGTATCTCTATTTGCAGATGGCATGATCACATATATAGAAAATCCTATGGAATACATACACACAAAAAAATTATTAGAACTAAGAAATAAATTCAGCATTGTTGCAGAATATGAAATCAATATACAAAAATCAATTATATTTCTATACATTAGCCATGAGAAAACAGAAATATGAAATTTAAAAAACAATTCCATTTACAATAGCAACAAAAATTAATATTTAAAAATAAATTTAACAAAAGTGGTACAAATTTGTGCCAAAACTACAAAATACTGTTGAAAGAAATTAAAGAAGACATAAGTAAATGTAAACACAACCCCAAATAGCAGGACTCCCCAAATTAATCTATAGATTCAACATAATTCCTATCCAAATATTAGCTGCCTTTTTCTTTTCAGAAATTGACAAGCTGATTCTAAAATTCATACGGAAGTGCAAGAGACCCAGAATAGCCAAACAATCTTGAAAAAGAACAAAGTCAGAAGACTCATACTTCATGATTTCAAAACTTGCTACAAAGCTACAGTAATCAAGACAGGATAGGGTTGGTGTAGGATAGCCAGGTCAAGGGAACAGAACTAAGAATACAGAAATAAGTCCATATCTATGGTCAACTGATTTTCAACAAGGACGTCAAGACAATTCAATAGGGAAAGAACAATCTTTCCGATAAAGGGTATTGGGAAACTTGGATAGCCACATGCAAAAGAATAAAATTGGATGCCCATCTCATATCATATACAAAAATTAATTTATCAGTGAATCAGAGACCTAAATACAGGTGCCAAAACTATAAAACATGCATAAGAAAACACAGGCATAAATTTTTGTGACCTTGGATTAAAATGACTTCTTAGATATGCACCAAAATCACAATACAATAAAAGGAAAAATAGATAAACTCACTTCATCAAAATTAAAAATTTTGCTTCAAAGAACATTATCAGGTCGGGGCGCCTGGGTGGCTCAGTCAGTTAAGCGACTGCCTTCGGCTCAGGTCATGATCCTGGAGTCCCGGGATCGAGTCCCGCGTCGGGCTCCCTGCTCGGCAGGGAGTCTGCTTCTCCCTCTGACCCTCCCCCCTCTCATGTGCTCTCTCTCATTCTCTCTCTCAAATAAATAAATAAAATCTTAAAAAAAAAAAAAGAACATTATCAGGTCAAAGGACAAGTATCCTTGTTGTCCCATCATGTGGGACATGATGGGTGAAACCCACATGATGGGAGAAAACATTTGCAAATCATTTATCTGATAATGATCTAGTATCCAGAATAAAGAACTCTTACAACTCAACTATAAAAAGACAAATAACTTACTTAAAAATGGGCAAAGGGTTTCAACAGACATCTCTCTAATGACATACAAATGGCCAAAAAGTCCATGAAGAGATGGAACATCATTTGTCATTAGGGAAAATGACAATCAAAAACACGAGATAAACCACACTAGGAGGATGGCTAAAATCAAAAAGTAATAATAATATAAGCATTTTACTATAATGCAAGTGTTTGTGAGGATATGCAGAAATTGGAAACCTCATGCATTACCAGGGGTAATGTAAAATGGTGCAACCATGCTGGAAAACAATTTAGCCAATTTCTGGAAAAGTTAAACATATGATCCAACAATTCCACTTAGAAGTATATGATCCAACAATTCCACTTAGAAGTATATGTCCAAGAGAACTGAAAACACATGTTCAAACAAAACATACACATTAATGTTCATAGCAGCATTATTCATAATAGTCAAAGAGGGAAAACAACCCAAATATCCATGTCCATTAATTGAGGAATGGATAAACAAAATGGTGTATCCATTCGATGGAATCTTATTTGGCCATAGAAAGGAATGAAGTACTGATACTACAACATGGATGAACTTGGAAAACATTATTCTAATGAAAGAAGCTAGACCAAAAAAGGCCACATATTGTATGATTCCGTTTATATGAAACATCCAGAAGAGGCAAACCCATAGAGACAGAAAGTAGATTGGTGGTTGCTAGGGGCTGGGAGGAAGAGAGAATAGGGAATGACTGACAGTAGGTATGTATTTCTTTCGGGGGTCATAAGAATGTTCTGGAATTAGATAGCTGTATAACCTTAGAATATACTGAGAACCACCAAATTATGCATTTTAGAAAGGTAAATTTTATCATAAGTGAAGTATATCTCAATAAAACTGTTATCTAAAAAAGGATCCCAGCTACCGAAGAAGGAATGATAGAATTAAAATCTCACAATTTTGCAAGTCATCATGGAATAATGGATCTAGGCTGCTAAAACCCAAATAAAAAGCTGATGGGGCACTTTATGACAGCTACATCAGAATAACAATACCCGAACCTGAAGTAACAGAAAGAGACAAGACACAGGGTGCCTCTTGATGGAAGTATATACACAGTTCTGCAGTATTTCAAACAACAACCAACAATCAGTCCTAAATTTTATTGAGAGTCTAGATCTGCCATTTGAAATCAGATAGAGATTTCAAAGTAACATGACACAGCAAAATCTGTGGGACACTGTACTGGACAGACAGCACAGACCAGATAAGCGATGTATCAAATAGATCCAATGTGTGGGCTTTGTATGAATCCTGATTTTAACTAGCCAAATGCTTTAAAAAATATATACCTGAAAAATAGGGATGTTTGAGTATCAACGAGATACTTGATAATATAAAAGAATTATTGTTAAGGTTTCAGTGTGCTGATGGTATTGGAATTACACTTTTTAAAAGAACCCTTATCTTTTGAAGATGGATACTAAAATATAAAATTATACCACGTTTGGGATTCATTTCAAGATAATCCCTGGGGGGACGGGTAACAGAGCTGGGAAGTGGAGGGTTGGGGGAGGTGGGAGAGGTGTATCTTGCTCATACAAGATATGGCCATGAATTGATCATTGTTGCAGCTGGGTGATGGGTTTAATGTATTACTCTCCCTATTTTTGTCCATGTTAAAATTCTCCATCGGGCGCCTGGGTGGCTCAGTTGGTTGAGCGACTGCCTTCGGCTCAGGTCATGGTCCCGGGGTCCTGGGATCGAGTCCCGCATCGGGCTCCCTGCTTGGCGGGAAGCCTGCTTCTCCCTCTCCCGCTCCCCCCGCTTGTGTTCCCTCTCTCGCTGTGTCTCTCTCTGTCAAATAAATAAATAAAATCTTTTAAAAAAATTCTCCATCAAAAATGTTTCAAGAAAAATTTACTAAGCACCTTTTTGGGCCATGCACCATAGTTAAGTGCTTTAATAGACACTCTCGTTCACCCTTGAATTCCCAGCAGCCTGTGCGGTACCCGGGCACTAGGGCGCAATGCGGAAGCATCACTGAATCAATGAATGATTTCCTTTGATTCCCTAACCGTCCTAAGTGACAGATCTTATACCCCACCTTGCAAATAGGGACACCTGAGGCACAGAGTTTGCCCAACATTACCCAGATTTTATGCGGCAGATTCTTTCCACTATGCCTCGAATATGAGTACTTAATTTACTTTTTTAAGTGGGAAGGAGGAGGGACTGGCTGATCTTTGAATTTACCTAGTTTTTCATCGTCCTCACTAAAGAGCGCTATACTCTTTAGTAGGGGATTTGGTATGAGTATGCCGAAGATACATGGGGGTCTCAAATCAGGCACATCCAGGAGTACAAAAGGCATTTGGCCACATAGTTGAAAACCCAAACACTATATTCATTCTTTTCCTCAAGAAAAGCATCAGCTCACTGTGCCACTCCCCCAGCCCACTATCAACCCAAATTGAACATTATGTACTGTATCTGGCCACCTTGGGCCTCTTGGTGCTTACAGTATTGAAAAGAAAGAAAAAGATGTCAAAAATCCAAGATACTAACCGGCAGCTTAAAAGAAAAACTGCATTGATCTACTTCTCTCCGAATACCACCCTGTAAAAGGCTTTTCGAAGCCATTAACCTCTTACTCACCTCTTCTTAGTCCTCTTCCCTCTCTTTTTGCTTTCCCCTCTCAAACTCACTTAAAAAATACTCTCAGAACTGTCTTTTCAAGGCTGACAAATATACATGCACACATGTGCATGAGTGACTTTGCTGATGCTCTTGCTTTGCTCAGAAAAGTAACGAGAGCATAACAAATACAAGTCGGTATTTTGATTGGGCAGAATCACTTTTTTCAATCGATTCCATAAATGTAGACAAAAGCCTAGATTCCTTCTGCCCTCCCACTTGCCCAAAATCTACATTAATCCTTCCATCAAATTAGAAAAAAAAAATAGGGCATTTTTCAGAATTAATACTGCCACCTTTTTGGGATATTCTCAGAGCTGCATTTCATCCCATTAAATTTAAAAGAGAAATCACTCATGTTTTTAAAAGGGGCAGCATCATGCTAAATTCTATTTCCACCCATGGCATGTGAGGATATTCCAAATAAAAACAAGCAGATGTAAACAGAATTAGAAATCTAAAGTCAATCCACACCTATGGATGGAGGTGTTCCCACCAGGCACCTTCCCTGACCTTCTCTTACAGCAAGCTCCCCATGCACCGGGGTGGGTAACACATAAGGAACAGAAAATTGGTCATCAGTACTGGGCAGAGAAGAGCAGAGAGCACGGTGAAATACCAGCGTCACTGCATAGCCCACCCCGTGTGGTTTAGAAATGGAGATGTTGTTGGAGCAGCTAAAATAGTGCAATTCTAGGAAATGAAGGGCTGCTTATGAGACATCTAGAAGGTCATGCCCAGCGCCAGCCTATAGAATACATGAAACTCCAGAAAGCCTCTCATTCATACAGCTCATCTCCAAGCAGAGGCCGCTCGGAAGGCTGAGTGCTTTACTGAGGCCAGAAATCTGTCTTATTGGTAAAAAACAAAGAATCATGGATGGACCTGAAACAGGAAAAGAAGTGGATGGGCCACAAGAGGGGAGCCTTAACTCTGCAGGAGGTACCCCATCAGGAGTCACCTTACATGGAGGAACCTCATGTGGAGGAACAAGCACATGCTCGTATTGGTGTCCAGGGGCGTTTGGGAGAATCTGAATGCACCTGGGCCAAATTAACAGCTCCCCCCACCCGCATCCTAACCCCTCTCACCCTCTCCCAACAGCCCCGTATGTGGGTGCACAATTACGTTAGCACCCACCACAAGATATTATAATGTTTTCCCAGTTCTCCTCACCCGGCCCCCACAGGTGCTGTCCCTACACCCAAAGCATGGAAGGAATCGTGTATTACCACCTCTACAGTCTCAGCCCCGTATGCTAATTTCTGCCCCTAATCTAGTGAAAGATACTCACTTTGATCCGGAAGAATTAAAAGGCTATCACTCTTTTTGTCCAAGAGCTAGCGGAATGATCTAGACCAGACAAGGTGAAATGAAATGCCTCCAGGGGGCAAACAAGCAAGTTAAACAGATGAAGTGGGTTGGTTGGGACTGTGGCGAACCATCCGGAGGCACAGGCCGCTCAGCACCAGAGTCCTTTGTGGGAACAGAGAGCCAGGACGCATGTATCTTATGGTGCTCCAGGAGACCTGGAAATCCTGATTTTTATGTGGGGTATCTCAAGTTTAATTGGAATTGATCAAACATGTTTTCAACATTATGTGGCTCAAACAAAACGTCTCCAGGCCAGGTACTTCCGAGAAGCCCTCAATCCGTGACCTGAGCCAGACTTCACCAACCCAGCTCCACAGCCCATTTTAAGCCAGACTGACTTAAACGGATTCAACACAGAATCTTATCACAGTAACAGTAGTTGCTACTCCCTCCAGTTTGGGCCATAAATATCAGAAGGGGGAGTGGGCAGTGTGGGCTACTTGATTCTTCCAAAGCTGGCTTGGCGCATCCCCCAAAAGAATCCAACCTAATCCTTCCAGGCTGGCTTTCTCACCTTCCTCTTTCACTGCCCCAACTGCCAGTGGATTTTAATCAGAATAGTCTCCCTGGCGTGCGACCTTCATTTCTGTCACTGCGCTGTAAGGCTCGTTCTCCCCTCCCTCTGGTTAATAATGGGGCCGGGGGAAAGATCAGTGGCATCTCTTACCCTTGTGGCGTCGATGGCACACTCTCTGCCCTCATCCTGTCCAGTGGAATGTCCATCACCATCCACGAAGCTCCGCCCTTCTTCCCTCACGGGTATGTGTGGTACACATGGGCATTTAGTGGCCAAAAAGAAGAGAAGGATCCTGTTTCCTGGTTGAATGGGCCAAAGCAACCACTGGGAAATCACTCTCACCTGCAGAAAAAGCCAGAGGTCAAGTTTTAGCTCCAAGGAAGAAACACACTCAAGACGTTCTAACTCAGACTCAGTGATCTGGGCACTTTACTGATTAGACCCATCTCTTAGAGCCCCATCTCATCTCAGGGAGGGGGTGTTCTTCTCCGCACACACCCTCCCTCGGGCCATGGAACCATCACTCTCACTGGACACAGGGATAGGGAGACATCACGGCCCCAGGACCTGACTCGCAATCACTCTCAGGCTTAAGGACCCTCAGGTTTTGACTATAGTGGACACCCCTATCAGCATGTAACTGTTCAAAAGATCATCTTGGGACATCTCCACTGACCCCAAGGCCAACAAAACATCCGAAGCTAAAATGAGGCACTAGAATTAGGACTGTAGTCATTCACCTCCCACACAGTTTCTTCTAGGAGCATTATTTTCCTGGCTAATTTATCAAGGATATACTTAAAAGCTTCTAAATGAATACATTTTCATCCATTTCAGAGACCAAGTTCTGAGTGTGACTGCCCTAATAGAATTAACACTGCTGCTCTAATTTGAAATCAATAGGCTTCAAAGGCTGGCCAAATTCGATTTTGCTTTATTTGTCCATTGTTGTATTTCACAGATCAGAAATGACTATGCATGCTAGATCAGAATCCTCTGGTTAAACGTGTGCTGTCTACGGATGTGTGTGTACTGTGTATGGGGGCGTTAAGCTTGTACCAAAACAAAAGGACAAATTTACATGTCTCTCTCTGAATAAATTAAAGAAAGCAAAAAAATTTCCAGTTCCCAACAAGGTAAGCCTTGCCTCATGTTGATGCCTCCCCATAGATTTATATTAGTATCTAAGCATCCATCCACTGATTTTCATGTTTTCCAATCACTGCTAGGTCCTAAAGGGGGCCAGGGGTGGGTGAAGAGGAAGAAGAAAAGATTGATTCCGTGCTTCAGAATAAAAATGAAAGAAGTGCCTTCCGCTACATCAGTCATTAAACAAACAATCATTATAGCTTAGGATCTGCCTGGAATTATCCTAGGCATTGGGATTGCAAACAAGACACAGTGCCTGCCCCCTCCACCCCACCTCAGGAGCTCCCAGGCCCAGGACCAAATGTAATAAACAAGGAATGGTATCCTACCAACACCAAGGGGGCAATGGAGATGGAGAAAAGCAGGAACATACCGGTCCCAATAATGGCCAAAGAAATCCTTCAATGCATTTTCACCTCTAATAAAGATAACAAGGAAAGATCCAGAAAGAAAAAAAAAATGCAGCTCTACTCGAAGTGAATTTCTGAGACAGGACTCTTAGCAGAAAAGGTAGAGCAATCTCAACAGGGATAAATAAAATCAATTCAGGAGCTAAAGTCCTCCTCCTTCTCCTCCTCCTCCACAACCTCCCAGCAACTCATCATTGGGTCAGTCTTAAACATTTGTGTGCCACCGAAATGCAGAAATGCGCCGTGCTTTTTTCCAAGGGTACAGCACACACATATAGTCTTCCTTTCCCAATGTAGCACATGTTAAGGGAAAGTAAGATTAATCTGGCTGGGAGATAATTAATTAACTGCAAACAGCTTTGATATGACTATATTAATTATTGAAGAAAAAAATTAACAAAGTACTTAGGCTATTTGGCACTTCTAAGAACCCCCAAGCATTGTTGGGCACTGGCTCATCACAGAAGGACTGGCCCAGGGACAGACTGAGAGGGGAGCTAAGTGTGTCTTTTTTACAGAAACTGTGGGCCCTCCATCAATGTCTGATGAATTAATAACCTCCCAGGCTGCCTTTTTTTCTCTGTCTCCCTCCAAACTCAGAATGTCAGTGTTCTGCCTCATTTTCCATCACCAAGACTCCCGTCCAAAAAACTAGATTTTTGGAAAAGATACAATACCAGTCAATAAGTCAATAGCTCTCAGTGTGAATTTATGTCAATTCACACGCCTCCTAGAGCATTCACATTCTAAGGGTGACCTTTCCATGTAAAATAATAACCAGCATTTTCTGAGTCCCTACAACATGCCCGAACCTTCCAGGAGTTTCACACACATCACCTCTATCCTCAAAAAAATGTTAACTGTGATTCCCATTTGATAGGACATCAAGGCTCAGGGAAGCAATTTGTCCAAAGTTCCAAACCCAGTGAATGCCAGAGTCAGGATTCAAACTGAGGTAAGTCTGCCTGATGTGACTATATGAATTATATTTGATATGACTATATGAATTACTGAAGAAAAAAATTAGTTGTCGGGGAAAGTTAAGGACTGGGAGAAGTGAGCAGAACATGCCCCAAACCAGCAGACTTTGGGAAAGAAAAATGTGTGCATCCAACACAGTCTCCCCTTCTTGCTTAACAATCCCACCACATGGTTCCATTCTCTATGTTCCCACCACCCCTATCAGCATGTAACTGTTCAAAAGAAGACGGTATCGTTTGCAATTTAGCACCTAAGCAGGTTTCTGACTTTGCTGAGTGATTCAGCAGGATTGTGGCAAAACACATCAGGTTCACCCAAGTATGGCTAGCCTCTGTAGAATTCTCTGCACAATAAAAAGGGAGGCCCTCTGCAGCATCCTTGCAATGAACACTCCAGCTTGGCTATATTTCCTGGTGGGTTGACGACAGCATTCAAAAATGTACAGAATGACTGGCTCCATTATTGAGAGGGAGAGGGTGAAGATTAAGTGGCCTATTGGACTCTTTCATCATCCAGAGAGCTGACATCCAATCTTGGAACAGAACGAGGAAAATCAAATGGACAAGCAGATAGTACACAGGGGTAATAATAACTCCTGATGTCCATCTCCCAGGACTCAGATTCACAGGACTAAGGTTGCTCTCCAGAAATTAAACTATAAAATCAGTGTCTGAGAGATCAAAGCAGACACTTGGAGGGCCACTGCTGCATAGATCTGGGTCTTATGTACTTGCACAGAATCCTGAGTGTACCTGTTACTGCCCTGCTCCTATTCTTCTGAAATTTGTCACCTCCGTCTACCCACTGGACTGAGAAGCCTCCAGCTAGGGACAGTGTTATAATATCAGTCTTCATATTCATTATCCCTGTTATACAATGGTGCTTGACACATTTTTACTGAACCAATTCCTCTCCCCCAAGGCAACAAGACTAAAGAGTAAATTAATTAAAAGAATCAATATGGATAATGAAAGGCAGTTGGTCAAGGGAAGCGGAGGCGGAAAGTGTAAAAGATCAAAGTTGGTTGCCCAAGACCCATCCCACCACTTTCCAAAGGAGGTCTCACCCTGAAGAGGCAGCATCGTCCAGCCCCGATGGGGACATCTCGAGTGGAGTTTTAAGTGTCTACACCTAGAGTTTCAGGTATCATTAGATACCCAAAAACCTCTCCTTGTTCTGATTCTAGACTGCCTGAAGCAATAGAGAGCACGCGAGCATGTCCACTCTGTCCACGAGATATATTTATCCATGGAACATAATAAGGGAGGAAGAGGTTTATTAACTCCATTTTCTGTAAGTTTCTATGAGAGTCAATCTGCTAGAGTCTGATCAACTCTAGGACACCTGCAAGTGAGTTTCTGAAGTTGCCAGGCTGCCAGAGAAGCGTGACCCTGACCTGGGATAAGGTCACCAGGTAAATAGCACGTTTAAGCACCATCCTGACAGCCAGCCAGCTTCCCTGGAGACACCCTGACCTTGCCAACCTCTACAGAAGAGTTTCTCAGCCTCAGCACTATTGACATTTTGAGGCCAGGTAATCCTCTTGCGGGGGGCTATGTGATGTACTGCAGGACAGTTAGCAGCATCCCTGGCCTCAACCCACAAGCACTTCTCCTCCCTGTCCCCTAAGGTCATGCAACCAAAGTTGCCAAATGTCCCCCAGAGAGCAAAACCATCCCCAGTTGTGAACGACTGCTCTAAAGTAGAGTAAAAAGATCTCAGATAATCAGATACTCAGATTTGGAATCTGGAAGTTCAGAAGGCTCAGAATGGCAGATTGCAATCATACCTCATCTGCTGACAGGGGCCGGGGATATTCCCCTGGAAACCTGTTCTAGAATTCAGTCATGGCATTTCTGGTGTCAGACAAGCAAAACTTTGCAAGTGAGGAAAGATAAAAGGCAGGTTAACCTTTTGTTGAGACTCGAAGCATGCTTCAGGTAATTGGAGTCTTGAGTAAAGGTTAGTGATTTTCTCTGAGAATCTATCTGATATTTGCTAACATTTTTGGTGCCAGGATGCACACAGGGCAATGCACACATACAGTTTGAAAGATGTCTTACTACAGCTATCTGTAGGTAGGGGTCCTCTTGCTGACCACACCCACCCCTGACCAAGCTCCAATCTTGTGGAAATTCATTGATGTCCCAAGAAAAATGCAAATACGTGTCAGTTTTGTAGTCTTACCCCTATTTATCAATCACAGACTAATTTTCAATAAAATCTAAGAGTAATGAAATAATAGGAATAATAACAAAAGGTGAAATTCGACCCTACTTCTATTTTGATTAACTAATGAGAGTTGTAGTCTGAGGTTTTGCTTAAATAAAATTAAAATCTCACAATCAAACTGCCATAATTAGATATAGGGTGCCAGAAAATTTGTACTTATATTTAAATCCTATAACCCAAAGCAATCAGAAGAATACACCACCTCCCAGTTGATTCCTACAGTAGACTACTAAGAATATCCCTGAATTACTTCATTTTTCCAAATTATCAAATTTTAAGACATACGTTAATATAAGAAATCCTTGAATTAACAATGACCTTTTAAAAAAATTTTGCTCTGTCCCCAGAAGAAAATGAAAACTTCTCAGGGTCTAATACATTCAGGGATTAAAAATAAATGTATGGAAGTTCTGGTCTTTGGGGAGGAAACAAGTAAGTGCCTTCCAAAGCAAAGCTTCTAAATTATATTTCAAAAGTTAATATAAATTATACTTTTCTTGGCTATCCAGAATAGGTAAATGTAATACCATCTCCAGAAATCCCTAAGGCTTGAAGCACGGGTAACTAAACACCACTTGCCTCTCCTCGGGTTCTGTGTTCCTAGACAACCCTCCCTGGGGAACAGAGGGAGACAGCAGGCTACTGCTGAGTCACTGAGTCACCTCCAAAGGCAATCTTCAGAAAGAAAAGCGAGGAAAAGCCCTGTGGAAGGGTGGGCACCTCATAAGAGGGAGTGAAACATCGCAGCCACTGACCCCAGCATGGTCATCCCCACATGATGACAGGGCTCTGGGACCATCCTGAGTGGTCCATATGGCTGCCACTATCCCACCAGCCCCAGAAAGGAACTGCCCTGGCTCCCTCCCCCTTGCAGGAACCCCCTATAGCAGAACTGGCTGGAATCAGGGGCTCAGACTACAGCCAGGACACAGGCAGGCAAATCAGCCCACCCAGGGGCCACAGACCCTGGGCTCAGTCTCATCTATCCCAGTGTTTTTCATGGCTGATGCATCAAGTGTCTGAACTACCACAGTGATTAAAAGAACAACTGAGAGCAAGCAATTTTAGAGAGTAGAGGAAAAAAAAAACCTATCATGCCATGGTAATAGTGATGGAAACCCAGGCAAAAGGAAACCTTTTGGAGGTCACTGTAACAAAGTGTATTACAAAGTTGCGGTTTCACATCAGAGAGACTGTGTCCTGAGGGAATAAATTAGACAAGTGTGCAAGGATGGGTATCCAAGGATGTTCATGGCATCGGTAGTTATTCATAAGAATAAAAAGTCAAAGGCAACCTAAATGTCCATCAATAGGAAAACAGTCAGTTAGATCAGGAGGTAGCCATGTAATGGGATATTCTGTGGCCATTAAAAACACTGAATCATAGGAAGAGCTCCCGTATACTGAATCAGTGTTTCAATACCTCTGGGTGTTTGCATGTCCGAACCCACCTAACCCTCACAACACTTGAACAAGTAGTATTTTTACAGGATTCATTTTACAGATGGAGAAACTGGTAAACAGAGAAATTAACTCTCCAGGGTCAACCTCATGGTTTGAATTTAAACAATAATGCTCTAAAGCCATTCTCTTAAGCACAATGCTCTACTACCTATAGATTCATGAAAAGATCATCACAATATGCTAAGTAAAAAGAGAAAATAATTATAGTACAACATATGGCATGATCTGATCTTTATAAAAGAGGTCTAACTTGTGCTCGCTTCGGCAGCACATATACTAAAAGAGGTCTAACTTTACAAAGGGATAAAGAATAATCTCTAAGAATATACACAACAATGTTAAATGCATTCTCTCTGGATGCTAGAATTCAGGGTGATTTTTGCTTACTACTCTGTACCTCTCAACATTGTGTGAGTTTCTTTGCAAGTATTATGAAACACTTATGTAAATAGTCGTCTCGGGGCCCCTGGGTGCCTCAGTCGGTCAAGTGTCTGCCTTCGGCTCAGGTCATGATCCCCCTTGGTCCTGGAATCAAGCCCCATGTTGGGCTCCCTGCTCAGCAGGGAGTCTGCTTCTCCCTCTCCCGCTGCCTGATGCTCCCCCTGCTTGTGCTCTCTATCTCTCTCTCTGTGTGTCAAATAAATAAATAAATAAATAAATAAATAGTCATTTCTTTTTGGAAAAAATAAAAGATCAAAAGCAGCCTTGGTCAGTACTTGGGGAGGGGAAGGGGGAGCAGGATAGACACTTAAGTGAACGTATGGATTTGGGTGAGATAGGACCCTCCACCGACGGGCTCCTTTGTCATCTGTAGAATCATACGCTTCTGCTGCTCATTCACGTCTGCTCTGTGGCAGGCACTGTCCTGGGAACTACAGAGAACAAAAGACAACGTGGGTCCTGCCCTCAGAGCTTACAGTTGCTTATAAGGGGTTAGAGGAGAGTACACAGGTAAATGAATAGTTGCAGTACAAGGCAGAAGATGTCAGGTACCCTGAGGAGAGGTACCGAGACACCGTGGAAATTCACAGGAGGTAAGGGGTCCCTCTGGGATCAGGAAGGAGGGAAAACTACAGGAATAGGTGGCATTTGAGCTGAGGCTTGAGGGTTGAGTCAGACATGAACAAGTAAAGAAGACAGGTAAGAGTAAGAAGGTTGTCCTCCCCGGAGAGGAACGAATACAACAAAGCTGTGGGGACTAGAAAGCTTGTGGTATGTACAGAGAGCAGAAAAGAGTTGAGTCTGGCTAATGGAGCCCTGTGACCCAGAGATATTCATGTAGAACATAAAGAACTCTACCTGTACTAGCCACACCTCTGTGAGCCAGGAATAACAAAGGTGAGCAAGCAATAGCTTTAGGAAAGGAGAACGGATCGCAGGTGGCCATACAGAGAATCTGCTGAAACAAGGACCATAACTCAAGTCTCCTGAACTATTTAGCCACAAGGAACCAGTCAGAGAGTCATAAAAAACCTCTCAGAGTTATCGCTGTTTCCAGAACATCTGGAAATTAGAGGCTGGCTTTAGGCACAGCAATCCACCAGGCACTGCAGTGACCTAAGATGCCAAACGGTGAATTCCAGCACTGTCTACCAAGTGCAGAGAGTGGCAAGGACAGAAATGTGGGCAACATCTCATGAATTACCCCCCTTCTCTCTTGCACCTCCCCGTCACAGTGCAGGAAAGCAGAGCTCAGTAGGGAGAATTCAGGAGGTCCTTGAATTTAGATGATCTAAATCAATTGATTTAGAAAATCAAAGTCTTGATTTTCACTAATGTCTAACCAAAATTTAGTAATTCCTCCTAATAAAAATGCAGGCAGTGGCCCAGGGCAGTAAAGAGCAGTACCTGTGACTTCACCCCATAAGAAATTCCAGGTAATTTTATATCAGAGCACACTCATTCCAGGTCTCAGAAAATAATCACATAAGTTCATTGTTTCTTTGAAATCACAGTAGTTACAGACCTATTGCTAGATCGTCCTTAAGGAGTTGATGAAGAAGCACATATATCACTAAATCGTAAGTTGGTTTAAGTATTTTGATAACTATATATTTCCATACAGTTGGATTCCTTTATATACTGTGGCTCTTATATTTTGTAGTTAACAACACTGTTCTGAAAAGGGGTCCATAGGCTCCCCTAGACTTCCAAAGGGGTCCATGGCACCAAAGGGTTAAGAATCCATTAGCTAGAGATCCTGTTAAAATATAAGTCACGCCATGTCACCCCTGTGTTCAACTCTTCAGGGGCTTCCATCTTCCTCAAAGCAAAACTCCCTTCCTCTCACTTTACTTACCTGATTTAATCTCCTTCTCCTCTCTCTCTTTCATTCCCAACTAGCATACTGGTGTCGCTGCTATTCCTTCATCATTCCTGCCTCAAGGCCTTTGCACTGGCTGATCCCCGTGCCTGGAATGCCCTATCCACAGGGGACTGCATGGCTTGCTTCCCCATTCTCTTCAGGCCTGGACTCAAATGATAGCTTCCAAATGAAGCCATTCATGGTTATCCTATCTAAAATACCCCGCAGTGAAACTCCCATGGCCCCACTCCTTGCTTTATTTTTTCTCCTTAGTATTTATCACTCCCTAAAATATACTTAGAGACATGTACTTTATTTTTTTATCATATTTATTATTTATTTCCCCCCTCAGACATGAGCTCCACCATATCCCAAGTGGCTACAACCTAGTCTGACACACAGTAGGTTCTTAAAAGTTATTTGCTGAATTAATTAGCAGGGTAACATTTGTCACATAGCTTGGCTGTGGCTGCTTCCATTCCATGTTGAATTTTAAAGCCTCCCCTGCTCATTGTATTCCTGGGAGAAAAGAAAAATCACGGTAAATGTGCCTGTGAAATTGTGGTCACCACAGAAGAAAGGTAGCTTATTTATCAGCCACTGCAGAGGGAGATGCATTTTTTTCCTTAATAAAAAGAGTTCTCATCAAAGACAAGATAAACAAGGGGCGCCTGGGTGGCTCAGTCGTTAAGCGTCTGCCTTCAGCTCAGGTCATGATCCCAGGGTCCTGGGATCGAGCCCCACATCGGACCCCCTGCTCCGCAGGAAGCCTGCTTCTCCCTCTCCCACTCCCCCTGCTTGTGTTCCCTCTCTTGCTGTCTCTCTCTGTCAAATAAATAAAATCTTTAAAAAAAAAACCCACAAAGAAAAATAGACAAATTCTCACACACACACACAATAAGTTATTAGACCAAATTATGTCATAAAACAAACACAAAAAAGTAAGTGGGAAAACTGGTACGTGGCATCCAACCAGTAAAAGGCCCACTCGCCCAGCTTGAAATAGAAGTGACGCTCGCTGATAAGATCATCACACAGATCCCACCTGGCAAGCGGTAGAAGGAAACGGGCAGTGTACAATCACAGGAGTAAATGCAGGTAGTAAGTCACTGCATGGACCCTGCTCAACTTGACCTGCTGCTGTTGAAATGTACCGTCGCCCATTTGAAGGCACTGTTGCTCAAACCAGCAAAAAGGCACCTAACACTGGGAAGGTCCGAATTTGGCAGGGCTGCCTGCACACCAAGGAACCTCATTCCATTCCAGCCCCTGGAGTGCTCTGTTTTAATAAGAACAACCAAAGCTAAGATTGGATTCCTTGTAGTTACAAAATGTGAGTCGAGGACAAAGAAAGTACTATTTTATATCACATACATCCTTATATAGATATGATCACGTCACTCATATATTAAAAAGTAACAAAACAAACTCTCCCAACCCCAATTGCTCTTGGCAACACAGCTTCTTGAAATCATTTTTTACACTCACCCTTCCTTCTTCTTGTGCAATTCTTGCCCTAACACTCCATTAAGCATTTTTGCTAAGGGCACCTCCAGATGACCAAACCCAAAGCACACTTCTCATCTGCGTGTGACTTACTTGTCCAAGGCATTTGTCACTGCCCACCTCCCAGCCCCTGGGGGTCACTGATGCCATGTGTCTGACTATTCACTCTTGGTTTCCTGTGAAACTCTGTTTCATCTTCCCAAACCTTAAACCTGGGGGAGGGGGGGTCACAAAATAAAATACCTTTGGGGGCCACGCAGGTGCCTGAAATGAAAAAAGATGACATCTGGCCGCTGTGACAAGCTGGAGAGCATCAGCCCTGCCAAAAGGGGACTGCTGTCCCTTATCTGTGCACATCAGGTGGTTGGATCGCCCAGCTTGTCGAGAACACCCACAAATCTTATTTTTATGTGAACTTTCCCAATTTTCTAAAAGTTGGCAATTATTGGTTTTAATGCTTTGCTATTGTGAGCCAAATCAAACAAATCTGTACACTGGAGACAATCTGCAGCCTCAAATGGGTGTCACTGCAACCCCCCGGGTTTCTCCTGTCCCTCTGTTTCTCTCCCTGGGAATTTCGTTGCACTACAGAGCCCGGATGTATCTCCAGCCCTGATCTCCCCCTTCCCTTTCAGGCTCTGATAACTGCCTCCTGGACAAGTCCACTTGAATGTCCCACTGGGACCTTAAAATAAATGTGTCTACATTTTCCCTTCATTCTCTAGTCCCAAACATTTCTCAAATTCCTTTCCTTTCCTCATCCCTCCTGCCTCTGCTTTAATTCAGACACTTGGTATTTTTCCATGGTTTATTACAATACACTTCTAATTGTCTTCCCTGCCTTAGACCTATCTCCATCCCCTACCTTCAGAATCATTCTCCATGCCAAGTTCAAGCTACCTTAAAATGTGCAGGCTCCAGGTCCTCTGATAGCTCCCTTGCCCTTCATGATAAACTCTGGACCCAGAGTGCTTGAGTCTGAATCCCATCTTCACTACCCACTAGTTGTGTGACCTTGGGCAATTACTTAAGTTCTCTGAGCCTTGTTTTTGTTTTTGTTTTTGTTTTTTCATTTGTAAAACATGGATACTAAATATCACATGCCACATAGAGCAGTCATGAGGACTAAAAATGAGATAATAAAAATAAAGTCCTAGGTGGCTCAGTCGTTAGGTATCTGCCTTCGGCTCAGGTCATGATCCCGGGGTCCTGGGATAGAGCCCCACATCAGGCTCCCTGCTCAGCAGGAAGCTTTTTTCTCCCTCTCCCACTCCCCCTGCTTGTGTTCCCTCTCTCGCTGTGTCTCTCTCTGTCAAAAAATAAATTAAAAAAAAAATCTTTAAAAAAAATAAAATAAAAAATAAAGCCCTTTTTGCTTAGTACATAGTAAATGCTCAATTAAATGTTAGCTGTCATTATCATGATTCCTCATCCATTATCCCCACATTCCACAACCAACTCAAACTCTAGAAGTATAAGGAATCCTCCCAAAGTATCCTTGACTTCTCACTCATTTGTCTGCTCAGAATGCCCTTCAAGACTCATATTTTCCATCATATTCTCCAGAACTAAGCCCTGACCCCAGACATCTCCCTGCCCCAAATCCAGGCCCCCACCTACCATTGCCTGCCTCCATTGAGTTTCTTTTTTTTTTAATTTTTTTTTTTTTTTAGATTTTTTTTATTTCAGAGAGACAGAGATAGTGAGATAGAGAGCACAAGTGGGGAGGAGAGGGAGAAGCAGGCTCCCCACAGAGCAGGGGGCCCGATGCGGGACTCAATCCCAGGACCCTGGGATCATGACCTGAGCCGAAGGCAGACGCTTAACCGACTGAGCCACCCAGGCGCCCTCCATTGAGTTTCTAACTTGCTGAACTGCAGTAGAACAATTTCCTGGAAGCCTCCACCACCGCACTGTGAACCCCACAAAGGCAGGGCCTACTTTTTCTTAATCTTTGTATTGTTAATGCCCAGCAAAAAATAATGAATGACTGGATGAACTTCTCTAATTCACAGATCAACCCAGAGAGGCAGGCATTGTTATGATCCAGCACTTATGCATGAGGTTCAATATGGTTCAGCCCACAGGGGAGGCAGCAAGAACATCCTGCTGGCCTCTCTGGTCTCGGCACCCACCAATCTACTCCAAACCCCTCTGCCTAAACCCCATCAAATTACTCTCCATCCCCAATCTCAGAGTGTACTCTCCTTCCCAAAACTCCTTGAAGCTGTCCCTTCTGTTCCCTTCTTTTCCAGTTAATTCCACTTTTGTCTTCAAGAAATCAGCTCAAAGATCACCTCTTTCAGGACACTTGCTTTGGTGTACCACATGTGAGAACATGCACACACACACACACACACACACACACACGTCTGATGCTAAATAGGAAAAAAAAATAGGCACATCTCCTTGGTGCTTCCACCCAATTTCTTTTTTGGGGGGGGTGGGGGGACAGGGAGGAGGGGCAGAGGAAGAGGGAGAGAATCTTGAGCAGGCTCCAGACCCAGCATAAGCCCTATGCAGTGCTCCATCTCATGACCCAGAGATCATGACCTGACACTCAACCAACTGAGCCACCCAGGCACCCCTGGTCCCAATTCCTCAGCAACCTCACGGATACACAGTGATATCAGTGTCTGACACATAGCCAACAAGCGGGAGATTTGGGTGGAAGCATGACTGAATGAATGATCTACTTGAGGTAAAAGAAGGATTTTCCTGCTCAGAATGGAGCAAAGAAGGCCACTTGGGAATTGCCTTCACATACGTGCCTTCCTGGGGGCTCCAGCACACTGGGATGAGGATTTCTCGCTGAGCTACCGCTTCTCTCTATCCAGTGGGAGCGCCCAACACGTTATGACATTTCCAATGGATAGAAAAGTGCTTATTGCTACTAGAAGTAACAGAGTGCTTATGCCAAATCATAAATCCTCAGTATGTTTGCAAGGAACTCAAAGAACCAAATGTCACTGCTCTAGTAAGTTGCCACAGTGGCTATTTCATGGGGTGAAAAAAAAGTTTCATTTAACATTTTAAAAGATATAATAAAATAAAGATGATCGTTCATACAGCATCTAATCCATTATTTGGAAGGTAGAAAAAAATGTTTTTATGCTTCACAAACAACCACATCCAGCTCCTAGAAGCCACCCTGGGAGGAATTTTTTTAACACTTTCCCCAGAACTACCTGCTGTGACTAATTCCATACATCATCCACATGAAAACAAAATTATAAAATAATGAGATTCCCCAGACAACGCAAGCCAAAAAGCTTTCAATTTGACTTATTAACATTAAATCTCACACCTCTGTTTTTTCCAATTCATTTCCTAAGTGCACCCTCCATTTCCAAGTTTTCCACACAAGGGAGAAGGAGGTGGGATAGAGCGGGAGGGAGGACAAGGAGATTCTCTGAAGAGTGAGGTATCCTCCTGAGAGTGAAGTTCAAGACCAAGCCCCAGGAGAGAGCTTTGGGTACCACCTCAGGACAGACTCCACAGTAAACAGGAATGTACACTTGAAAAAAGCAAACTTTGTGTACCCTGGAGGAAAGCATGTCTTTCTCTACCTGATTTTCACACTCAAAATTTTCCATGTCTTGCGTTTCCTACTCAAGTTAGTTTAGCAAGCAAAATTCAAAATAGTTCCACAATAGACCAACCGCGTAGCTTCTGAAAAAATTAACTATAGAATGGTGCAAACAGAATTTTTTTGTTGCTTGTTTGTTATATAAGCTCAGGGGGAAAAATATGTTGTTTTCTTTTTTTTTCCAGGAGCCACCTAGTTCTTTCATCTGAAATCACAGATAAAACAACACATTGAAATGCTAAAGTTCAAGTTCAGATAACATTTGATGAAAGGAGCTAAAATGTAGAACATAACAAAAAATTAACTTGGCTGCAGATTTATTCTACAGCGGTAGTTCTCAAAATGTGGTCGGGAGACCCCTGGGATTCCTAAGACCCTTCAAAGGGCCCATAAGATCAAAACTGTTTTCCTAATCAACTAAGATATTTTCCTGTTTACTTTCATTCTCTCACAAGTGTCCAGTGGAGTTTTCTAGGGAGTATATGATGTGTGAGATCACAGACTAAACAAAGAAGCAAGTCTAAGAATCCCACTGCCTTCCATTAAACCAGACAATAAATACACTTGTAAAAATGTAAGACAATGCCACCTTTGCATTGTTTTTGTTTTGAAAAGAGATATTTTTCATAAAAATATGCCATTTATGTTAACATGCAATGAGAATATTGTCATTTTAAATGAATTAATAATTAATACTTCAAAATGTAGCTATTTTAAGATTTTATCTTTTTTTTTTAAGTAATCTTTACACCCAACGTGGTCAAGTTACAATTTACAACCCCGAGATCAAGGGTTGCATGCTCTGCCAATGGAACCAGCCAGGTACCCCTAAAATGTAACTATTTTAATTTCTAATATATATATTGATAGATGAGAGTATGCACTGCAGCAGCTGAAGTCATGGCAGGACAGGTGTTTAGAAAGTTTCTTCCCCTCTTTGACCGAATTCTAGTCGAAAGGAGTATAGCCAAAATCTCAAGGAAAAGCATCGCACGCAACAATAGTAGCTGTTGGTTAGGGCTCTAAAGGAAAGGGTGGAGAGGTTAGCACAGAAGTTGGAGATAAAATTCTTCTCCCAGAATATGGAGGAACCAAAATAGTTCTAGATGACAATGATTATTTCTTATTTAGAGATGGTGACATTCTCAGAAAGTACTAGACTGAAACACATTATTATTGTAATGGTATCACGTGAAGCTGCCCATTCACAGCTGAAGTTGTGAAATCTTTCATCATGTAAATAATTTCTATGTCTCTCTTTTATAATAAACGAATAGTATCCGAAAAAACATATTGATAGATATAACCCCCATTAACAGGACCTTGGGGGGGGGTTCTTAATAATGTTTAAGCATGGAAAGAATCAGACCAAAACAAAGGAATCTCAATTTCTCTTTTCTTTTTCCAATTTTGTTATTGTGATAAAATACACGTGACATAAAATTGACCATCTTTTTTTTTTTTAAAGATTTTATTTATTTATTTATTTGAGAGAGAGAGCACATGAGAGGGGGGAGGGTCAGAGGGAGGAGCAGACTCCCTGCCGAGCAGGGAGCCCGATGCGGGACTCGATCCCGGGACACCAGGATCATGACCTGAGCCGAAGGCAGTCGCTTAACCAACTGAGCCACCCAGGCGCCCTAAAATTGACCATCTTAACCATTTTTAAGGGTACGGTTCAGTGGTACTGAATGCATTCCTAATATGCAACCATCAGTACCATCTAACTGCCAAACTCTTTGCCTCTTGTCAAACTGAAACTCTATACGCAATTGGTACTTCTTTGTGGTTTGTCTACTTCTATGCAATCGGCGAGGCAGCTCACACCACCTCTGTCCCCTGGAGGGTGTGTGTCTGTGTGCGTGGCATGTGGATCGGGGCCCTGCTTCCAGCAGAGAGAACTCTGCCTCCCTTCGACACCACACAATCCTGGAGTTCCACGAAGAACCATCTAGCTTCCCACTCCTTGTGACTTACCTCTGCATTCGCGCGCATTCTGAAACCTAACCCCCGTGTCTAATAATGCTTCCGTAGGATTTATTTCTGAGCTGCTGACACTAACTTACGAATGAAAGGTTGTAAAACAGGGCTTGCTTGTGTGCTTTTAAATGATGTGGCTGACAGGAGTGACTGGTCGAAAACAGCCAAAAGCAAACCCATTAGAGTTTAGGGCCACATTACACAACTACATCCTGTCCTCTTTGCTTCAAAGCCCCATATAAAGGACACTAAATGAGAAGGCAAAATGCACTGCAGTGTCCGCATTTTAAGTCTGGGGGCGCTGGGAGAAAACTCAGTGTGCATCACCACAAAGATGTACCACAGTGACATCTCCTTTCAAATTAGGTCAAGAAGTCCAGAGTTTGTCTTGAGACAAACCATAAGAGACTCTTAATCTCAGGAAACAAACTGAGGGTTGCTGGAGTGGATGGGGGTGGGGGGGATGGGCTGGCTGGGTGATGGACATTGGGGAGGGTATGTGCTATGGTGAGCACTGTGAATTGTGTAAGACTGATGAATCACAGACCTGTACCCCTGAAACAAATAATATATTATATGTTAATAAAAAGAAAAAAAAGAAGTCCGGGGAAACTATATAAAATGTAAAGTTCTCGGGCATTTTATGAACGTCCAACGAGATTCCTATTTTTGCATATCCAGAGAGCCTACCCTGTAGAGTTGTGATTTAAGGAGATGATAAGAGATGGGAATATTGATACCTTTTTACTCTTTGGCAAAGATGATAGATAGAGGGGCACCTGGGTGGCTCAGTAGGTTGAGCGTCTGACTCTTGATTTCAGCTCAGGTCATTATCTCAGGGTCTTGAGATCAAGCCCCATGCAGGCTCCACAGTCAGCGGGGAGTCTGCTTGAGATTCTCTCTCCCTCTCCTCTGTCCCTCCCTCTGCTCATGCTCTCTCTCTAAAATAAATAAGTAAATCTTTTTTTAAAAAAAGATGATAGATAGGTAGATAGATAGACAGACAGACAGGAGGACACTGCCATATAATGACACTTTTCATTTACACTTTTAGCCTGGAGGAGGAGAAGGTTCAACTCTGAAATAACCTCAGAGCTAAATCATGGCCAGGTGATGTCTAATCACCAAGAGGAGGAGGGAGAAGGAGGTTTGATGTCAGCAGCCTCATGAAGGTACCACACTTAGAAAACTGGGATCTTAAAAACCCACGAGAAAAACCCTGACCAGAAGGTCTGATTTATTGACCTCAAAGACAAGAGTGCTGACCTAACTTTTTGCCAGAACCCAGGCATCTCCTCTCAATCCAAACCAACCAACCACAGTCTTTAGGTGCCAAGTTCTCCCACCCCTCTGGCCGATGAAATTCTTTACCTTAAGTAAATCCTAGGAAATGCTCTTAGATTCACCTTGGCATGTCAGTCAGCGCTTAAGAAAGCCAGACCAGTCCATAAAAGAATGAAAGTTAAAAAAATGTGGGCATATTCAAGCCCCATATTTTAGTCTGCTGGCATTCCTTTATTTCATCACCATAATTATTTGACAGGACAGAATTCGCATTCCCGAAGGAAACAGCAAATGTCTTAACTGATCTTTGGAGTAACTTTCAGTTCTATGGTCCTATCTACGCTCTCATTCCACATAGCTAAAAATGGATCATTTTTTTTCTTTTTTTTAAGATTTTATTTATTTATTTAGAGAGAAAGACAGAGATAGGGACAGAGATAGCAAGAGAGAGCACAGCACAAACGGGGAGGAGAGGGAGAAGCAGACTCCCTGCTGAGCAGGGAGCCCGACGAGGGGCTCGATCCCAGGACCCTGGGATCATGACCTGAGCCAAAGGCAGACGCTTAACCAACTGAGCCACTCAGGCGCCCCTGGATCACTTTTTCAAGGTCCCATCAGGCTCTCTGTGATGTTCATTATTGATCTTTAAGCTGTCATATTCTGCTAAACGTGGGTCCCCAGATGACAGACCCGAGGTACCTCTCTTGCATCTTTTTATAAGATACTCATGGATAAAGAGGAAGACTCTCATGGGATGAGGAACAGCAGGTAAGGAAGGATTCCACTGGGGAGACACAGACAGTTGGCTTAGCCATGCCCGGGGCTCTCCACTAGGCTTCACCCCCGCATAGCTCAGAAGGGCTCGGCATCTCCTCACCACCAGGCTTATCACTGCTGTCTCCCCATTTAAGGCAATTCGAAAGCAGCTTATTGGTGATCATCAAAGAGCAAATGCTTAGAAACTCACCACAAATGTTCCACATACCCACTCATAGTTCTCCCAGTTCAATTTATAAAAATGATCCAAATTAACCCATGTGAATGATACTATTGAAGAAAAACATCCATAGACAGATTACCTATTTTTTCAATCACACAATCAACAGGCTATGAGGAAAATAAGAACAAAAACAAAAAGAGAGAAGGACAAGAGATGAACTCAAATTTGCCCAGCTAAAATTAGAGATAAAACCAGAGCTAGGATTCAAATGTCTTAACCATCTAGAAGCTCCAGTGCCATTTGACTCCAAGCACAGAGATGTGGACATGTTGGTTCATTGAGGAGCTGGACTCAGCTCCCTAACCTCAGCACTATGTGGCTTTCACATAGACGGGCATAGCCACACACCCTCTCCGATCCCTTTCAGAGCCAAGCTTTACAAGTGTGGCCTCTACTTCCTCAGCTCCCATTGGTTTCCACTCAGTCTGATCTGGTCCCAACTCTCTAACGCTCCAGTTAAGAAGGCTCCCAACTGCCACGCCTGAGCCTCTCAAATTACTCTTCACCGTCTTCACGGGCCATCTTGCAGAAATGTAAATTGACTCCTGATACTGCCCCCCCTACAAATCCACGAGCTCCTTCCCGCAGCCCCCGGGATAAATTCTAAGGTCCCTAAACTGGCGTAAAGGGTGCAGCATGATCTGCCCTTGTCCTCCTTTCCAGTCCCTCTCCCAACCCCCCCCCCCCCTCCCAACTCTCTAGAAGTTTCTCCAAGGCTCAGTGTGCATCCTTGCCTTCAAATCCTCACACTCCTTCCCCATCCTGGGATTCTCTTTCTCCCACTTATCACTTGATAACCTCCTGTGCATCCCTCAGAATGAAAAGTCCCTTTCTCAGAAAGGTCTTTCTGGCTCCCCCATCTAACCTAGTGCCCTCCCCACCGTTGTTGCTCTCCCCCAGGCAGTGCTTTGGAGCACCTGGCACTACTTAAATGTTTGCATTGCTTTGTTTAATGTCTGTCTCCCCATCCACCGCCCACCCTTCCACGCCTGTTTCCTTTACCACAGAACACCCAGCACCTAACAGTATGTAATGGGTAAGTACTCCAATCCTTGTGGAATGAATGCTTGCATATATTTGTATATGTAAAGAGGATATATATGACCACATAAGTTAATCATTAAGTCAACACTGATAAGCATCTGCTCGATGCTCAGCTGAGCTCAGTTGATCTGCTCAGGATGATGAGCAGGAGGCTTTCATTCACGGGGGACCTCAACAAGCACACTGAAACCAGCTGCTGTCAACATTAACCGCTTATCTGTAACATCAGCTAAAAGCAGATGTTAGGCCCTTAGCATTCAACACTTGTGCAATTAAAGATAATTTTAAAGGGTATCTACTCCAAGCAAACCGTGGTGCAAGGCTCTGCAGGATTCCAAAGAGAGCAGGACCCCCTTGCCCACAAAGAAATGATAAAAGAGAAAGAAAAGTGATCAACGAAGACAGGGATGGAAATTCTCCTAAATCAGGTTCTATGTTTGATTGCACATTCTCAACATTGTTATCGAATTCATCATAATTGGGATTTCTCTCCACGTTTCACATACCAGACTCATGAATGCAAAAATAAAACAACAGCAATAAATACTTTCTCCTCCACCCCTGTTCCTCCTGACTAGCCAAGAGCAGTGACCAAAAGCCACTTGGGGATGAAATTCAAACTCTGCCACCTCCAAGGACCCCCCACATCTACTACATTCCTTGTGAGGCAGAGAGATGATGGCTTTGGAGTCAGAAGACCCCTTGCTCTGGCCAAGTCCAAGTGGCTCACTTTGCCTCATTTTCTTCATCTGTAATATGGGCTTCCAAACCCCCACCCCGCCAATTGCATATCACACTCTGTTACTAGAACTGAAATGAGGTAACCCTGTGAAAGTTTCTGCCAACTAGAGCAGGCTATACAAATGTGACAGTTTGTGACTTATCAGGACGCAAATATTTAGCATCTTGTATTGACCTGTCTAGCGCTTGTTAATCTTGAGTCTTGAGGTCCGCTGTATGTTCAGGCTCAGAGAACACACGTCTTACGGTCTTTCTGCCCTTGGCGCCTCGGTACTAGGCACATGGCACCCATATAATAAATTCTTGTAGGCTGGTTACTTGCTGGCGTTTTTGATGTATTTGACTCAGAGTACAAAGTGTTCTCCGACTTTTCTGGATTTCTCATCGATAACAAGTACTTTCTCTGGAGATAGTCATAATGTTTACCTAGCCCATGATCTTTATGGTCTGTCTTCCTTTTTCCCAATTATATTGGAAAGAAGACGTTTTTGGCAAAAGCAAAAAGAACGCTTTTCCAGTGTAATTTTCAAGGTTCTTCCTAAGGATGAGACAGAGGCCAAAAAGCCACTTGGTAACGGCAAGCCACCTCTACCACTCACTACTCAACAAAACCGGCCTGAGTCCTACCAAGCGTAGGTTAGCGTCGGGGCTGTAGGGATAACCAAGGAGAGCAGCATCCCACAGTGGCTCTGCAGCTGGATCGCCAGGGAGAGAATCCTGGCTTCACATAGTCCTACTTGGGTGATTTTGCCTAAGTCACCCATTTTTCTCTTTCTTCTCATCTAAAATAGGGTAATGATTGCTACACTTATCCTGGCGAGCACTGGGTAATGTATGGAATTGTCAAATCACTATGTTGTATATTCTAAAACTAATATAATATTGCATGTCAACCATACGTCAATAAAAATTAAATAAATAAATAAAAATTTAACAAATAAAATAGGGTAGTAATAGACCCCACCGCTAAAGGCCATCATCAGGATGAAATGAGTCAATACATCCAGAGCTTTTAGCACAATGCCTAGTATAGGGTAACAACAAATATGAGACATGTAGATCCTTGTAGCTGAACAGACTGCGACTCAGAGAAGCAAAGTGACTTAAGTCAAGGAGCCATAAAGAGACTGAAATCAGGGCTGGAGCCCAGGTCCTCTTGGGTATTTCACACAAGGGGCACTCCAGAGAATCCACCTTCCTGAAACCTGATAAGCCAGGGCAGTAAGGACACCCACTTTCCACTCTGCCTCCAACTAGGCACCCCCAAGCCCAGCCCCACCCTTTTGGTCTCCCATGGGACTCAGAATGTACCTAAAGGGGTTCCATCTACTCCTGGTTCCCCCAGAAACACTGTGATGAAGAAGGAAAGCCTCACCCCCTCATGGGGTGGTTCTGAAGATTAAATGAGATAATGCCTGGAAAACTGCCAAGCAGAGTAGCTGGCATATGGTATGCAGCCAATAAATGTTCTCTATTAAAAAAAAAAAAAGGAGGAGGAGGAAAACCCTGTGGTGCCTGCTCTCTCCAAGCTGCACACCTTCCAACCCCAAATGCCAGACCCAGGGCAGATTGAGATCTCTCTTGGGTAGAACAGAGGGACACAGAGTCAGCAAAGGATTATTGTGGAGGGTGAAATTCACTTAAGACAGAGGAGGTGTCTGGAGTCCCCACTCTTCCCCATCTTTCTTAAAAATAATAATAACAATAATAATAATAATAAGGAAGAAGGAAAAATACTTAGCTGGTGCTTTGCTGGCAAAGCCAAGCATCCGAGCATTGGATTTTTAATATTTTAATATTTCTAAACAAAGCAAAGACTGCTTTGCACCCTGCCATTTGCTTTTATGCACTTGACCAGCAAAAGCTTGGCTTTGTTGCATTGATGAATGGGCTTATTCGCACTGATTTTCCAGGTAAAAATGGCTCAGACACAAGACTGAATTAAAACAGATCCCACAAATCTCCTTAGAATATTCAGGACTTGCTTTGGATTCAGGGTTCTTAAGCACTTCAGCATCACCTTCTCCTCCCTACCCCAATATTGACAATCCCTAGTTGTGAAAAGACAAATTTAATATTAGAACACACGGAAGGAATCTGGTGAAAAAGGAAAAAGGAGAACCGGACTAGAGGGGGAGCAGGACTTCATTTTGTACTGTGTATCCCCAGAGCGGAGCCCGGGGCCTAGCCGGGGGGGAGCCGGTTGTAAACGCAAACTGACTGAATCAATGTCCCCACGGAGTTTACAACCCAGCTGAGGAGTGAAACCGAAATATTACACCAAGTTCAACCACAAAATCAACTCCACCCTCTTTCAGCCTAACCTGTGTGGGGGCAGGTGCTCAGGCAAATGCTTGCTTCCTGTTTACCTGGGGAGGTATTTGCAAGTAGTCTAAAAAGGGGGGCAATGTATACAGTTCTAAGCAAATGGTTATGCAAATCACTCAAACAAATACATGGAAAAGGGAGGGGAAGGTTTCTGATCCGGTTTTCCTCACCTGCCCCACTCTTCAAAGGGTAAAATAAAGTTAAAAAAAAAAAAAAATCCAAGAGCGGGACGAACCCCAGGTCCGCTCTCTATGAAGACCAGGCACAACCCCGCTCCATCCGCTCAGGATCAGGCACCAAACCAGAGCCCCCAGGTTATTCAGGTGGGTGGAGGGGATTCTTTGCCGCCCTCCACCCCTGCCGCGGGCTGCCCGAGTTAGCCTACCGGCTCAGTCTCCCTAGCCGAGATGTGGGTGACACCCCAAGGATGCCAAAGGTGCTCCTTTCCCAAAAGAGACGGGGAGAGACAGAGCGGGGAAGGAGGTGGGGGGGGGGGGGGAGACCGAGCCCTGCAATGCGAAAGGCGCCCAGCCGGCTTGCCGCGGCCCCTGCCGGAAGGTCTGGCTCGCTCACCAGCCCATTCACCTCAGGAGGTCGGGCTGCCACCCAGAGGGGCGCGGGAAAGGGAAGTTCCCGACCCCACCACCGAGGCAAACGCGGGGAGTCGGCGGGCGACTCCACAGCGGCCCTGCAAGCCCCAAGCCGCTCGCACCCAGAGCGCGCCTGCAGTCCGTGGGCGCAGCGCTGCGCCGGCACAAGGGCCCCGGGTGCGCTCTGCCCTGCGACGGTCGCGGGGCGCCTGGCACCGCTGTAGGGCAAAGGGGAGGGGAGGAATGACAGGGAAGAAGGCGGAGCAGGCGGCCCGGGAAGCACTACATTCGCCAGGAAAGCGCCTCCTCTCGAGGAAGAGAAGGAAAGGCTTCCCGGCTAAGGAAACGCCCCAGGGATGCCCTACGCGAAGTGCCGCCTCTCCCCGGCTCCCCGATTCTCCCGCCTCCAGTCCGTCCTCCACCCCGCAGCTACCCACCCCACGCCCAACAGCGGATCCCAGACACCCTCCCTGCGGCCTTCCGAGGGGCGCAGCCACCGTGTCGCCGCCCGCAGCTCGCGCAACAGGCGGATCTTTAGGACTCCAGCGACGGCGGGCTCCGGGAACCGGAGGACGAGGGGCGCCGCGAGACAGGCGCCCAGCAGAATGCAAAGTCCCCTGCGGGCCTAGACCTGCGCGGCCGTGCACTCGTGACCCGAGCCACGGGGCTGCAGGGGCAGCAAAAGGTGGCGAAAGTTGCGGGGTCGCACGGAGAAGTCGCCGGAGTGCGCGCGGAGGAGGGGACACGAGCAGGTACCTGCAGGAGTCCCGGCGCCTCAGGCTCGCTCCGCTTGGCGACGCCGCCCGCCCGCGCTGCATGGATCAGGCCTCGCCGCGCGGCCCCGCGCCCGCCGCGGCGGCGGCGGCGGCGGCGAGGAGAGCCGGGTGGCCCGCCTGGGTCGGTCCGTCTGTCCCGCCCGGCGGGCGCGCCGAGCCTGGGAGCCGCGAATAGGGAGGGGCGGGGCGGGACGGGGCGGGGCCGGCTGCTCGGCCGCCGCCCCATTGGTCCCGCTTCGCCAGCCGCCTAGCTTCGGGCCCTCCGCCTGCGCTCCCCAAGCCGAGGGCCAGGCGCTCGGCCGAGGGCGGTGGCAGGTTGCGGGGCTCGGGCCGTGCGACCTGAGGACGCACGGAAGGACAGACTGGAAGCCTGGCGGGGCGCGCACCCCCGCCCAGACCCGAGTGCAGAGTCACCCCCGGAGCCCCGTGCCCTGTCCGGGTGGGAGCAGGAGTGCGCCCCTTGCCTCCCACTTGCGCGCCCTCCCGGCTGGAGCCCGCAATTCGGCGGGAGACAGAGCACCTCCTCCGCGGCCCCGCGGCTCCAGCAACCGCCTCTCGAAAGTCGCGGCCCCAAGCGACACTCTGCAAATTTGCCGGGATTCTCTTAGGAAGTACCGAGGCCCCAACTTGTTTTAAAACAAAGTGTGAAGGAGGAAACAGCCCCGGTCCTGGCTGTTTACCACCAGCCCCGCTGCCCGAAGACTCGTGCACTGTGCAGAGCAAGATTGTTTCACACGGTGCATTCCTCGACTTACCTACCAAGTCACATGCACCGAGCGGAAGGGGGACGAGTCGGGTCTCCTTCCCGAAGGATGGAAGAGGAGGTCAGAGGGAGATGCCTTCAGCCCGAGGTTGAGGAACAACCCGGGGCCTCAGCGAGGGCAGCGTGTGGTCCGGAAGGCATGGTCGGCCCCTCTGCAGTGAGCAAGAACTCAGTGAACCGCCCGGAGGAGAAATGGGACGCTCGGGGACCCACCCCCGCGCTCCCCCTCCCGCCCCCAAACTGCAGATTTTTAAGTTGTGCAGACTTGCAATAATTCCTCAGAGCCAGCTGCTCCAAGCTGTAGGCGCCCGGGTGTTCCCGCCCCCACATCACGCAATGGGACAACTGCCCCCAACCCAGCACCTGCTGACCACTGGCCTCAGACAAGCACCTAGCAAGACCACAGAGTGTTCCAGGCCCTGAGCTGGCACACGGGAGGGGACAGGAGCAAAGAGATGCATGGAAAAGGTGAAAGGCACTTTTTCTGACCTCATCCAAGTACCGGATGGTGTCTGGATTTTCTCATTGTTTTTGTTTGATCAAAACCCGCAGTAGGAATCAGAGAAAGGGGAGCAATGTTTACAGTATCTGGTAGGCTTCTAAAAGGGGGTGAAACCTGCACCTTACAGAGAGCTTTGGCTAGATGAGAGAATAGTAGCAAGCAGGAATGGCAGAGGAGAGGCAGAAGCCCAACACAGTCTTCCCTCAGACACCAGCATTTTCATTTGGCTCATGGAAGGCAAGGTGGGGAAGCAGGTGGCTGGGGAACAGGTGTTTGGGGGCCCTCCGTCCCTAATCCCATTGTTCTTTGGCTCCCCCAAGCCTGTCCCCTCTCTTATGGAAGAGGATCCAAAGCATTTGTCTACACTGCTGTTTGCAAGCCTCTAAAGAAGGTAATTTGCATACACAATCATCATCTTTAGCGTAAGATCTAAGATTATTCTAAAAATATGCTTATATTTTATCAACACCTGAGAAGGATGCTTCTGAATCTCTTCCAGCTGTTAGCTATTTCATCATTTTAAATCACTAAGTTATCTGAAAAGTCCAGCATTGTTTACCTGAGAATGAGAGACGTTCAGAATCTCCAGGCGCTGCAGAGCACATCTGCAGTGCAGAAGAACCAGGGAGCCAGGGCCTTCTCACAGGTTTGGATGGCAGCTGTGGACTGGAGGGAGGCACTCCCAGTGCATGCGGCATCTGTGAAAGCTAGGGAACAGGCCTCCCCACTGTGCGCATATGGTGGCAGGGTAGAGAAGGGGCACAGACTTAAGAGACAGACTGGGGTTCCCATCATGCTGTACCCAGGGGGAGGCCTGTGAGCAAGTCACTTAATGGTTCAACATGGTGTTTCTTCTTCTGTAAGAAAAGTTCCTCCCTTACAGGGTGATCATATGAAGCAAATGGAATAATACACAGGAAAGCATTGTATGGGTCCTAAAATGCATGTCTGTTCCCCAAAAGTTCACCCCTGACAGTTTACTGAGGTTGAGCCAGGCAAAGTGGTAAATGCATTCATACACACACACACACAGAGCAATGCTCTCACCCCCTGTATCTAGGGCCTCTTCCTCTGACCTCAGTCTTCACAGCCACAGTGCCTGCTCTGATCCATTTAACCGCCTCCTCCCTACCCCATCAAAATGTCTTTATGCCCCATGATATGGCCCATCCCCTTTTCATTAACCATGTATTAACCAAGCCATGCATTAACCTATAAGGGGTTAATCATCAGCTGACAGTAGTACTCAGGCCTCCATGGTTTCCAGGAGGACTCCCAGAGTCAGTGGAGACATCCCAAGCAAATGTGGGCCCAGGGCAGTCTGTCTTCCAGGCTTCTATATTCTCCTTGCTCTGGGCATTCCCTTTGGTAAGGTCTTCCTCTCTTACCCACTTACCCACAGGTCCATGTTCTCCTGCTCCTCTCCCCTCCCAAACCTGTCCTTGACCCTTCATTCTCTCTAAAATCCAAATGACCGAAACCCAGCGGGATGTCATTGCCAGAGATAGGGGAGATACAAATTTGCTTTTTAAATGGGAAAAGGTCTACATGTGAAAATGAAGGTGTTCTCATCTCTGACAGGAAGATGGTGAGTGAGGGAGTATTAGCAACAGTGTAACACTTGTTCCATTGGTTCCTCTTATTGGCTTCTCTTTAAACAGCGGTCTGAATGTCACACCAGCCGATATGAGCCCTTGAAACATTTGCAATTCCCCCGAAGGGCCAGCCTTTTTCATGTCTCCCTGCACTCACAGTGGTCTCTCTCTGCTTGGAATATCCTTCCCAACCAGAAGCCTTTCTTTGCTCAACCAACCAACACCTTTTCTTACGACACCATTCAGTTCCTAATCACTACCCTCTGAAAAGCCCCCTCTCCTATCCAGGGTTCTGTACCTCCCCTTTATGCTCCCTCATGCCTTTTGCTTCTCACTTAGGTAGCACCTACCATATTGGATTTTCATTGTTTATCTTCAAATAGGCAATGAACTCCTTGAACCTGAATTTCTAGGACTTTTAATAGGGTCTGCATGTTTGTGAAGTGAATCACTGAAGTCTCCATCATAGGGCTGTTCAGCTCCATGTGCTCCTAATGGGAACTGATATATTTTATTTCTTCCATCAGGTAAAGAGAAAACATAGGAACCATCACATCAATCTCTGCTTGGATGCCAAGCAGGTCAAGACTAAATCTAGTTAATTAGCTAGAATGCTTTTATTCCAGATTATTGCTACCATGATCTCTCTTCTTTCACAAAATTATTTGTATGTTTACTTTAAATGCCCTGTTATATTATTTTTATATTGAAAGTACCTTAGGAGTGCCTGGGTGGCTCATTCAAACTTAGGACTCTTGATTTCAGCTCAGGTCATGATCTCAGGGTCATGAGATCGAGCCTCTGGTTGGGCTCTGTGCTCAGTGCAGAGTCTGCTTGGGATTCTCTTTCTCCCTCTCCCTTAGCCCCTCTCCCATGGAGTGTGTGTGCATGCTCTCTCTCTCTCTCTCAAATAAATAAATAAATAAAATCTTTAAAAAAAACACAAAGAAAAATAAAGTGCCTTAAATATTTGTGGTCTTCAAGTCCAAAGACTTGAATTCTAATCTGTCTCTGCCTCTCAGCTCAGTGATAACTTCTCTCTGGCTTTCTGTTTGAGTTTGGACAAGATGATCCCCAAGGTGTTTGCCAGTTCTAAAAGCCTTACAGTTCCACACATAAAAGGATATCATTTATAAATTATTAAATTAAAAAAAAAAAACTGTAACAGAATATGGCTTAAGTCTCCAGGAACAAAGGAGTCCTTTCTTCAGGTCATTGGAGGTGTCCTCTGAAGACTAGAGCATTTCCCGAGACGAATGCCATAGAACACATGTGTCACAGTCAAAAGACTTTGGGTAAGCACATTCTACATTCCACTTGTCAGTATTCATAATAATATACTTCAGCATAGTAAGGGCTGTGTCTGAGAGGTCAGGCCATTAAAATACTCCAAGGGATGGACTTCCAGGGTGCTCACAATCTGGCTGAAACTTACCTCTTCACTCACATTTCCAGCTCTTCACACTTTTCTCCCCGCCTCACTCATTCCACACATCCTCCCCCACCCTGTCGCACACACGTCCCACTCTTAACCTTCCAGCCTGACACATTAGATCCATCTTTCCATTGTGCTCATTGTGTGCTCTCTGAGCCTTGGCCCTGCCTGCACCCTTTTTTCTATAATGCTCCCTTCCCTACCTGGCAAATGTGAACTTAACCTGCAATATCATTATCACCCATTCTTTGAAGCTTTCCTTGACCCAGAAATCATATTTATTTATTCATTCTACTGGGCTCCATCATACTAAGTACAAAACTAGTTACAGTTATGCTCTTACAATATGGTCACCTGTGTAGACTGAGTCTTCTGTATTAAACTGTGGGCTCCTTGAGGTCAGGCACTCTGTGGTATTACTCATCTCAGGATCTTCAGAGCCTGGTGCATTATAGATGCTCAGTGACTACTTTAAGAATAAAAAAGTAGATGATGGATGGATGGATGGATGAATAGATAGGTGGTTGGGTGGATAGGTGGATGGATAGATGGAAGGTCTTCAGACTTCAGGAAGAGTACAGGAAAACAAACTCAGAGGCACCAAAGACCAGATGGGTCAACCTCATGGTTTTTCCTCCTCTTGGGGAGTCCTGCACCTATTTTAATAATCCTCCAGGGTCCTGGGATCGAGCCCCGCATCGGGAGCCTGCTCCTCCCTCTCCCACTCCCCCTGCTTGTGTTCCCTCTCTCGCTGTGTCTCTCTCTGTCAAATAAATAAATAAAATCTTTAAAAAAAAAACAAAAACTAATGATGTAATATATGGTGATTAACATAACATAATAAAAAAAAAAGAATTCTGGATTTTAGAGGCTAAAAAAAAAAAAATCCCAATGTTTACTTAGATCATAAGGTGACCAACTCTTCCTGATTTTCCTAGGATTGTCTCACTTTTAAAAAACTAAAAGTCCAGTATCTCTGGAACCTCCTCGGTCCAGACAAACCAGGACTCTGGTCAACCTACTAGATACATTGAGGCCCAGGATAAAGTCTACATGTCCAAGCCTCCCATGCCACCAGGGGAGAGCACATGACTGAGTTCTTTCATGGATGGTGGTGGAAGTGGCTTATTCAGTCTCTGGGACAGAAGGAATTTTCTATTAAAATTTCTTTGGGAAAAAAATCACAACTTCTTTTTACAATGATAAAGAGGAGATTCCACCACATCCAGATACAGCAGGGAGAAGAAACCAAAAGATCTTTCTGGAGGAGCAAGATGGAAAGTCAGTGCCCTGATGTCTGCTGGGAGATCACTCTCTCGAATGTACCCCACTCTTCCTCTTCCTCCTTAAATGCAGCTACAAATACCCATGAGTGTTGGACACCTGCACTGACTTCATGTTTCTTGCCTTTTTCTTTTTTCCCTCTTGGTCACAGAGAATTAGCTCACTCAGCGTCCTCGGGTATGGCATATTGTCTGCAGCAGCACTCACAAAACCTCTCTCCTGTTTTTGTTGTTTATTTATTCCTTTATTCCCCGTTCCACACTTGCATTGCCAGCCCACCCTCCATAGGCAACCATTCTAGTGTGCTTATTGATAACCTTCTGTTTCCAGGTGTCCTTGTAGAAGGTTGTTTTGAGTGCATGCAATTTTAATTTATGCAAATGGAAATGTGTCCTTTATCTTAATCTTCTCGAGTGTTTCACTCCACACTGTGGCAGTTTTGACCTCCATCCCTGTTTGTTGCTCTGTGTGCATCTGGTCTGCTCCTCTTTTTCTCTTGTGTGCACCATCCCCTCCTCAATGACGGGTGCTCAGAATGCCCTACAGTCTGCCACCATCACAGCACTGAACTGAGCATCCTTGCACATGCCCCCTTATGAACCTGGGAAGAATTTAAGAGGGTTGTACATATCCAACAGCAGGATTGCTGGTCATAGGGTCATGGACAAGGTTGATAGAAATATTGAAATACTTATATACCAGTTGGTAAATAGTCCTGCCCTAAAGCTCCCTGAGTATGCTTCCTGTTGTCTCAGCCCTTCTCCAGGATCCCCCAGAACTTCCCACCATCCTACAACTAAAGCATCAATGTCTGGCCCAACTAGAATGGACGGTCTTTCCAGCAGTTGTTAAATATTTGGACTATTGCCCCTGGATATGCACGTACTTGACTCAGTGGTTCCAGTCCTTATTTCTTCATAGAGCAATAACAACAAAAACAAACTTACCCGAAGAATTCAGTCCAGTTTCTTGTCTATCTTTAAGGAATTCTCAGAGCTGCAGAAGTCCTGCTGATGTTTCCATCCGCATTACAGGGGTTGTATCCTACCCAATGCTCTGTGGGGATGTGGGAGCCAGCAGACTGTGACCACTCTCAGGGTCAGCCCCTGAGTCTGCTGTGCCAGCAAGTGAAGCACTCTAGACTCAACCCCCTGAGTTTGACCTTGGCTCTGTTCCCCTCTAGCTGTGTGACTTGGAGCATCTCCTCTCTCTCTGACCCTCAGTCTCTTCATTGGCTAGATGCTCCCTGACAGGGTGGGAGTAGGGTTCAAATAAGATAATGATATGATACAGAGCAGTATAGAGGAAGGAAAGAAAAAGGCTCTTGGTATCCAACTCAGCATAAAATTAGCTGTGTCACCTTGGCCCTCCCCATGTCTCTGTTTCTCCCGTGTAAAATGGGGATAATTATACACTATTGTATCCCCCAATTATAATGAGATTCTGTGTGCTGTCTTGACACCTTTGAACTTCACAGGACCCCTGAGGCTTAGCCAGGAGTTCTCCTACTCTGGCCAGATATGCCCCCCACACAGGGGGAAAGCCTCCCCTTCTGGTGAGTTTCTCTATTGACTGGACCAGGCTGCACCTTATCTGGTCCTCAACTTAAAGGGTTTTGCCTCCTACTCCTACCCAAAGATACAAAAGTAGGGATCCGAAGGGGTACGTGCACCCCGATGTTTATAGCAGCAATGTCCACAATAGCCAAACTGTGGAAAGAGCCAAGATGTCCATCGACAGATGAATGGATAAAGAAGATGTGGTATATATATACAATGGAATATTATGCAGCCATCAAAAGGAATGAGATCTTGCCATTTGCAACGACGTGGATGGAACTGGAGGGTATTATGTTGAGTGAAATAAGTCAAACAGAGAAAGACATGTATCATGTGATCTCACTGATATGAGGAATTCTTAATTGCAGGAAACAAACTGAGGGTTGCTGGAGTGGGGGGTGGGGTGGGAGGGATGGGGTGACTGGGTGAGAGACACTGGGGAAGGTATGTGCTCTGGTAAGCGCTGTGAATTGTGCAAGACTGTTGAATCTCAGATCTGTACCTCTGAAACAAATAATGCAAAATATGTTAAGAAAAAAAAAAGAAGAAGAAGAAGGTAGCGGGAGGGGAAGAATGAAGTGGGGGAAATCGGAGGGGTAGACGAACCATGAGAGACGATGGACTCTGAAAAACAAACAGGGTTCTAGAGGGGAGGGGGGTGGGAGGATGGGTTAGCCTGGTGGTGGGTATTGAGGAGGGCACATTCTGCATGGAGCACTGGGTGTTATGCACAAACAATGAATCATGGAACACTTCATCTAAAACTAATGATGTAATGTATGGGGATTAACATAAGAATAAAAAAAATTAAAAAAATTTTTAAAAAAAAGGGTTTTGCCTCCCTGCCAGCCTGTGGAATTATTCAAACAAGCCAATCACATCCTCCTTCAGGAACCAAGAGTCACCTCATCCTTCATCACTCTAAAGCTGGCCCCCTTAGAGCCCCTGCTGGTTCTCTCTGCTCCCAAGCATTCCCAAGTGGCCCTGTGTGGTGTGCAGCATCCTCCCCCGCCCTGTGGCTGTGACTACATGGGACTAATAAACTGCTGTCAGTCTCATCTGTCCTGTGTCGGCTGTCGTGTGTTCAAGGCTCATCCTGTTTATGGCGAGAACCCTCCTTCGCCAACCAGGTGACTAGGAGGTGATCAGAACAGATACCTATCTCAAAGAGTTATAAATCCGGGGCCTTTCCCACTTCGTGGAGCTATTATATAAATGCCATATGCTGCCAATCACTGCAACACTTTTATCTGAGAGGAAAACAATTTATTTGTGTACCAGTGTGTGTATTCATGCAAGTGATCTTAATCTCAACGGTTACAAAAAAATACTTAGTATTAATAAATATTACATGTACTATTTTATTTAGCTCTTAAAGGGGTCATGAAATTTTTTTAAAAAATGGAGATGCTTCAAGGATTATTATTTTTTTTTTTTTTAGCTTCTGAAATACCAAGTTTTGTGGTGGTGCTGCAATGCATGGCAGGAATTTTTCATAACTCCCTTCCGGAGATCCAAATCAATGTTTGGGCTCAGTCGTTGTGTGGCTGAAAAATAGGGAAAATTCTCCTTTCTTATAAACCAGCAGCTAGCTTTCTAGGACAGCAAATCTGTTGTACAAGACTCGGGCCCACATGTACCCTCATTCACACACAAAGACATTAAAATGCCCACACCCATATGGGTGTACATACACTCTCAGGAAGTTACATATGTGCTTCTCACACACACACAGCCACAACAGGTACACCCTCGTATCCACACACAGCAGCAGCACTCTCCAGCGGTTCCTTGAGACTGTGAAGGCCCCAGATTTCTCCTTCATCAGGGGACTGAGCTATCACTGAGTTATCATTTTCAATAACCTTGTCTATTAGGCTGGCTGTAGGATGCTGAGTCATAAAGAGCAAGGGCAAGAAAGCTTGGTAGTCGATCATTAGCCATGGAGCTGCACTCAAGGAGAAGCAGGAAGAAGGGGGTCGCCTCCCACACACTGATTCAGGGTCAGAAGGAGAATCCTGATGAGCCGGAGGCAATTTGGTCATTATGAGGGCTCACGCTCACGGAGGACACGTCCATGAGAGGGTGAATTCATCTCCTCCCCTGGCCTCTGTCCTCTCTCCAGGGCTGCTCCTCTCGACAAGCGTATCAGTTGACCCAATCCCTGCTTGTATATTTTGATGTCTCCTAGACCTCAATCCCCAGCTCTGATCCCAGTTCTTTGAGAGGCTGCTCAGAGCTGCACATTATGTTAAGGACTTTGGAAAACGCAAAGGTGGAAAAACAATCTCTGCTCTCAAGAAGTGAGCATTCTATGAGATAATCAACTGAGAAATAAATACGGAGAACCAGCTCTAAAAATGTACAGATAATTACAGGAGTTGACACAGATCTCAAATAACACTTACTACCTGTAGAAACTTGGGAACAATAACTCCCACCCTCAAAAACCTGTGAGATGTTTATTTGGGGATCTCCTTCTGGTGCTCAGCAAATCTTTCTTATTCAACTTCAATTTTGTCAACATTTCCCATAGAACCCCATCCAAGTCTCCACTCTAAGCCCTGGAGTGTCTCTATCCCAACCCAACTCCCAGGTCTCATCCTTAACATTAACCTGGCCACCTGCTTACTGAGATGATAAAGGTTGCAGGAGGTGTGGTCCCTCACCTTCCATTCTGTCCACCTCAAAGTCTCGCCAAGGCTGACACATCTTCTCTTTTACTCCTGCTTTGAGGAAATGTGCTTATACCCAGGTACTCTGAAGAGTCAATATAATGGTCACCAAGAGAAGCAAGGCTAGAGAGAAAGAGGTTTTTTCAAAGATTTTATTTATTTATTTGAGAGAGAGAGAGAGAGTGAACGAGAGCGAGCACAAGTGAGGGAAGGGGCAGAGGGAGAGGGAGAAGCAGACTCCCCGCTGAGCAGGGATCCCAACACGAGGCTCGATCCCAGGACCCCAAGGTCATGACCTGACCCAAAGGCAGACCCCTGACCAACTGAGCCACCCAGGTGCCCCGAGAAAGAGAGTTTGAATAAATGATCACCAAGGAACAAATTACAACCCTAGAATGCCTGTCGTTGTGTAATGGAAATATGTAGGTTTCAGAGCTGTATCCAGCTCTACCACTTACCACCTGTTTATCCTTGAGCATGTGACTCAAGTTTCATTTATTAATTCCTTCAACCAACATTTGAAGGTCTACTGAGTGTCAAGTGTACTAACCACAGCTACAATTTAGCCATTATAAAATGGGGGTAATAATACTACTAACTTAGAAGTCTGTCTTGAGGCTTTGGTGCCCCACCAAGCGCAAGAGGGAATAATAAGTGTGAATTACCTTCTTCTTTCCTTCCTGGCTTGTAGCACCCGTGCTCCTATTCTGTATATAAACTCATAAACCTCATAAACAAAATAAATTTCCAGTTGGTTAATGAGAAGCATCAATATAAATCCCACATAAACTTCAAAGTATACTCTTCTCTTCTCACAATAAAGTACTAGGTTGTGAGCAGCTAGTTGAACAACATTCTTATTCTATGTAAACCAAGACTCCCAGGCCCAAGTCTCCAAGTCCTGCCAGATGATGACAGGAAGGACCCCTTAGGCCTGAGGACTGGCAGCATGGCTTCCAAATATGCTCTCCCTGACGATCAGAAGAGCTGTGTCGTCATTCATTCAATCCCCTAGTCAACAAACGTTTTCCGAACGTTAATATTACACCAGGATCAGTGCAAAGAACTGGGATTATTGAATGTGAATTTCAAGACCTAGACTTACAGGTGCAAATTTTTTATTTTCTTTATTTCTCTCTCTCTGACAGCTCTTGAGAACTCATTTCTGCATGGCAACCAAAAACAATATTGGCAATTCCAGGTAAATCCTGTGATTCCTAGAGTTAAATTCTGTAAAATCAGCCTCCCCTCCACCCCCTGCCTTCCCTTATTCTCTGAGGTCATAGGTATGATCTGTGGAGGCCTGTGAGCATCACCCCAGCAGTGAGGGTAAGTGAAGTAAAGCACCACCACGGGCCTCCACTGGGCTGGGCTGCCCAATGTTTGATACTCATCTTACCCCATCATGCATTATTGGTTTCCATGTTTTTGCTGCGTTTCTTGAGTTCACTCTGTTCCCACATGGACTTGACCCTAGTGCTTTGGGGCCATCACCCCACCTTCAGCCCATCTGCAGTATCACTGCAGAGTATAAAATTCCCAGCCCCATTTCCTACACCACATGGGGTGTATGGCACCCTATAAGGTACACCTAGGCCCACTTTCCCTGATAGCTTTCTCAGTGGTCACTACTCTGCCTCAAACGCCATGCTGGGAGCAGATCTCTTTATATGGGTTCAAATATGGACACTGGTATCCTTTGCTCTGGGATTCTTCTAAATTTACCTGGACTCTTCCTCTTCCTCCCCTTCTTAGGGCCTCCACCAGGATTCCAATCGAAGGTCCAAAGGTCTTCCCACCATCTCTCAGCTTGCTCTATCAATTCTAGGAAAACTGATTTTTCATGTATCCCCTTTCCCATTTACTGTTTATGTGAGAACCTTAGCTCTTGAGCTTCTATAATTAATTCCTTTCTCTCAAAGCCGTGGATAGGAGTGTCAAGAGCCTGTTTTGCAACTCAAAAGTCAAACTCTGATATTTCTTTCTCTTTGCAGCCCTATAATCCTAATCCTAGCCTCTAACTAAATGCAGAGAAGATTACATATAAAAACTGTGGAAGGGGGAAGCATTCTGATTAATATTTTAAAACATTATCTTACTACATATTAACCACCCATGGTTCCTGTCACTGAAAATCTCATAATCAATGGGAAATTTTCACCAAACAGCAAGTTAAGCCAATTGAGCAGATCTGATATAACCTCCAAAGATTGACTGTGATTAGAAACACTGGTTTGTAAAGTAACCCATGGATTTAGCTCTGTCCCTATCCTAACATTTGTGGGGCCCTGACAAGAGCACAGATAGAGGTCCCCTGACCCTTATCAGATATTCTTGCCTTCCCATTCTGGTTCCTTCCAACAGTGTAAGGGAGTCTCACACTCATCCTAATGAACACATCAACCCACCCATCCAAGATGTCTGTAAGGCCTGGTTTCAAGCCTGCTGTACCAAAAGCTTTTTATTTTCTCGGGGGCGTTATATTTGGAGACCCTGTTTAGGTTAATGGCATGGCATGGGAGTTCTGTGGACCATAAGATAGTGTAAATACAAATCCCAAACCTAACTGTGAAGGTAGAAAAAAAAATTATTCCACCCAGAATCCAGATTGAAACAGACAAGCTTTCTTGTCAGCTCCGTTTATCAAAAGGTGGATTTTTTTTTCTATTCTAGCCTTTTCCTAGATATTTAGTCTTCTGTGCATTTGGGCTTTATGGAAGGGTAGTAGGTACTTCCTATATTCATTGGATTTCCAAGGTTAGTCAACTTCTTGACCGTCCAGAATGCCCTTGATTCTTGCTCATCCCCAAGTGTGATCTTCTGGACTCTCATGAACTCTGTGAGCAACCAGGAAATTACTCTTTGATTAAATTTATCAGTCACGTTTCAGTTAGTAGCCGCCAGGAGCACCATCATATCCACCATCAGAAAGCCCTGTTTCCTGCCCCCCACCCCATTCTGCATCTTGGAAGCTTCTTAGTGAGGAATTTGCCAACGATTTTTCTTCCCTATATTGGGCAGGTCTGAGTGACATACCTGTGACCAATGTCCGCCCAGTCTCCTGCCTGGCTGGTATTCCCAGGCTGTCAGCCATGGCTCCTTCTTCAATAGACCAATCCTTTGTCATTGCAGATGGCCCACAGTCTCTCACTGGAAGTGATGCCAATGGTCTGAGGATGGGACGGGTAGGACAGGCATCCTAAGACTCTGTACCTACACCGGGCTGATGATCAATGCAAACACCGACGATTACTGGAGCTGGAGCCCAGGGTTGCCCCACAGCACCCAACTTAGCTTTGATATGGCCCTAACAACCTATGTTATTACTAAAAGCTCCACATTATGAACAAGGCATTGGACTCTGCCTTTAGATGAGTGCCGCAAATTTCACAAATACAACAAATGCTCTTCCTCATCTTCTCCTCATAGAACGCCATCTCCAAGCCTTTGAAGTAGGTATCAGTGTTTAATTTGAAAGGTTCATTAAGGTCAACAAATTTAATGTAGAATCCTGTCTGGGCCATTCCATTAAGGTTCAGATTGCTTCTCACAGGCCTTCATTCATCTCTCTTCTGAGCAAGCACAGAGGTGGATGATCCAAGCATCCATCGCAGCCCTGCAGGCTCCCGGGCAGACTGTCCACTGGTGAAGAAACGTGGAATCCTAGCTTATTCTTTTCAAACTGTCCAAACTCTCCTTTGAAAACTATTCCTGATTTATTTAGTTCTCTTGGTTGGTAAGCCCAGTTCACTTAGCGTTGAAAGAAACCTTTCCTGATCAGAGCTCACTCCCAGTTCAAATATCTGCCATTTATTTCTTAGACATGCTGGATAATTCACTCTTGTCAGAAGTGCCAGCCCTGTCTCCTTGGGGCAGGCTAGCGCTCAGAGAACCATTTCTAAATGATCCTCCAAGTCCTTCTTTATAAAACACAATATGCAAGCACCATCAAACAGTTCACAGTCCTAAGTATTCTCTCAACTGGCTGCTAGAACAGGGATAGCACTCTGGAGAAGGCCAAAGTGAAAGAAAAAAAAAAATCATTATCATCATCATTCTAAAAAAAAATTAAGGCCATTCCTTTCTTTTCTTCCTCAACCATGAATTCATCTAGTAATACTCACGTCTAAAATCTAACCCAGAAAACCACTGACCCACTGCCAAACAGACTAGGGTATTCTAAGCCTGGGGACACTTTTAATCCATTTATTTAGTGTCCAATAATTCACACATATTTAATTTTTCGGATTTTTTGTACTCTAATATGAATGGGGTTACATAGGAATTTCAAGACTTACCATAATGTTATTGATTTTTTTATAATATGCACTCTTAAATCATTGCTTTCTTGTTTTTTAAGATTTTATTTATTTATTTGAGATAGAGAGAGAGCGAGAGAGAGGGCACAAGCAGGGGAGGGGCAGAGAGGGAGGGAGAAGCAGGCTCCTGGCTAAGTAAGGAGCCAGACATGGGGCTCGATCCCAGGACCCCAGGATCATGACTTGAGCCAGAGGCAGACGCTTAACCGACTGAGCCACCCAGGAGCCCCAAATAATTGCTTTATGATAGAATGTTTCTTTCAGAAGATTTTCCAAATATTGCATGAGACATATTCATACTAAAAAAATTTTAACTGGGATATATATATTAGTCAGTTTAGCTGCTATAACAAAATATCATAGGCTGGGTGGTTTAAATAACAGACATTTTTTTCTCACAGTTCTAGAGGCTGGAAAGTCCAAGGTCAGGGTGCCAGCAGATTCAGCTCCTGGCAAGAACCCTCTTCCTGGCCTGTATAAAACCACCTTCTTGCTCTGAGCTTATGTGGCCTTTCCTTGGTGTGTGCTCTGGAGAGCCAGAGAGAGCTCATCCCCAAGTGTGACACTTATAAAGACACTAATCCCATCATGAGTGTTCCACTCTCAGGACCTAACCTAAACCTAACTACCTCCCAAAGGCCCCATCTCCAAATACTATCACTGTAAAGGCAATGAATTTTGGGCGATCACAAACATTCAGCCCATGGCTAACCACACACACACACACACATACACACACACACACATGCATATATACATGTGTGTACATATATACCTTTTGGGGTTTTGCTAAATCTAGCAAGCCATCTCCTACCAGTGCATCCCCTGTGTGGCCCCTGCCCAATCCTGCCCCCAACTTAAGCACACAAATCCATAGCCTTAGGGAACTGGTAGCATCCAACACCACTGCCCTAGAACCTGTCCCGGTTCCTTATGTGACCACCAGGGATTCCAATGGCAGCTCATGTCCTCCTACCAACTCTGCTATATTGCTAAAGAGCTCTCCTCTCTCCTGAAGGAATCCAACTTTCTCTAAAATACCCGTGTTGAATAACGTACATTTATAAATTCTCTGCATAGGTCAGAAATTTATTTCTCACAATTCTGGAGGCTGGAAAGTTGAAGCTCAAAGTGCTGGTGGATTTGGTGTCTGGCGAGAGCAGGCTTCCTGGTTCATAGATGGCTGCCTTTTCGCTGTGTCCTCACAGGGCAGAAGGAAGCCAGGTGGTTAGTGTTAGAATCAAATGGACTCACAGGATACCTAGTTAGTATCCGCAGAGAACTGGAGACTTGCTTGGAGAGGAAAACCCACACATTTGGTGTCAGAAGTGGTATGAGAGTGAGAACTGCTTCATACAGAGTTCAGTGTGGGGAGACAGGGACGAAACCACATGCATTCCTGTGATTTGTTGTCTCAGGGGTACGTGGTTTCTCCGTGCGTCAGGCACTCGGGAACGTAGCTCAGCTTACGCCATCTTGCAGGTGTCCCACATGGGAGGGCTGCCCACCTGGCCCAGGGAGACCACCAGCCAGAGGTCCTGGACTGGGCACTGGTGGCAGGAACTGAAGAGGAATGGAAGAGTCAGGTCTTCCGTGTGCAGGGACTGAGCAGTGGGGATCCTGGGGGCCCTTAAAAACCTAGCCCACAGAAGACATCAGAGCCCATTGGTGGCAGTCAACAGAAAGAGGACTGTATCTGTCCCCCCTCAGCTAGACTAGGGCTTTATCCTTCATCCAGGGGTGTGCTCACTGCAACTCACTCCATCTCATGCTGGTTCACAACCTCTTCCCAATGCCACGTCCAGCCACACCACACTGGCAGCTTGAAAGTAGCCATGGTGGGACATTTACCCCACAGAAACAGGCAGATGCTACAAATCAGGGAATCTTCTCTGGAGAGCTGGTCATTCGATATTTACCAGCACACCTCCACTCCCTTTCCACCTCCCTGCCCCACCTTTCTGCTGGATTGAAGACTAGATGAGGTAGGAGAAGCAGAAGGAAGAGAAGGGGAGGAGGAGGAAAAGGAGAACATGCTCACTCCACCCTCTTAGGCTGTTGAACATGGCAATGGCCTCAAATGGCTGAGGAGAAGAGCTCAGAATCTCAGAGGAGCCTGGCATCATAAACTGGGCTGCACTAGCCTTAATAAAAGAAAATAACCAGAGTCTATGAAATCTGCCCAGGACTAGGGACCTGGAGTCAGACACACCTGGGAGTGGAGAGGGGTGACTTGTTTCCTAGCCCATTCACCTCCCCCACCCCCTCTTCTTTCTCCCGGGCCAAGACCTCCAGCAGGGAGGGAAGAAAGAGTGGGAAAAAAAACAGTCATTTTGTGGGTGTGGGGGAGGGGTGTGATTTGGGGTCTTTAATTTCTTTTTAATGAATTGGCCACTGCTGTGGTCCTCTGTTAGTGCTCACGGGCCTCTGGTTCCCACCAACTGGCCAGTGATGCTCTTGTGTGACTAGTGTCCTTTGTGGGTGGAGATGAGAGGTGTGCCCGCCTCTGAGGACCTGACAGCGTCCTTCCCCACACGCCACTAACGTGCGAGCTTCCAAACCAGATCGCTGCCTCTTCCTTCCCCACCACCTGCCTTTCACAGTGGAAGCCCCTCCCCATTGATGGCCGTCACAGAGGGCAAGCCTGCGCGCCTCAGGGCCCTCCAGGGTACCCAGAGGCCCGTGGAAAACTCATCCTTCTCACCACACCAAAGGGCGGCAGTAGAGACTCCTCTGCCATCCGTCCCCAGCGCTCTTCCTGCTTGCTCGGGATGGCTCAGCACAGGACTGCAAGATCCCTGCTCAGGCAGGTGACCAGTCTCACCTTTGTGTAATGTCCTTCCCGAATCTCCTGGAGCTTCCCGCTTCCCAGCTGGTGCTGGGCACTTGCCTTGGCTGGGGGACTTGGCCCTTCCACTTTGGTTCCCAGAGATGCGTAAGGGCCAAGGGAAAAGACTCAACCCAGTAAAAGCAGGAGGGAGGCCTGAGCCTGAGCCGCACACCCTCAGACCTGAGACAGTTTTTCTCAATCCCAGCCTCATTCTAGCATGTCGCCTTCCCTAATGGGGCCAGATAATGTACAAATGGAGGGCGTAAGGCACATTTCATTCCAGTGGGGTCCTTCCAGCAACTAGAACTGCCCCCGGTTCGCTGGGCTCTCATCCTCACCTGCAGTTCGGCGGCGCCTCCTGAAAACCATTAGAGAGGCCCGGGCGCCCCCCTGTGGCCTTCCTCTGCCATTGCATCTGCACAGGATTGCCGCCTCCCGAAAATTTAACACTCAGACCTACACACACACTGGGTGTTATATACACCTAATGAATCATTGAACATTATATCAAAAACTAATGATGTAGTATATGCTGGCTAATTTAATTTAAATAAAAAATAAAGGAAAAAATAAATAAGTAAATTTTTAAAAAATAAAATAAAATTCTCTCCAAAAAAGAAAAGAAAAAATAACCTTACACAGAAATTGTTGCATTACCATTCTGTCATATTTACTTCGAGTAGGCTTTCTATTATCACAGAAAGCATGCAGATATATATGCCTCTTTTTTCACTTAATTTCCCAAGAGGATTTCATTTTGCTACTCTTGGGCATTTTTTTAATACAAAAAAATTATTGCACAAAACTGTAAAGTAATTGCTGAAATATTGAGAAATAATCACTTATATTACACTCCATAATTCTCTCACTGTCTGTCTGTCTGTCTCACACACACACACACACACACACACACACACACACACATTTAGAGAATCTTTATTCTTTCAGGTAGGAGGTGGGGATGGAAAGAAAGAAGGGAACTCCTTACATGTTTTCCTGAGTGTGTGTCCATAGTCTGCAAGGTGCTTTTTACACGAGAACTTTGTGACACAGGAAATCCCTACTTTACCGATAAAGAACCTTAGTTCAGAAGTGTTCAGTAACTTTCCCTGCTACCCCTGAGGGCAGGGGGAGGGGGAGGAGTGGGGGGGAGGGGTCTTCCAATAACATCAACTGGGACAGCTTCCAGAGCTGATCAGTTTTACACGTTCAACCAGAAGGATGTCAGCTCTCCCACACTCCCCGCAAAATGGGCACTGGAGTCATTCCTGGGTCTGCCTTCTCCTATTCTCAGTAAATCCTTCTCTGTTGGCTTAGGACATTCCAGACTCTGGGAGTTCTCCCACCGTCATACTTAAGCCCCTGTTCCGGCAGATGTGACCAGCCAGGAAGTCCCACACTGAGCGAAGAAATCCCTCCGTGCTCCCCATAGTCCCCAAGCCCTGGCAGCCAGACCCCCACCCCACCCCACCCCCGCCCACGAGCATCTGCCTAAAGCAGAACTATAGTCCGGTGACCAGGGAGGGCCCTCATGGGAGGAAGTGTCCTTTAATGAGAAATCACAGTGTCCCAGCTAACAGCGCCTCAGAGATCATCCAGCCCGACTAGCTCCTTGTACTTCTAAGGACATGGACGCCCAGCAAGGAGAGGGGACTTGACCGAAGTGCTCAACCCGTTAGGGCCAGAGGCAGCTCTGCAGCCAATTGTGGATCCTAAGTGAGTGTCTTAAATGTGAAACAGCAAAAAGGCTCAACTTCCAGTGTTTGGCCCATCACTGGCAGCAAATTTAAAACCAGAGCTCATAACACATTGATCAGGGGCAGCTGCTCCCTCATCATCTACCGGGCTGTAGACAGGGACCGTCACCCATGAACTGGTCCGTGAGGCTTCTCCCACCACTGGATGCCCAACCTGGGTTAGCAGCCGAATGGAAATAAGTTAACAAAGAGCGCTGATCGGCACAGGTTTCCTGATTGTGTCCCACGAGCCAGGTCTGTTTTGGAGGAGGTCATTGAGAGGATGTGACTGCTGGTGGACCCCTCGAGCTTGACCTGGGCCCCTCGAGCTTGACCTGGGCAACCGAGCTTGACCTGGGCAACCTGACCTCCTCAACCCCACCCCTGTCCTTGGGATGTACGTTCAGCCCACCCTTTCCCACACTAAGAGCTGGTTTTAAGGACGCAGACTTGAGAAAGCAATGGGTTGCTGGGAGCTTCTGGGCAGTTAAGGCCCCTATATGAAATTTCAAGGTCCTGGTGGATGGGTGTGGGATCTCCTCATCTTGTGGTGCCCAGGAGAAGCCTCAGACATAAATTCTCTTGTGTAGTAAAGCTGTCACTGGAATGGCCCTCCTCTCTCCCTGCCCTCTGCTCATGGGGCCAGTTTCAGATGCACCCACGAAGTTCCTGAGGATTCACGCCAACAGCGTTGAGGCTAGGTTACCAGTGGGTGAGCCATGAACAAGAAATTAAGTGTTTTATTCACCTCCCCCCCACCCCCCCGCCCCGCATCCCTGGTCTCTAGCACAATCCCTGGTAAATAGTAGGTCCTCGTTAAAAGGGTTTTAGCCCATAACATATTCTTGCCAGGGGAAAGTTCCCATTCCGGTGAGTAGAGAAAGGCTTTGGCGTGCACAAACATATTCAGGATGACTTATGTCCTGGCTGATTTCACCTAGTCCTGGCCAAACACCTCACGGGCCTTTCCTGGCTACCCATTTAATTTGCACACTGGACCAAAAGTGGCAGGAAAAAAAATTTATTTGGAAAAATATATCTATTCTAGCTCATCCTAAAGTTTTCCTTTTCGGCTCAACAAAACCAAAACCTTTTCAGTAGAGATGTCGAGTTTAGCAAATAAATATGAAAGATGCCTTGTTAAATTTGAATTTCATATAAACAATGGATAATTTTTTACTATAAGTATGTCCCAAATATTGCAATATTCCAAGTATTATCTGAAATACAAAATTAACAAGGTATCCTGTATTTATTCTGGAAGCCTACTCTGAGGCCTCTACTGGAGTGTTTGTGGAACATTCTGAGGGAGCTGAAGGCAGGCCATAGGAAAGAACCAGGGAATGGTGGGGCCTCCTTGGTTCTAGATCCTGTCTTATTGCTGGGAAGGGAGGAAAGGCAGCTCTAATGGTTTCTCCTGGTGATTGCAAGCCCCACTGAGGGCAGTTCCATGCTGATAGGCCAAACAGAAAGCAGACCTTGTCTGCAGAGATAAAAGGCCAAAAGGCTGGGCTTCTTGCTGTAGCATGATCTACATCTTGTGAGGTGAGCAATCCTACCAGGCTCTTATTATGAGTCAGAGAGAGCCGCAGGATCTCAGGGTTCTGATCATCTCTCTCTCTCTCTCTCTCCTTCTCCATCTCTCTCTTCTCTCTCCCTCTGGGTGTGTCCATCTGTGTATGTGTACGTGTTCATCTCTCTGTCTCTCTGTGCATGTCTGTCCATCTCCGTCTCTCTGTGCATATGTGTGTCTCTCCCCCCTCCCCAGCCCCTCTTTCTCCGACTGTATGGTAAACTTCTCTCATACTGTTCAAAGCAGAGAGGGGAAGGCATTGGCATATAGACTTGACGATAGGATTTGTGCTTTTATGGCATGTTAACTCATCTAGGAGCTTTGCTTTTCAGACATGGAGCCACTACCGCAGGTAGGTGATAAGGTTCTTCTTGTCCACCTGGACATAGAGAAGCTACAAGTGGTATTCGGAGGCTCAGCATCCCCTTGACGTTGTTCCACACATGCCAATGTAGACTGGGTGACTCTGGAGCATGTGGGGAGCCTCACACGCATGACCTTGGAGGTCGCACACGGCAGAGACAAGTAAACTGAACTTCCTGCCATTGAAAAAGCTGAGTGTGGCAGCTTTGACCGTTCTGGATTCTCATGGGGTATGGGGAGTCCTAGCAGCTCTCCTTGGCTTTAACCTTGTCAAAGGATTGCATATTTTGTGGGTGGAGCTCAAACCTCCCGTTTCTCATAAATCCCTGGTACCTTCTGCCTTTCTCAGCATTAACCAGCCCCATTTGCCATCTGAAGACTATTATTTCACTGGGACCTGGACCTCTGGCCATGGCATGACTGTAGATTTCACATTGGAATGGAGGCATGCATGGAAATAGTTGACTATTACCAATAAGAAACAGCTGTTTGGGGGTGGCTAGCCCTTCAAAAAGGAGCTACACATCTTATAGAAACCAAAAAAGATTATGGGGAGCACTTAGACTTGAGTTTGACCCACCTGTGTTCTTTACCAGCTGGGTGACCTTGAAGGGGACTGACACCAAGTCCTTCTGTGGGCTGTGTTCACAGCCCCTGAAGCCCAGCAATCAAAGGGTGGATTTCAAAATCTAAGAATATTTTTTCTTCCTATGAAAACAATTTATGAATTACGAATGAAAACTTGTAGTTTTTTTAATCTTCCCCACAAAACTAACAAAGACTGTTTTTAATGATAGGAATGCTAATTATAAAGCAGTTTGAATTTGTTACAAAATTCATATTTCTTGACCTTGGGATACCCCTTAAAAGAACACGTGTATAGATTGAGTATAGAAAATATGATTATATAAATATTATGGCATCGTTAAGGGAGGTTAGAAATCTCAAACTTTAAGATTGTTTAGACTATGGTGTCTCTTCATCATTAAATAGTCATTAAAATACTATTTAGTCAAAGAGGTTTTTAAATTACAAGAGGCGGAATGCCATTTGCAAAAAGTAGCAGACTATTTCCCATAAAATTCTAAGATATAAATTCTGCATATAAAATGCAAATGGATTTATTTTATAACCACTCAGCAATATAGCTTAGCTATTACAGAAACAAACTTTAAAACAAATTGTCAGGATCCTAACTACTTGTGGTTCTTGGCAGATTCGAGGCATTATTTTTGCTGTTAGATCAAATATTTTCTATGAGCAGCTCTAGATGATGTTAATGTGGACCCAGCTGCAGGCTGCCCTGTGGGTAACAGACAGCAGGTTGTTTGGATAGCACGTGAATATCTGGGTTTTTTAGCCTGTTGTACTAGGTAGGGACTATTCCTGTGCTGGGGCTCTTGGTCGCAGTCAACAGATCCCCAGTTCTAAACAGGTCAACGAAAGTTCTTCATTCAGGAAATGGAAAACTTCACAGTTAGAGCTAGCCTTGAGGTATGCCCAGCTTGGCCCTGCCTTCATCTCCTTCCTTCCCAGAAAGACCTTCTCCATTGTGGTGAAGATAAACCTAGAACAGTTTGGGGTCCTCTCCTTTACCTCTAAAGATAAAAATGGCCAGGGGTGCTTGAGTGGCTCAGTCGTTAAACGTCTGCCTTCGGCTCAGGTCATGATCCCAGAGTCCTGGGATCGAGCCCCGCATCGGGCTCCCTGCTCAGCAGGAAGCCCGTTTCTCCCTCTCCCACTCCCCCTGCTTGTGTTCCCTCTCTCACTGTGTCTCTCTCCGTCAAATAAATAAACAAAATCTTAAAAAAAAAAAAAAAGATAAAGATAAAAATGGCCATTTCTGTTCTTGGATGTTCCCAGGCCATGCAGGTAGTATACATCTGAACTCTAAAGTATGCATCAGGCAGAGTCATGGATATACTTCTTCCATAAGGCTCCAAACACAGTTCTATGACTAAACGTTCATGGTATAAAATATACTGAATAATTTTGTAAATGCTGTTTGTCAGTTTTCAGTTTTTAGACTTGACCTATAAGTAGAGCACAGAACAACTCACTGTAATTAGAGAACAAAATTTATATGTTTTAGTCCTACTGATGTAGGGTGCCTGGGTGGCTCAGTCAGTTAAGCGTCTGCCTTCGGCTCAGGTCATGATCCCAGGGTCCTGAGATCACCAGCTTGGACACCCTGCTCAGTGGGGAGCCTGCTTCTCCCTGTCCCCCCCCCCCTTGTGCATGCTCTCTCTCTCTCTCTCTCTCAAATAAATAAAATCTTAAAAAAAAATAAAAATAAATCTTACTGATGTAAAAAAGTCATTAAGAACAATTAGGAGATGCAGTGCTTGAAACAGGTAAATGCCAATTTCTTTGTCTTTCATAAGGCATTTAAACTCATAGGGCAACCTCTAGAATAAAAAAGTAGAGCAGTTGTCTAGGCAATGAGGAAAGCTAGTTTTACTTTGCATTTTCAGTTTGTCCATACTGTTTGAACTTTTTGTTGTTGTTGTTATATAATTAAACACTTCATAATTCTATCATCTTGAGACTGAAATAAGGGCACCAGCTTCTTTCTGTGGTTGAGCTGGGATCTCTGCCTCCAGGATGGATCACTTACAGTGAACCCAGTCTCTGACATCATGGGGCGCCCCCCACCCCCCTGCCACACCACTGGGGAAGAAAATCAAATGCAGCTAACTCTCCTCCACTAAGCTTACTGATTTAACTTGTTGACCATTTTTTTTTACCAAAACTCCTTAACGGGGAAAGAAACACACTTACTCCATCAGTCGCTGTGCATGGAACTTAATGCCATCATCCCATTTAATCTTCACACCTGGCCTGTGAATTAAGCTTGGTTCCCCTATTTTGCAGATAAAGACTTCATGAACTTTGTGACTTTGGAGACATTGCTAATTCCTTCACTTACCCACCGGGCTTCTCACTGTCTCAAGTTCTCAGACCACAAAACTGGAGCCCAGAAGCTGTTCTGCCTTGGTACGCAGTCTGTGCAAAGCCTGGCTGGGAGAAAGGGACGTCACCTTGGAGCCCAGGAGCACAGCCCCCGAGGTGCATGCTGGGGCATCCCCGAGTAGTAACCCTTTCACTCTGCGCTTGCCTCTCTGCAGTCCGGGACCACGTCTGCAGGATCGCCTGCTCGCCCAGAAATAAAGTTTTCTGAATGGATTCCTTGTTTTGCAGCAAGTGGGCCTCCCTAGCAGCCCAAACATCTGTCCATGACCTTCACAGTGAGCCTGAGTTGCGGGGTGACCTAGAGCAGCTGGGTTTGGAAGCAACGACTGGATGTCTGGCGGCTAGGGAGGCTTGCCTGCAGCTTTGTCCACAAAAAGGATGGGCAAGGCATTCCCCAAGTGGGGGAAATAGCTCTCCTGCTCCTGAGTCCTTGGCATTGGGAAGCTTGCCTCAGGCTCGGGGATGGAAACTGCCATTCCCTCCTGGTATTTAAAATCCACACACACACACACACACACACACACACACACACACAACAAGGCCCGAGCATTTCTCTGACACCTTTTGCTCCTTTTAAGTAGAGCCCTTCATAATGGCACCTCCTGGTCCCTCCGGCCCCCCAGGGCCTACTTTGGCACCTCCAGTCTGGCTTACCCACCTCAGAGAGAGGTGGGCAGGGGGGCACCAGAGTAGGATGGACTGAAAGGGCCTCTATCACGAGAACCACAGACCCCAGGGAAGTGACTGGAGCATCGTATTTGGTTTCATATACTTATTTAACCCAGCTGGGATTTTTGAATAGGTCCTGCCCAAACGCGAAAACTGAAAGATCAAAAGGGGGAGGCATTCGTACTTTCTTAAATCAGCTGTAAACACAGAAAGAAATCTGTCCCTCCCCCTTTCCTGGAATGCGTCCTTTTTAGTGTTAATCACAGATATTTCCGGTGTTCAGAACTGCCCTGAGCAATCAATCCTTCCTCCCATAGGATCATCATGCTCTAGTTTTACTTTCAGGTTCTTTGTGTGAAGAAGGGTAGTGCAGGAGAGAGGCCCAGGGGAAGCCCTTCACTAGCCATTGGCCCCAGGCTTGACCTCTGTGAGCCTCATTTTCTCATCTGTAAAATGGAGATAATGGCTAGGAGATGATGGCCTACCTCACAGCCTTGCTGGAGGTGCTAGGAAGTGGCAGGCACAGAGTGAGCGGTCTGTTGGTGGCAGGTATTCCCTGAAGTGAACATTCGAGAAACAACAGAATGCTGGGGGACTGGTCAGTATTTCAGAATGATGTCTTCTGTGCTGGCTTTTCCAGAACTTTCCAAAACTAGCCCCATCGTTCCCTTACCACTACTCCCGGCCCCTCCTTCACTCTACTCTTCAGTTCCTCTAAGAATGCTCTGCCCAGAGGGAAAGACGAACCATGAGAGACGATGGACTCTGAAAAACAAACCGAGGGTTCTAGAGGGGAGGGGTGTGGGAGGATGGGTTAGCCTGGTGGTGGGTATTGAGGAGGGCACGTTCTGCATGGAGCACTGGGTGTTATGCACAAACAATGAATCATGGAACACTTCATCTAAAACTAATGATGTAATGTATGGGGATTAACATAAGAATAAAAAAATTAAAAAAAAAAAAAGAAAAGATGAATACCCAACTTTTACATCAACATGGATGGGACTGGAGGAGATTATGCTAAGTGAAATAAGTCAAGCAGAGAAAGTCAATTATCATATGGTTTCACTTATTTGTGGAACATAAGGAACAGCATGGAGGACATTAGGAGAAGGAAGGGAAAAATGAAGGGAGGGAAATCGGAGGGAGAGACAAACCATGAGAGACTATGGACTCTGAAAAACAAACTGAGGGTTCTAGAGGGGAGGGGGGTGGGAGGATGGGTTAGCCTGCTGATGGGTATTAAAGAGGGCATGTTCTGCATGGAGCACTGGGTGTTATGCACAAACAATGAATCATGGAACTCTCCATCAAAAACTAATGATGCAATGTATGGTGATTAACATAAAAAAAAATTAAAAAAGAATGCTCTGCCTCCCCTCCCCTCCCGCCCCTGCGGCCTCTGCTCTCACGTTCTGTAACCCTTCAACCCCTCCGTCCATGTTTCTAATCTCCAGAGAGTACACCTCCACCCCCAAAGTTCCTGCAGACTCACTGTCTACACCAGAGTCTTTCTCCTCAATCAGGGAGTCTTACTCCTCTACCACTAGATATAAACTCCCAAAGAGGGGCACCTGGGTGGCTCAGTCAGTTAAGCATCTGCCTTCAGCTCAGACATGATCCCAGGGTCCTGGGATCGAGTCCTGCATTGGGCTGTTTTTTCTAGAGAAAGAGAGAGACAGACAGAGACAGAGAGAGACCACAAACAGTGGGAGGGGAAGAGGGGGAGAGGGGAGGGGAAGAGGGGGAGAGGGGAGGGGCCTGGAGGACTCCAAGCTGAGCCCCATATGGGGCTCCATCTCAGGATCCTGAGAACATGACCTGAGCCGAAACCCAGAGTCCCACATTTAACCAACTGAGCCATCCAGGTGCCCCATTGGCCTGGTGCTTTGACTGGGACCTGGAGAAATAAGCCCCCAAATTAGCCCAGGAGTGAGGGGGGCTTCACTCAGGCTGAGTGGGCTTCCCCACAGCTTGAAGGATGTTCTAGCCCTCACTGTCCAACCCCTGCTTTCCTGTCGGTTCTCCTCTCCCTGCACCTCCAGACTGACTCTGTGCTTCAGCCAAACCAGCCCACATCGGAACCCCCAAATCCTAGGGCGTTCACAGAACTCCCTGCTTTCGCACATGATGATGCTTGTTAGTATCCTCAAACGGAAGTTACTTAAATGTCTGCTAATTAGACATGCAGTAAAAATAGTGATGGGAGGCTCCTGGGGAGCAAATTCTTGAATTATGAAGGGGAATAAAATTCTGTTCAAGGGTTTAGGATTTCATCACCCTACCCGACCTGCGGATGTTGTTTTCTGTGTGCACACTGATGAGACTTAAAAATTCGGAAAGGTTGCATGCAAAACCCACCAAGAAGAAATGTACCATAAAGCACATTTTGTTGTTCTGTCTTTATGAGGATGCCTTTGGGGGCAGGCTTCGGGGTACGACTAGATATCCTCAGGAGACCGAAGAGTTTAGCCTGAAAGAACCAGACTAGGAGTTTAAGAATTTGAATTCTGATGCTAGCTCTGTCATTTATTAACAGTTGTGCTATTTCGTCATGATGAGCCTTAATCTCCTCATCTGTAAAATGGACGTAACAGTCCCTATTCAACTTCATATATAATGAGGTATAGATAAGAATTAAGCATGATAATGTAAGTAAAATGCTTTGTAATCAGGAAAGCAACAGGAAGACACATCTGGAGCGGTAGTAAGGGCCTAGTGGGGAGCATGACTGCCGTGGATTGAATCCTGGGTCTGCCGCTGCCAAGTGGCACGATTTTGGATAAGCTTTCACCTCTCCGTGCCTCAGCTTCCCAATCTATAAAATGGGGATCACGTTAGTCCTTATTTTATAGGGTTGCTCAAGTAGCTATCTCTCACCTCAGAGCGGTTAAAATAGCTATTTCAGGTACTTAGAACATTGCCTGGGGGCACCTGGGTGGCTCAGTCAGTTAAGTGTCTGACTTTAGCTCTGGTCATGACCTTGGGATCCTGGGATCAAGCCCCCCAGGGGGGAGTCGGCTTTTCCCTCTCCCTTTGCCCCTCCCTGCCACTCATTCTGTCTCTGTTTCTCTCTCTCAAATAAATACACAAAATCTTTCTAAAAATTTTTTAAAAACCAGTGCCTTACCACGAGTAAGCACACAGCAAATACTAGTTGTTGTTATTATCATTATAATTGCCGTTTTCAGTTTTGTTATTTCGTGTCTAAAAGAAACTGAAGGAAAAGAGTGTGTAAGCTTTAGTCCCTAAGAATAGGTATTTCTTGAAATCTAGTTTACCATACCTCTGGAGGCATACAAACGCCCCAACGTTGTGACGAAAGCCCCACACTTTTCTCATGTTCCGTTTTATAAGAGAGAAGGATCATGCTCCGCATCATGTAGGAGGAGACGAGGAAGGGTATCACAATTGAAACTCTGCCCTGATCTATATACATCCTGATAAGTTTGTTTGGACCATGCAAATGCGAATGTAAGCTTTTTCAAACGAGAGCATGGGCTGGTGGGAAAGGCCCAAATGCAGAGACTTTCCTATTTGTTTGCTTCATTCCTGGCAGATGGAGCCTAGAATTGCCACAAGAATGAGTCAAGCAGAGCTGGTGGAACCCTCGGCTCGGCACCAATTACGTGACCTTGGGCAAGGTGACTGGACCTCTCTGACCCTGTTTCTTTATTTGCAAAGTGGGCTAATAATAGCCATGTGCTATTGTTAGCTGTCAAGTCTGAAGGAGAAAAAGTATGTAGAGACCTTGGCCCTGAGCCTGACACCTCAGATGATGAATCCACAACTGTTATTGGCTATGCTGGGAACAGCCCATGGGGGTGTTTCCTACAGCTTCCCCGACCTCAGCCCTGCCCTCCTCACCTCTTCACTTAATGAAGAAAAACGGAAGTCAATAGAGTTCATTTGCAGAAGAACTTAGTGGGAGACTCTGCTAAGGGAAGGAGGTTTCAGTGGTTTCCAAACCCAAGAGACAAATAATCGTCTTTTTCCCCACTTCCTCAGAAGTTCTTTGCTTCCTTCTCACAGTTTAAGGGCCTTCCTGGAACCAAAATATTAAGATCAAGTCCTTCCAGTTACTCTAAGAGGCATCATTTTGGCTTCAATATTTCATTTTTTGAGGTAGACCCCTCTCAGATTGCCAGAGAAGGATAAGAGGAGAGTGCCAAACTCTGGCTGCCTTCAAGCCAGCCTGGGGTCAAGGCCCAGCCCTTTCTGAAGCCCGGAGTGTGTATAGGAAGGAAATGACTCCTCAGAGTAGGCACATAACTAAGCTACTGTAACAGGACCCCAAAGGCAACAACACCCGAACTCACTTCCATATCCATCTTCTTTTGCTGCCTTTTTTTTTTTTTTTTAAATATCCTGAAGTAAAGGTAATTTTGTCTCCTTGTCAATTTGCAAAGGATCTCCCCCACCGCTGCTATGGCTTCTCTCCCAATTAGCTAATGTGGCAGAAACTACAAGAAGAACAAAGAAACCTCAGCCTGGTGTGAATTGTGGAACACTTTATTGAACACAAATGAACAGAAGTCAGGTTTCCTCGGTGGTTCATCCTAGGTGCCAGCAAGGAAGTGGAAGGAATTTCTGAGGAAGTGCTGGGGACAGAGGCAGAAGTTCAAAGGGAAATAATTTAGAGGACAAGAGGAATGACAGTCTCATCAGAAATGCTTCTGATGGTTGAAAGAAATAAGAGAAGAGATGGGGAAGCAAAGAAACAGTCGAGAACCAGGGGAGCAAGCCTTTGCGGGTAAAGCTCTCCACTGCCCAGCCCACAGTGTCCTGGGGTGAGCTGGAAGGAGAGGCTGCATGACTCAGAGAAGGGCCCAAGCTTTGGACTTAGAGCTGAGCTCTCCAGCTAACTAGTCAACCATGTGCCACTAGCTAATCATAGGGCTTTGTGCTGTTGAGCTAGCCCAAACCTTAGTTTCCTCATCCTCAAGACGGGACCAATAATGCCCAGCTCCTGGAATTGTGAGGAGGATTACCAAAATAATAAATATAAAAATCTGACCACCACATAGTAGACACACACAAATTGCAGTTCCCTGTCCAAGCACCAGAATAACTTCTTCCGATTTATGAGCTTTGCCCGGGCCAGCTGCTTCTAAATGCTCCCTAGAGGATTCAGGGACCTGGTCCAGCTACCCTCCCCCAGGGGAGGCATCTTCACTGGGGATTGCTGCCGGAGTCCGCTGATGCACAGCTGAGTCTCCTGGACAGGGCTGGAGCTGCAGAGCCAGCCTGCAGCAGACTGCCGCCATGCTGAGCTCATGTCTGTCTGACAAGACCCAGAGCCAGAGGCCCCCTCCCACAAAGCTGTCACCTTCTCCTCATTTTCCAAATGTTTGCCCTCCATGGACCCCTTAGGAGTCCTGAGGGCCAGCCCAGCTAGTAGTTGAGTCTGTGGTTTTCCAGGTTTTTGGAGAGTGAGGACAAGCAACTCCTCTAACTCATCCATAGTATCTGGTCCCCAAGGGCAACCAAATCTTTTTTTTTTAAGATTTTTTATTTATTTATTTGACAGAGAGAGACACAGCAAGAGAGAGAACACAAGCAGGAGGAGTGGGAGAGGGAGAAGCAGGCTTCCCGCGGAGCAGGAAGCCCGACGTGGGGCTCGATCCCAGGACCCTGGGATCATGACCTGAGCCGAAGGCAGACGCTTAACGACTGAGCCACCCAGGCGCCCCAGGGCAACCAAAATTACCCAAGCTATTTATAAACCCTTCTTAATGCTTGAGCTTGAAAAAAATCAAAGCCAAGAGCATTTGGGTCCCAATCTTTTAAAAATGGCAAGGAAAACAGCAATTAATCTAAAACCTGACCAAAGGCTAGACATCCCCTTCCTCATATTACTATCTTCCCCAATCCTCCTCCCCAACACATGAAACCACACACACACATGCACACAAATACATATACAGATACATGTGCACAAACATATTCTCTCACGTGAATATCTATACATGCACAGGGCAGAGTCCCTTGAAGAAAATCTTTATACTGTCCAACACTTTCTAGTTTCTTCTGTAAAGCACCAGCAACAAATATATAAGAAGTTGATGAAGGTTTGTATTCATAGAATGATATTTTAGCAACTCTGCCCCACCACAACTCATCACTCTTGATGACAATATATACTTATTCTTCAGCTGTAAGAACACTAATCAGAAATAAAGTTAGATTCCTTCTTTGCACTATAGACGAAAATAAAACGCAGGTATATTAAAGGTACATAGAGGGGCACCTGGGTGGCTCCATCAGTTGAGCATCCGACTCTTGATCTCATCTAGGGTCTTGATCTCAGGGTTGTGGGTTCAAGCCCCATGTTGGGTTCACACTGAGCGTGGAGCCTACTTAAAAAAATGGTGCATAACATTTATTTTAAAAAAAGAGACATATACAAATAATTATGAAAATATTTGAAAAAATCAGAATGTTTGGATAGCCTCGGGACTGGGAAAAATTAAGCAAAAGGAAAAAACACATAAGCCAAAAAAGGGGAGAGATTTGATCGTCTAAAAATGCAAGGCTTCCTAGAGCAAAAAATACCATAATCAAAATCATAAATATATGATACCATAAGCAAGGACTTTCAAAAATGATAGATCGGGAGGAAACATTTTCAATATGCATAATATACAAAGAACTCTCCCAAATTAACAAAAAGACAAGTAACACAGTAGAAAAATAAAAAAGAACATAAAAAGACAAGTTACAGCAGAGGAACCAAAATGGACAAAAGTCCCATAAAGTAAAAAAATAAAAAAATTAAAAAATAAAGATGCACCATCTCAAATAGTAGATGGGGAAATTAAAATTAACACAACAGTGACCTAACCATTTTTTAATCCATTAAATATTGGTCATATCCAGTAGGACAGCTGGTTCGGTTGCATAATATTAGAGGGACTGTAAATAACTGTAAACTTTTAGAAAAGTCATCTAAGAGTCTTTATTTAAATTTAAAATGTGCATACACTCTGGTCCAAGAATCCCATTTCCGGGAAATTTCCAGGCTACTTAAAATATCCGTGGATAAATCTAGTTGTCTGCAATGTTTGTTACAGCATTTTTTCGTAACAAAAAACTGAAACAACCTAAATATTATTCAAAAGGTGACTCATTAAACAAATATTGCAACACCTGTGACTTTGCCCATTGAACCTCTGATATCCACTTCGCTCTACACATGTGCACCTCAGAGCTAGCCTGCCCTTCTCTTTCCTCCTCTGTAAAATCAAAATCAAGGTAATAATGGTACTTCCATCACAGATTTATCTGTGTTACATCGGAAGGACTTTTATTATGTATTGCTAAGTAAAAAAAAAAAAAGAAAAAGCAATTTGCAGAATTAAAGGCATTTTTAAATGTATATATGTCTATATTTATTTGTATATGTGTGTATCCACAAAGGGAAAAAGTGGAGAGGTTATACATGAAATTGTAACACATCTACTGCTTTTGTTAATGTGTCATTACAAAGAAGAAAAGGCACCAATAGGAAAAGAAACAACTGCGAGCCTTAACAGACTATTTATTGAAAAAATAATGCAAATGGTTAATAACCATTGGGAGAAAAATGCAGCCTTAAAAAAAAAATTAATTCAAAGATTTTGTGAATCACCTTAATTCAAAGCCCCCTTTTCAATGCCTTGTGCCATTCACATTGGCCAAGCTGAGAGTGTGCATCACCCACCCTGAGTCGGAGCACTGGGCTCGGGAGCCTATTTGTGCATAGGTGTGTGTGGGGTGATGGGGCAGAGGGTAGAGAGGAGGAGAGGATGTGTGGGGGAAGAACTAATACCTCTGGGGGGTGGGTGCTAGAGACAGACCTGAATTCTAATCCCAACCCTTTCGCTCATCTATAGAATTAAAATAGTCTCTTACACTTTTTGAACCAATCACGTCATTTGAGAAATGAGCAAGCGAAGGGAGTCAATGAGGTTATTTTCATACCAGCACTGGAGCATAGAGTGCTTGCCCCCAGCCCTGCTTTAGGCCCACGCTGTGGGGCTGAGTCCTCCCCCACTTCCTCCTCCTTCCTATCTGCTCATCCCCCGGCACCCAGCGCGCAGCCTCCCGTCCCCTGCATCAAGAGAAGAGGCGCTCCCCTTTACTTCACTGTATCTCAATGTAGCCTGTCTGCCTGGGCCTTGCTATTTACCATGATGCTAATTCCTTCTGCGTCTATGTGATTTGGGTTCCTGCAAAAGAAAAGGCATGATTATAGTCAAACACACACAAGCACTCGAGGCGCGCACAGACACATACACACACACAAGCACACACAAGCACACAAACAAAATAAAACCAGAAATGCTATAGCCCTTTACTTGATACAAAACTTTCTAAATAAGAATCCAGAAGTCACGCTGGATGCTATACAAAATATGGGATGAGTTAGCCCCAGAAAGGAAGCTCCCACCACTGAAATAGAGATTAATTGTAACAATTTTACATTCTTGACACAGTGCATTGCAAATCATTGACCCTTTAAAATACCTGGGACCGGCAGAGAAAGGCCAAGTAAAGGGTCTCTTTGCCAGGGGCTCATCTCCTGAGCAACCGTGGGAAAACTGGAAGCAAAATACCTGCTTGTCTGGCTGTTAAGTGTTCTGGTGGCTCCAACAAGTCCAGTGGGAATTCCCTCACAACTTTGCAGACAACAAAGTCACCATGCTTACTATATTAAAAAAACAACAACAAAAAAAACACCTATGTGCCGGTATTCCGTGAGCTAGTCCAGGTCTTTAAAGCTCTCCTGCCCCCGCCTTGCCCAGGGGCTGGGATGGGTCAGGGTCCCCGGGGCAGGGCTCAGGCGCTCTGGGGCCGAGGCTCCCTCCCGCCGTTGAGGAGATCTGTGAGTTCTCCGATGTACTTGATGGTGTACTTCAGCGTCTGGATCTTGGTGAGCGGCTGGCCTCTCTGGCTGTACATAGGGGGCAAGTAATTCCGGAGGGTGTGCAGGGCATCGGCCAAGGTCCTCATCCGAAGCTTCTCCCTCTCGCTTGCCTTCCGTCTCCGCTGCACAGACATCCTGACTTTGGCGCCCTTCTGGGCCTTGGGGCCCCCAGCACCCTGCAGATAGGTAGGCTGGAAGGCTAACATATTGTAGTCCACCTCCACCAGGCCACCGGTCCCACGGCCACCGCAGGCCCTACTGCCCCCATTGGTGGCTCCTCCGTGCCCACAGGGCAGCCCAGCCACAGCGGGTCGGGGAGAAGAAGAATAGGACTCCAGCGACGGAGTCGGAGACAGGCTCTGCGTTGGGGAGGCCTGGTTCAACTCAAAGGGCCCTGCCCTGTCTTTCCAGTCCCAGGAGGACAGCAGGCCGGGGCTGTCGGAGGGGCCCAAGCCCTCTTCGAGGCTGAGGAAGGTCTCACGCAGGTTGTCCATGCCGAGGGGACAGCTGCAGAGAGAACGGCTCCCTGGCAAGTGAGAAAGAAAGTTCTGCCGCCAGCCCAGGGCAGAGCTCTGTTTTATGATGGTGGGGGAGAAGTGATGAAGTGGGAAAGAGGGCAGGGGAGGGGGAGTTCAAAGGAGACCCCAAGGACCAAGATGGAAAATGAACTCTTCAGGTGTCACCTACTCCTCATTGATAATTAGCATCTTCCAGCTAAAATGTCTTTAAACAAAAAGGCCTCCGAGAGAAGAAAAAAGGAATTATCTTGTTGTAACTAAACCAATTAAGGCCGCCTAACTAGACTTAGCATTGTCCTGTGGAACTCATTAATGAGGGAGCCAAAGAAAACAAACCTGGGGCAATTTGCAGCAAGGAGGTGGTGGTCCAGGGCCCTGGTGGTGAGTGGCAGGGTGTCCCAGAGCGCGTCCCTCCCCAGCAAGACCTACATAGTTCAGAGCAGATGGGGTGTACTGGTGGAGAAGCCGCAGGGTCTGGGGACAGGTAACCCGTCGGGGCTTGGATTCCCCAGCGTGGCAAATGCAGACCATTGTAGCTCTTCCTTCACAGGGCTCTGGGAGGGGAGAGCACCCAGCAGATACACCGTGAAGGCCAGTTCCGCTCTTGCCTTGGTCTTCAGCACATTCTCCTGAGTTTTGGTAGAGTGCAGACATGCCTCCAAAATGCCCCCACTCAGAATGACAAAGGCCTGAGGCTCCAGTAAACCCAGAGCCTTAAGGAGTAGGAAATACCCTTCAAGGAGCTTAAAGCCCTTGCTTTAACTGAGCCGACTGGGATTCCCCACAGCAAACAGACGCCATGAAACAGAAAACCTGTTTAAAGCAGGGAGTTTGCGGAATACCTGGCATTTTGCCTTCTGAAGGCCTTTTAAAAATCCAGCTGCAGTGTCACACCTTGTTTTTTGAAATGTATAAAGGAAGTGTGAAATTAACTGGGGAGCCTGTTTTCCCCACCATCGCTCCAAATGCCGCTGAATGTGTTAAGTTGGATGGTCCTGCTAGTTTGCTTCACTTCCTACTTGCTCTGAAATAGACCCTGTGTGTTGGAAAGAGGCCTCAGATTCCCCATTTGTCCCATGAAAGTAACTTACTCTCCACGTAACTAATTCTACAAATGAGTATTAACATCAGATCAGAGTGAGTTACATACTGGAGTAGTATTAATGTGTTCTTGAACATGGTTAAGTCCCTTTGCAATTATTGAAAAGAAATGTCAATGGTCTAATTAGCACATTCACAGTATTTTTTAATTAGCTAGGCTCAGGGAAGAAAAAGCTAAAGCAGGTAATTTGGAGAAGAATGCTCTTAAATTTGCCATTTACCAAAGGACCCTAAGCCATATCTTAAAGAATAAGCATTAATGAAACATAATAAGTGTAATAACTAATCTGTCCTCCTTTCGCCTCTCTGATCTTTTTCTTCTTTCAATTCTTATTGAGAAGCCTAGAATCTGTTAATACCATTCAAGGAACTTTACATATATTATAACTAACCTTTATTTGTTTTTAAATCTAATTTTACAGATGAAAATGCTCAGGCTCTAAGAAGTTAAGGGACTCGGTTAAGATTTCCCTGGTGGGAAGTGGGTAGAACCAAGATTCCTGGTAAGACCCCTAAGCCCACTATTTTTTTTTTAATCAATTTTCTCTATTTTAGTTGGTCGTATTTGAGAGGCAGGTGACCTGAATGTGATTCAAAGGGAAGGAGACTCTCAGTAGACCCGAGGTAGCTGTGATGGGCCAACTTAACACATGTGATGGGTAGACTGTCATAGTAAGCTTTTAAGTCCTTATAGTCTAAACTGCACAGTTTTCTATGTAACACTACTTCTGCTCTCAGACTCGAGTGCTTTTTTTTTCTTTCTATAGCTTCTTTCTAAAATTGCTTATTTCTTAAACTTCTATTTTTAGAAATTTCATTTCCTAAATGAGACAGTATCTGTTAAATGATTATGGACACTTAGTAAGTGTCGACTTTGTTCCTGTTGTCAATGTCATCCATGGTCAAACTCGCCGATATCAGAATGACTTACTCTGCTGTGCCTCCTCCACCCCGACCCCACCCCCAGGAGTACCACTCCCTGAAAACCTATTCTTAAAGCAAGGGAAACTGCCTGGTTTCCATGTTTCTCAAGGGCGCTCTCTGGTAAGAAATCAACTAGAACCAAATGTGCATTTCTCCTTCTAGTCTCCACACAGTAGCCTATGCTCAGTCTGTGGAAAATGGAGACGCAGGATGGGATACCATTAACATTTCTAAACTATGGTTGGGCACACAATAGCTAGGTGTTTTTCTACATCCGTTGAAAATAAGGCAGAAAACTGGGCAATGCTAGACTGGACCCAGAATAACCTAGTTGAGAATGTGGTGTAGCGGAAAGATGAGCCAGAGTTCACCTCCTTTAGAGCACATGATTCAGCCTCTCAGGGCCCTAGTATTTTACTTTGTAGAAGGAGGATAATAATACCTGTCCTGTCTTCTTCATGAAGTGCATTTCTTTTTTTTTTTTTTTTTTTTTAAAGATTTTATATTTGACAGAGAGACACAGCAAGAGAGGGAACACAAGCAGGGGGAGTGGGAGAGGGAGAAGCAGGCTTCCTGCCGAGCAGGGAACCCGATGCGGGGCTCGATCCCAGGACCCTGGGACCATGACCTGAGCCGAAGGCAGACGCTTAACAACTGAGCCACCCAGGTGCCCCAGGATGTGCATTTCTAAAATAAGGTGTATGGACCAAAGGATCATCAAACCTCCCTTCCAGCTCTAGAATGTGAAGAAATGTGTTTCTGTGTGAAGGGGCTTGATTAAACGATCACCCACCATCCCAGCATGAAGGGACCTAGAGACAACTGAGTCTATCCTTTTATCTGCATCCTAGAGATGACAATGACTTGTTCAATGTCACACCAAAAGGCTGCGGCCGAGATGAGAATAGAAAGCATAAAGTTGTCTAACTCCCAGATCTGTCATTTTTCTTCCCTAGAAACTAGTACAGACTTAAGTGATACACAAGCTTTCATATCAGTCAGACTACACAGTTCCCACATTACTAAGTTAGTAGGATAAATATCTTAATACGCATTTAAAGGTCACTCAACAAACACTGATAAGCAATTGTAACAACGACTGTAACACATTGAAGAGAAGTTCCCAAGCCTGAGGCATGTTCCGAAGAGGGCTTGCAAAGTGTCCTGGTCCTATTTCCAAAGAGTAACGTGAAGATACAGATTGCCTCTCCCATCCCAGGCCCCAGGCAGCCTTTCCAATGAGGAGGACCCAGGATTTGCCACACTGACTCGTGAGTGGCCTGGTGTCTAAATTTTCACCTAGTGTCTAATTTCGCTTCTGAGGGGATGCCAGTCATATCTCTGATAACAGTTACGACAGGGGCAAGAACAACTGGGCGTTTTACAGTAGCCTGCAGTGGAGATCACAGAGAAGACAGTAGACTCTGGAACTGGCCAGGAAACTAGGCCAAGCCACTTACGAGAAATTGACAAACGCTGCTCAAAGAATCAACAAGAAACAGAGGGCAACAGGCTGTTTCGATGCCTGAACCGATAACCACCTGAGGTCCCAGGTCAATGCCAGCCCATAGGGCACCTCTGTGCGAATTAGAAAAACACCTAGCTTGGGCTTCTTCCGGCGCCCACTGACCTCCTTGGCCGGGCTCTTTATACAGGACTCAACCTCCACAAGTGGTGGCCCTGGGGGGCCTCAGTGGTGTGTCTTCTCTGCAATAGCAGCATTTTTCATACTTTAGTGCCTGTCCAGACATTGTTGGGCACATAGAAAGTGGCAGTCGTGGCAAGAGCGTGTCCACTGGAGTCAGACTAACTACCGAGTAATTGTGCCCCTGGCCCTGTTAATGAATCTCTCAGCTTCAGCTTTGTCTGTACAGTGGAAATACTAGTACTTCCCTCATAGAGGACACACTTTACCAGGTCTGCACATTGTAAGCTCTAAGTATGGCAGCTAATGTCCCCTTAAGTATGAAACCACATTCAGTGAATTCTTGATTCCTTGAGTTAAGAGAAGTTAGAGCCACACAATACATGTGGCGACAAATACATCTCCCCCATATTTTTTGGCTTCAAGTCACCTCTGCTTGGAAATCAAAATTCCCTCCTTCAAATGAAACCTTTTTTTCTTTTCTTTTCTTTTTCTTTTTTTCTTTCCTTCCTTCCTTCTTCCTTCTTCCTTCCTTCCTTCCTTCCTTCTTTCCTTCTTTCTTTCTTTCTTTCTTTCTTTTATAAACAAAACCACTTTAGATAGAATTCTTTACCAAAGGTCGGTAGTTGTCCAGGGCCGGTGGTGGGAGCCAGGGCAGTCAGTAAAGGGAGGCATTGCCTATAGGTTATATGAGAAGAGTGATAAAGCTGACTGAGAGCTGTGTTTTACTCTCACTGTGGACTGCCAGCTCTGAGCAATGACAAAAATAAAGCAAGCACTCCTCGCTAGGATGGATCATCCCCACCACCGACCTATCCTCGGCAACCACTGCCCAAGAGAACTTTCAACTTCACTCAGCAGTTTGGAACTGTGACCCAGTTCTGACCCTAATCCTAGTCCTAGTTCTGACCCTGCTTTACTACGAAACATTAAGTGAGTCATTCAACCTTTACATAGCTCGGTTTCCCCATGGGAAAAGTTAGGGTCACCTTGTATACCGCGTTGCTAAGAAGCTAAAGAGATTTAGAACTGAAGCTTGGCTTTGGGAAGTGGAAAGGGCTGTAAGACTATGTTGAGATGTTTTCAAGGTCAACAAAAGTAACTACTGTCACCAATGAAATCATCCACTCCAAACCCAGCAATTTTGCCACGCTACATAATACCAAGTACATCAGCATGGAAGCTGGTTCTTTCAAAGCCTATCTTGTGAGAAATAGCGCTATCCCCAGGCCTTTAAGAAGCATCAAGATGGAAAGTCTATTCCCCCTGCGAACTCCTGGATCCCTGAACCACATGAGGCAGTCTGCGTGGGCCATTTGCTCAAGGCAGAGGGAGGGCTCCAGTGGATTTCGACCTCTCATGATGCTGCAGGAAATCCTTCAATAGATCAGTGAACTAAAAAAACTAATCCTGGAAGGGTGCCTGGGTGGCTCAGTTGGTTAAGTGTCCAACTCTGGATTTCAGCTCAGGTCATGATCTTGGGGTGGTGAGATGGAGCCCTGTGTGGGGTTCCATGCTCAGTGGGGAGTCTGCTGAAGATCCTCTCTCTCCCTGGGCACCTGGATGATGTAGTTGGTTAAACCTCCGACTCTTGGTTTCAGCTCAGGTCATGATCTCAGGGAACCTGGGATCAAGCCCTACATCGGGCTCCATGCTCAGCAGGGAGTCTGCTTGAGATTCTCTCTCCCTCTCCCCCTTCCGCTCTTGCTATCTCTCTAACTCTCTAAAATAAATAATTCTTTTAAAAAAAAAATTCTCTCCCTCTGCCCTGCCCTCCCTCTCTTAAAAAAAAATTAAAAAAATAAAACCTAATCCTTGAGTCTAATTAAAATGAAAGCTACTCTGCTGAATTCCCACCATGTACTGAGAATTAAACCTGTCTCTTTTAGATTTATTAGTTCATCTTAATTTCTATACAACTCTGTACGGTAGAGGTTATAATCCATACTCTAAAGAGGAGGGGACCTGTGTTCAGAAAGGGACCCAGCAGACACAGCAAGAGGACAGAAAGGCAGGATTGGCGCTACCTAAGTCTGCATGAATGCCACATCCAGCCTCCTTCCACTGAATACCCTGTAGCCCGGAAGCCATGTCACCCAAGTAATATAATCACTGAGAACATCTGCAAGATGCAGAGGTTGGTTTGAATCCCACCTCCTCCAAGTAGCCTTCCCCACCTGCCTCAGCCCTCAGAACTTTTCCCTTCCCTTACGGACGTTACATAGCTTTGACCCCATTCCTTTGACACTAATATATACTGCCCGATGTTCTGGTTATCTCCCCACATTAGTCTGACTTGTTTCCCAATTATGTTGCAAGTTCCTTGAAGGTATGGATGATTATTTTACTGGGTCTTAGCGTGGTGTGCAGAGCTAAGAAGGTGACCACCAATTATCCTGTCGATTTTTATTTGGTACATGTTGAGTGCCAAGCACTGCGCTGGGTGCTGAGAACAGAAAGTTAAATTAAGAAGCTTTTGTCTTCACGTTGCTTGGCTCATTGAGGGTGGAGATAGAGAAGTGAAAATACTGATAAAACAATGTACATGTGCTGTGATAAACTGAACCATAGGGCACATGCATGGTTCTATGTGACAGCCCCGGGAGTCCTCTGTAACGTATCCCCATGATAATATTAGCACTTTAGTGCTTCAGTGGCTGTCCAAACACTGGTGGATGGATAGAAAGTGATATTTGTGTCGAGAGAAGAGCCACTAGAAGCAGACTACACCTGACCAAATCTTAGAAATATTTACATACCGATGAGGGGCATAGAAAAGAATCTGGAGGACTTTCTGAAAGACATGACTTCTACAGCCTTGCTTTCTAAAAGAACCCTCCTATGGGGCCTTAAGAGGATGCTCCTTTAAAAGCAGAGCTGTTTTAACAAGCTGAAAGGTTCGGGGAGCTCCTTCTAGGTATTGCTCGAGGGTTCGAGATAGCATGAATTTGCAGGAAACCACTAGGAAACCATGTCCGCAGGAGGCCCAGCAGAGGCTGAGGTTGGAGAGGAAAGCCCTGTCCAGAAGGATGAGGCACTGGGACTTTACCCGGCAGGTGACAAGGAGCTTCTGGTCACGATTAGGTGGAAGCAGAGGCGGATTGGGTCAGCACAGCCCCGGAGCCCCGATGCGAGCTGCTTGCGGAGAACATGCCGAAAGGCCAAGGCTGCACCAGATTTTATTCTAGGTGCTTGATTTAGATGAATTCCCATTAATCCTCACAGCAACCCTACCAAGTAGGCGCTAGTAGCATCCCTGATCCTGTTTTACTAATAACAAACTGAGGCACAGAGGGGTTCAGTCACTTGCCCAAGACCCCACATAATGACTGGTAGCCCCTGAATTCGAACCTACGTAGGCTGCCTGGAGTCCAGGCTTTTCTCCACTGGCTAAAACAACTGAGAAAAGTTAGAGGCATCAGCATGATGGTCCTTGTAGTGCTCTTAAGGCCAGAACTCAAGCTTGAACTACACAGCTCAGTAAATATGAGAATATTGATTGATTGGTGCCATTCAATCACGTAGCCAATGTATACAGAGCCCCTGAGATTGGCCCAGTGTACTAGGCATTGCAGGGGCTGGAAAGATGTAGTAGGTTTAGACTTTCTGTCTTCATTCCTAAATTAAGCACCCACAGAGAGGCATCCCCCTTTCTTGGCCATACCCAGTGATGAAAACAATAATAATTGTATTTAGTACTAAATGCTTTGTATGATTTATTTCATTTAAATCTTACAAAAACCCTTTAAAGGAAGTACTATTTTTGTTCCATCTTACATAAGAAAAAACTGAGGTTTAGAGAAGTTGAAAAGTTGCCCAAACCCATGAGATGAAAATGTGGAGGAGACATGACCTAGTCCCAAGGGGTCTGAGTCCGGAACCCCAGGCTCTAGGGGGTGATTTTACACCATGAGGGAGGACATGGCGGGGGGAGGGGTTCGGAAGGAGCCCCTGTCACATGTCATGAGGATTGCAGCCGTTTTACAACTTTGAGTTCACAGTTCTAGAATAAGAAACATCTGTCTTCCCCTACCACTTTCTAGTACTTTCCCTGGCCTAAGGCCATGAAATTATCTTTCTCAAACAGCAGGTCAGGTTGATATTTAAGTGTATTTTCCTATCACTAAAAATTCAGAGAAAGTCTTACGACTGTGTAAATAAAACACTTTGCAGTATTAATGTCAATAATAACAGTGACTATTTTTCCTTTCTTGCAGACTTGCAGCGCTGAGCCTGTGCTGGGCTACAGGGGACAGTGAGCTAGGCATCATCCTCAGTGTACAAGAGAGGAGACCGAACTTGGGTGCAGAGGAGTTGGCCCCAGGTCGACAGAAGCGCCTTCTCTTGGCAAGGTCACACCTCCACCAGACCACACTGCGGCCCAAATGCCCGGAGTCAGATGCGCTCTCCTGGCCTCCAGCTCTGCACTCTCAGCACGTCACCCTCAGAGGCCCTCGTTCTAAGAGCTGCCCTTAGCCTTTGGGGTTCTTGCCTGCTCTGGGCTCCGCACACCCTCCTGACCTCTGTATCTCCCTCAGCCATCCAGGACCCCACTGGCCAGGCCGGCCCCTCGCCTTACTAGTAGGCAAGGGATGGAGCCAGTGTTTGAAAACCCTCGGGACTAAGTTGAAAACCTGGATCTTCTCACCTCTCCACACAGTCTTGGCACCCAACTGACACGCAACAACAAAAAACCCAGGTAATTCTTGTGGGACAAGGGAATATGGTGTGTTTCTGTCTGTCTGTCTCTATGTGTCTGCGTGTGTGTATCTGTGTGTGTTAAAACACCTAAGTGCTATGTGATATCTTCCTATGTCCTTGAGCTAGTAAAGAGAAATAAAAGTAGCAATTTCCTACACAGTTAGGGAGAGAGCACCTGCGTTGTCAAGCGTGTGAGAGTTTTAGCAAAGCCAGGGTGAGGTACTTGGGGGGATTACTTTGATGTTGCTGCCATTATGTTCACTATCAACCCGGGAAGTAATAAACATTTTTGGCCCTCCTGATTTGAGTTTGAGGCTCATTGTAAAGCCAGAAAATAATATTTTTGGTCTTAATCCTTGTAAAAATAAACTGTAAAACATCACACAATGAATGAATAGATGATTTTCACCGGCTGACTATTTGACGAGGACAAAAGAGCAGGTAAAAAAAAAAAAAAAAAAAAACAGGCATAAAATAATTTGGCTTATTTAATGGGAGAGATGACAGACAGAAGATAGACATGCTGAACTACAGAAATCCTTGAGAACAGAAAGACAAAACCCTCGTGTACTTTTTTTTTTTAAGATTTTATTTATTTATTTGAGACAGAGAGAATGAGAGACAGAGAGCATGAGAGGGAGGAGGGTCAGAGGGAGAAGCAGACTCCCTGCCGAGCAGGGAGCCCGACGTGGGACTCGATCCCGGGACTCCAGGATCATGACCTGAGCCGAAGGCAGTCGCTTAACCAACTGAGCCACCCAGGCGCCCCAACCCTCATGTACTTCTTAAGCCATTCCTGAGGAGGATTCCCTGACCCCAAATTAGGTTTATCTCCACCCCGTTGGTATGCCGTATCATGAGGAAGGACAGCATCCTCCCTCCCAAGCATTTGTAAGGTTTCCTTTCTCCTCCACCACTTGGACAACCTGAGCTCAAGATCCTAACTCATCAAACCACTCCATAGCCAAGCACTGTGTGAATTTTCTTTGCAAAATGAATGTAGATGGAAAACAAGCTAGTGTGGTCTTCCCTCAGAAAGAATCCATTCCCAAGTAGCCATTTCCCTGTGGGGTCTCTCCATGTCTTTCTCTTTTGAAAACTATAACTAAACATGTTCATTTGGGGAAAAAGAAAATCCAGCCACCCTGTCTGCACAAAATGGGCATTTAGGTGGAAGACAGGAGGGTTGGAGAGAGGGGGTTGCAACACATGGGTGAAGAATCATCAGCACAGAGGAAAGGGTAGTAAAAAGAGGAAGTGAAGATAATTCTCCCTTGAGAGCAGTAGGCAGAATGCTTTGGCTAATCTTAGCGCAAGGGAACATGAGCAGTTCCTCTGGGTTCAAAAATCTCATCAACATTTATCTCCAGAGAGCTGGGGTTTTCCTCACAGACCAGGGAAGGGAAGCAGCTTCAAGCGCTTCTGCATTGATTCTTTAGCAACTGGCTTGCAAGATTCGAAAAAAAAAAAAAAACTCATGTGTTACATTTGCACCTACTCCCCTTTTAAGTTGGATTCTTTATTACTACTGGTATTTGGGGTGGCGTTTTAATACCCATGTCAAAAAAGTTGAAAGCAATTTGCACTGAGGTTGTTCTCTAAGGATTTGCCTCTGTTCTTACCAACCTAAAGAGCAAAAACTTGTGAAATTACTTCTTTAGTCCTCTCCAATGCCAGAAATTCAGATGCTGGAAATGCTGGTATTAAAATGAATACTAAAAATGTTTTTAGGAGCGTATCTGCATAATGACCCTGCTTATTTTCAGAAACGTTGGCTTTTGGGCCATTTTTAATTCGGATTTCCTAATTTTCAAGTTGATTGGCACCTAGAAAGTGGGTAGGAGGCAAAGAACAAAGTTGGGAAAATATTTCTCATAAATAGGAGGGTCAAAAGGGTATTGTTCTGAAGAACTCATACAGATAAGAACAACACAGGCTTGCCACTGGGGAAACGAACAAGGGAATGAATAAACAGTTCCCAGAAGAAGAAGTACAAGGGGCTAGTAAACTCAGAAGAAAAGATCACCTCTATGGTGATCAAAAACATGGAAATGGGGCACCTGGGTGGCTCAGATGGTTAAGCGACTGCCTTCGGCTCAGGTCATGATCCCGAAGTCCCGGGATTGAGTCCCACATTGGGCTCCCGGCTCGGCGGGCAGTCTGCTTCTCCCTCTAACCCTACCTCCTCTTGCGCTCTCTCTCTCACTCTCTCTCTCTCTCTCAAATAAATAAATAAATCAAATCAAAAAAAAAAAAAAAGAACAGCTGTATCTCAGGGCTGAGCCTGTGTCATCCACAGACTCAAATGGTGGGCTCATGGTCGCAGCTGTTGCTGGCTTTAGGGAGCCCCACAGCTGTTACCAGGAGATGGGTTCAAAGAGCAGGGAAATAGAATCCCGTGAAAATAATCGTGCTTATGTGTACATGCATGATATTCTCCCTTCTCGAGGCTCAAAACGTTCTAAAAGAGTAATGTCATGATTCCTTATAGGAAGACCGGGTTTGGCGAGTACAAGTGAGAAAGCCAGCAGAGAGGAGGTAAGTGTCTTAAACTAGCCTTTCCTGGACATTCTTCCAAATGGAAAGCAGAGTGTTTAAGGGCTGCACAAGCTTTTTAATTATCAGCATTTGTGATAAGCCCTGCAGGAGAATGTTCTGGGCAGAGCTGGGGAGACCTAAGAGTGTCTAAGGAACAGACAATGGGATTGGGGATAAATGTCTTGTTCCCCTCCCCTTCCATGCCTTCCCCACAATACCAGCTGTTACCATCTTACGGATCTTAGCATCTTTTTTCCTGCTGAAGGGATTGTGCCTGTAGATGAGCCCTTACTCTGTGTTCTCTTTTGATATCCTTATTACCCATCTTACTTGTCCCTTTCCTATTCCTTCCCCACATTCCCCTTTCCTCCAGTCTGGACTTGCCCCTCTCACTCTCCTGGGAAGATGGGTGGCTCTTCCCATTGCTATTCCTTGGCTAGTATAGGTTTTCTGCCTAGGGTGAGTGGTGCCACCCCATGCCTATCCAAATCCTAAGTGTTCTTTCTGGTCTACCCTGACTACCAGCCAACACCTTGGTGGCCTCTGTTGCATGTATAGCCAACGCAGGGTGTAGTGAACAGATCTGTGGCCCCCAGATGCATTTTTCTGCTTTTTTTCTTCTTCTCTTTCCTGGCTCCAGCCCCCTACATCCCTCTCTGATCTATAGCACTCCTTCTCTAAATGGGAGCCCAAAACCACCTCACTCAAAATCTATGCATGTGGGATCCAACAATTTGTTTTTATAACAGATTCTTCAGGTGAGTCATCTTAAGAAGGCTGGATTTGGGAACAATCTGTGTAGCACTTGGCGATCCCCAAGGTTACTTACCTGGCACCTGATCCAGTACATGAAATCCCACAGTGTTTCCCTTGTTGACTCTTGTCGGCCTCGTTTGTCCCACCCTCTCTCATTTCTGCCAGAGTGCAGCACTGGGGGCTCTCTTTGAGCTGTGCGCAATCACTCAGTGCCATTCTTACTGGGCTGGAAGAGCAGCTACCTCCTTCTTAGGGTCACCCATCTATCTTTGTTCTCGCGAACTCGCTTCCAGGTGGGTTAATGCATTCAACTTGCAACACATATTTCCCAAGTACTCTATCTGCGATGTACTAGAAACCTCACTACATTCTGGAGACAAGGGTGCTCACTTTCTAGAACAGACGTCCAGGGTGCTCACTTTCTAGAACAGACGTCCACAGTGTGATAGAGGTCAGAAATAGGCTTCGGGGTGTCAAATAGAGCACACAACAATGATCATGTATGTGTCCGTGTGTATTAACTGGTAAGGAGATCTATAGATTTCATAAAGTGTTAAAAGTTTTTGCGTAACACAAAAAGGGCTAAGAGCTACCTGATGGATGGATAACGATAATGAGTACTTTCTAAGTAGAGAAAATGTCATCACGGCAAGCCAGCAAAATGATGCCAAGTTGGGATTTTTAGTATCCTTGTCATTAGCAGGTCCATTATTTACTCCAAAATGGGTGATGTCAAGATGCAGAAAAGTTTCCTTAGGTGTCAAGGTCAAAGGGGTCCCTCGAGGCACAACTAAATGCCACAGTCTCTCCTCCTGATAGCTCTGTGTGGGTATATCACATTTCTGAGGAAAATGAGGTTAGCATGGATGGTGGTCAAGAAAAATGTTTTGGCAGAAATAGGTTGCAAGTTATACCTTAAGAGCAGTTTGGGGTTGGGCCAGGGCATGCTGGGTAAGATCTGAAGCTGTTGGACAGCATTATCTCCTACCCCTGCTGTTCTGAACACTGGGACCCCCAGCTATGTGGTTGATGCAGAATCATTCAGAAAAGAACTGTCTTAGGAGCAGCCCAATCCGCACCAGAATATACCCCTGGGGGCTCGGGAGGGGAAATTTCTGCTTCTGGACAGGAACTTACCTCTGTCATGAGGTTGGGTTTTATCCGGAAAGAGCAGAAGGATGCCTCAGACTCCCAATCTGACCCCCAGCTCAGCACAATCCGGAGGCTTTGACAAGGAACTACAGTGGGGGAAGGGAAGAGGCATTCCCTCTCCGGACTGGAGGTGGGATGGGGAGCGGAGGTGGGGAAGCTGCGGCTTGAGCTTTGAACGTGATCTCTCAACCTCAACAGGAAGACCCAGCACCAAGCAACCACTTTCTTCTTATGGCTCCCAGTTTGGCACTTCTAAGGCCCCCGCTCTGGGGGTGGGGGATGGATTTTCCAAGGAGGAAGGGAACTTGCAGAATCTTCTGACCTGTCACAGACAGCCTCAGAATGTTTGGGAGAGCCTGCCGACCTTGTTTTTCAGGGTCAAAATCCTACCCAGGTTGTTGGTGAATGCCAGGTGATTTTAGGTTACAGACTTGACCTCAAAATGATTGCATGCATCACTTCGTTCTTTTGACTCTTTGATCTTCAGGAACAAATTTCCTAGGCCGGTCACCTCAACGGGGGTCTTACTCGTGCTCTTCTTCACCACCACCCCCCAGCTCCGCCCGCTGTCAGAAAGGAAAGGTCTGTGTTACCTGTAGTGCCCGAGCTCAGATCCTGGTCCCGCCAGGGACTAGTTAGGAACCTAAAGTCAATTAGTTCCCTAAGCCAGGACTCATCTGTAACACGAGGGTAATAATTAATTATACCTCACTGGGTTGTAGGAAAGATTAAATACGACAAAGCACCTAGCACATAGAGGTGTTAATTGATTTGTTTCTCTCGCCTTTTACTTTATTTTATTTATTTTTTTTGAGTATAGTTGACACACAGTGTTACATCAGTTTCAGGTGTACAACTCAGTGATTTGACAAGTTTATACATTACGCTATGTTCACCACAAGCGGAGCTCCCATCTGTCCACTTTTAGTAGAGCAAATATGTGATATTCTAATAAATCTGGTGCCAGCTACTCTGCACAAGCCATTCTCTGAACCCCCGGGTCCCAGCTGGTGTGTGGGATCCCCTCCAGCTGCAAAAAATGTAAGGGCCTGAGATTCTGTGTTTGTTTCCAACAGGCTTCTTGGGGCCAGAGAGAAGCTGTGGTCAGCAAATCCGACGGGGCTGCAGGCTACAGGGCTAACCCGAGGCTTGCAGCTGTTGGGTGGCCGGGATCTGTGCGAAAGAGAAGTCGAAGCAAAGGGAAAACTCCAAGCCCGAGAAGAGCCACAAAGGAAAAGGCAGCTGCCGGTTTGTCCCGAGTAAATCAAATTGTGACATTTATTGGGCTATTTCCAGAATAACACCAGCAAAACTGGAATGCAGGATAATCTTTTCCGAGAAGGATCTTAGCTAAGCAGCCTGCGAGAACCAGCCTTGTCTCCTGGAATCCGCCTGGCTTAATGAAAAGGTCGTAGGTTGGAACAAACAGACCTGGGTTTTAATTCTGTCTCTAACACTTCTCAGTGACTCGAGGCAGCTTATTGAACCTCTCCAAGCCTCATGTTCTTCCTCCCTTAACAACAACAACAAAAGGTAAATCATAAATGAAGCTTTCAGGGAGATGGTGGGGGTTAGGAATTAAGAAAAGTACTTGATAGATAGGTGATACTCAATAAATAGGAAGTATATGACCATGAGCGCACCACACCAGCGCACCAGGGTCCCCTGGACTTGGGACCATTATTTCTTAGATTTGTACCTGGTACAATGCAGAGAATTGGGTGGGGGAGGAGGAGGCAGGCAAGGTTGGGTGGGGGTGGGTGGTAGAGGGGAAAAAGGAGATCAAAAGGCCTATAAATATCTGTCAAACTTTAAAATGCAAATCCCTTGCCTGTGGCCCTGTTGGGACCAAATCTTCCATTATCACCTTTCTGGGAAGAGCTCCAGGGGAAAAAAAGGTTAAGTGTAGTCTTCCCTTTCATGGAGTGGTTTGGTTTGGTTTGGTGTGATTTTGTGGCCAAGTCTGGATATGGGATAAATGTTTTCATTCAACCCAGACCTGGAAGCATGAGTAGCAAGTTAAGACACAATTGCATATGGGTTTCTTTGTGGATAGACCATGAATTCCTCAAGAAAACTGTCTCACCCTTACTATAGCCCCTGCAATTTACATGATACTTGGCATAGAGTAACTGCTTGTTGGTTGGATGGATGGATGGGTGGATGGATGGATGGATGGATGGATGTTTAGTCTGAGCATAGTAAGTCATCTTCACTAGTTGATGACCTAGTTCTCAAGGATCACCTTGCTCTACACTTCACTGGGAGCCATGATCAGAGGTGGGGGCATCCCCCCACAGGGGAACCGTGGCCCTCTGATAAACTCTTGCATGGTCTCTCTAGCCGCCAGGGTTCTGTGCAGCCCCACACCTGGGTATGTATGATACTACAGAGCAGCTTTGCCCTCCCACTTGCCCCAAAGAGGTGACCTCTTCCTATGAGTCCCCACTGTTGGTAACTTATTTTTGAAGAAAGCATAGAATTCCAGGTGAATTCCACAAAAAGGAACTTCAAGGGTAAGAGAGCCAATAATTACCTGACACTCCACTGTGTGTCAGGTCCATCTCCCGCTCAGCCCCCCACCACAAGTAAGAAACACGGAGGGTTACTTCCTTTCCTCCTTTCCTTTTTTCCCTTGCTGGCCTTGTTTTCTTGTTAAATCGTACTTGTATGTAACGGGTGAGTGGGTTTTTTCTAAAAAGGCTCTAACAAATGTCCCCAGTCTGGGATGACCTAAAACACATGTCATTGTTTAGACTCTATCCTGGATAAACTCACCAATGCTAGTCTTATCCAAGGACCTGATAGTCTTCTTCTCCCCTTCTCTAAATTGCATCCACTATGCAAGCCTCCTACCAAGCACTCACCTCTAGAAAGACTCTGAGGACTGCCCAGATCCTCACTGACCACTCACTTCTGCATTCTGATGCCCTCAGACACCCCTCCCTTCACCCAGAACTCGGTGGTATTGTTTGATATCTCAAGAGCACATGAGTTTGATATTACAACTAAATTAGAAACATCTCTAAGGGAGGGACCAGATATTATTCCTGTGTTCTCTGCAACATGCCTAGCCCAGTACTAAATCCATCTTAAGAATTCAATAAAAAATGGTAGCATGTTGGTGGTCAAAGCATGGGCTTTGGCTTCAGGCAGATTTGGATTCAGAGGTTAACTTCATCCATTCATTCATTCAACAAGGGTGTATTAAATGTATGCTACATGTTAGGCACTGTTGAAAGTTCTGGGAATATAACAAAGAACAAAATGAAGTTCCTTCTCTTGTGTTGCTATTCCAGTGGTAGGAGCCAAATGAACAAAAAAATCTAGTGATTTGTGAAGAAAATAATGCAGAGTAAGTAAGAGGCAAGTATGAAGGAGAGTGTGTCCGAGCAGTGGAGCCAGCTACTTAGGTAGGATGCTCACAAAAATACTAGCTGAAGGGTGATAAGGAGCTTACTACCCAGAGATCTGTGAGAAGTCCAGGTAGAGGGAACAGCAAGTTCAAGAGCCAGAGTTTGACATGTTTAAGGAAATGAAATAAAGCCAGCACCACTGGAGCGGGGTGAGCAATGAGGGGGAAGATGTTGGAGATAAGGTTAGGGAAATAGGCAGGGGTCAGCCATGGTGGACCTTATAGGCTCGTCAGGGACTTTGGAATTTATGCAGAGCATGACGGGAAGTTTTTACATGGGTGTGGGTTGGGGGGCCGTTAGGACGTGATTTGCAATTTCAATAGATTCATCTGGCTCACGTGTGTGCTGTGAAGGACTCTAGTGCATTGAAGTAAGGAGAACAGATTTGAAAGCGCTTTGGTGGTTCATGCAAGGGCTGCCAGTACCCGCCCTTTGGATACAACACAGCTGGGAGGAGATGTATGTCCTGTGTGACCGAAGGTGTGTCACTTTACTTCCTTCGGTTGCTTTCAAGATTAGTAAAACATGTATTTATCTGATTAGGACAAGGCCTGGCCCATTGTAGGCACTGCGCAAAGGTGATTAAAGTCAGAAGTGATTGCTAAAAAGAAGATGCTCTTAACTGATGCTCCACAGTGAACTTGCCGATGACCCGTCTTGAGGACCTTTGGCCCTGGTGGTTAGAGCTTTGAAGGAAGGGGACGAAAGCTCTGGGAGATTCAGTGTCCTGCTGTCCCTCACATCCTACTCCTTCTTCACACACCCAAATCCCCCAATCTCCCCAAGGGTTGACTTTGATAATTATTTAATTCTGAAAATTAAAATAACTTTCGTGATCTCTTCTTGAATATCCACAATACTGCTTTTCTGGGACTCTGAACTACTCTGATTTAGTGGCTAGTTTTCTATAAATCAAATCAGTACAGGTCATTGCATCTCACTGATGGATAGTTTCTTGAAAAGTGCCACAGCCTTAGATAATTGCGGAGTAGCTAGAAGCCTAAATCTTACCAAAGAATCTTTGGAGATAGACTAGCTCTGGGCTCCAATCCTGCTTCTGCTGCTTACTAGATGTTGACCTTGGATAAGTTCTTCAGCTTCTCTTAGCTTCATGTATAAGTAGGGGATAAAAGTGCCTGCCTTTCGGACTGTTTGTGGGACATATATGAGGAATTTGAAGACTTAGTAAAGTGGATGGACATAATAGTAAACATGCAATCTCTGTCATTTCTCTTCTACCAAGATTCACTAATGTTTTGCACAAGAGACTTTTTTTTAAAGATTTTATTTATTTGAGAGGGAGAGGGAGCATGAGCAGGGAGGAGGGACCAAGGGAGAGGGAGAAGCAGACTCCCCACTGAGCAGGGAGCCCAACGCGGAGCTCCATCCCAGGACCCCAAGATCATGACCTGAGCTAAAGGCTAATGCTTAAACAACTGAGCCACCCAGGCGCCCCTTGCATAAGAGACTTTTGAAACTGAAAAAAAAAAAAAAAGCTTTTGGAACTATGTGAACCTACTCAAACTCTTTAGTGCCCAGTATACTCTGTCTATCTTGTCTTCCTACATAAACTAGAGATAATTACCATTTCAAAAAATCATACAGGTTATAATGGAACACATTTTAAAGACATCACTTGTGGTTCATCAATGGATTTTGTATACCAAAATCAGTGAACTTTGTACATTAATATATGTCTTTGAAGAGGCCCTTCATCCCCAATATGTAAATGAGTGTGAAGAAAGGAGGAAGTATCATTCTCTCACCGTGAGAAGGAGAAACAAGCAAGCAGCTAGTCTCTTCGGAACTAGCACAATTACTCAGACCACTGCCTCCAAGGCTAAAGAGGGTCCTTTGGTCTGTTTCACAGGATGTAGACCTGGTTATACCGAGTCCTTTGACACCTCCCATAGAACTATCCCAGCTGTGAAGTCGTGGGGGCTTCACAGGGCCTGGACCGGAGACGCCTGTGTTTGGACAACCTGTAAAATAAGTCTTCTGAGATCTGGCGTCTGCAGAGAGAGCTCTCTCAGTTTAATAGAGATGTAAATGATTTTAGCAATAATGATCACATTGGAGCAGTTACTGCAACTGGGATTACTTGAAAACAAAACAAAACAAAAAGGAAAAGGGTGTGAAGTCTACCTTCCCGTGGACATTGAATAAATCACTCATTCTCATTTCCAGATTCAAAGGGGAGACAGCCCTTCCCAACTTCACTCAGAGCTGTTGAGCAGTGGATGAAGAGATCGAAGTCATGATGAAGCAAATACTATAGAATTCTTTCACTAGGGCTCTGATCAAAGAATTCTAACTACGCAAGCAGTTTTTGCCATTTGGGGAGGTCGACATTTACTTTTTCAGGGCTTGGCACAGAATAATGCTGAGGAAGCTCAGATACTTAATCTCTATTAAAGAAGTTCTGCTTTGGTGCTTACAAGAACTCTCCCAAACATTAGCAAAATATTCAAAGTCAGGCTGCTCACGTAAGGGTCAGCCTACTTTGCTGATGACCCTCCCCTCTGCTGCCAAACAGGCAATTTATTGAATTTCTCTGGCCTGGAGATAAAGAAGCCAGCCATTCTGACCCTCATCAGAAAGGATTGCACTTTTTTGGACTCTTACCGGGGCTGACTCTGCAGCGTGTCAGTTTAAAGGCAATGTGGCAAGTCCTTGTAAGAGACTGATGCAAGCTGTTAGCTAAGCCTGATAAAAGCTTTTCCTGGCAAAGAAGGTGATAAACATTGGCAGGTTAATCTGCAGATGAAAGGAGGTTGCCTTCAGTGATATTATTTATACTGTTTTACCCCAAGTGCTACCAGCGCAATAGAATCAGTCAGCTGTTGGTTCAGCCTCTCCGCCTTCAGAAGGCAAGGCATCTCACCATGGCATCTTAAAATGACTAAGGGGCGCCAGGGATCAAGTTGATGAAGGGAAGCATCCAACCAGATTTGATCTTTCTCCATGGAGAATGGAAGAACTAAGACCCTGAATTCACCACCAGGCAATCCGCACCCATTCCCTGAATCTTCGTGTACCAGCTGCTCTGCCAGGTGCTACAGATCCAGAAGGACAAGATGCTCGTGGCTGATGCCAGAGACAAAAATGCAAATGAACCAACACAAAATTATATACAGGTAATAATTTAGAAGTCTGTCGGAAATAGGAGGGAGCCATAAGAAGCTATATAAACCTTTCTAGAGAAGAACATATTCACAGTGAGTCTTGATGGGTAAATAAGAGTTGGTGAAGCAGAGAGTCAAACTTTGCACAGAGTTCCAAGGAATACAAAAATAATTAAGATTTGATCCCTGAAAGAGTTCTCAGTCTTATCTTAGAAAAAGATAGATACAGGGGTGCCTGGGTGGCTCAGCGGTTAAGCGTCTGCCTTCGGCTCAGGTCGGATCCCAGGGTCCTGGGATCGAGCCCCGCATTGGGCTCCCTGCTCCACAGGAAGCCTGCTTCTCCCTCTCCCACTCCCCCTGCTTGTGTTCCCTCTCTCGCTGTCTCTCTCTCTGTCAAAAAATAAAGAAAATCTTAAAAAAAAAAAGAAAAAGAAAAAGATAGATACAGTTATAAAGAAGAATATTATGCCTCCTGCCTAGAAGGCACCCAACTAATATTTGTTGAACGAATGAATGAAATGTGATAAATACTCTCATGGAGGGAACCCCAGTTTCTCTGGGAGCACAAATAGAGCAACTAATTCTGTCTGGAATTAGAAGTTATAACATTTGAATTGGTCCTTGATAGATGAAGAGGAGTTGTCTAGCTAATAAGGAAGGAGCAGGGACTTGGGGCAGTGAGCCACTCATGAGCAAAGACATAAACATCTGTTCAAGGAATAACAAGTGGTCTTAGATGGCTAGAGCCAAGGTTCATGGATGGCAATGTCTAAGCTGAAGCTGGAGAGATGGGTTGGGTCCAGACTGCCCCAGCCTTGTGAGTCATGCTGGAGTTCTGAGACCATATTTTGCAAGGAGCGTGCAGCCATGCTTGGCACAGTGGGGACGGGGGAAGGATCATTCACACAGCTAGAAGTTACTGTGCTGAGCACTGTTCCAGGATCTGTGAACAAAACGAACTCAGTCCCTGCCCTCATCAAGTTTGTGTTCTGATTTGGGAAAGACACAATGAAATAGACCCCAGAAACATAATGTCAGGTACTGCTGACTATAAAGGGGAGTAATTTTAGATGAGGTCAGGAAAAGTTGTCGGAGCTGACATTTAAGTAAAGAATTGACTGAAGTAGGGAAACATAGGCCATTTCCTTCACTAAGGAATTGGGAGACCTGAGTTCTAGTCCCAGCTGAAGCTTTTTCCAGCTGGCGGGTTTGGGAAAATTATTTTAAACTCCATAGACTTCCAGCCCGCTGTTAGACACAGAAAGGCATAGGAGGCCTTCACAAAGTAGGTCTTCAGTAAATATGTTAAGTGGCTGATCAATATTAATTACCAATTATATCTGAACAAGCACATTATTCTTTTTCCAGTATTGTAAACTTAGCTCAAATGCCATACCTTTTAGGATCCCTTTTCTGATGATGCTAACCTGGAGATAGAGCTTCCTTTTTCTGAAAACACCTCTCCCACCCTCACACTGCTCCCTAGTAGAATGTTATGGTGTCCACATTTTTTTTTACCCAAAGAGCAGTGTTGGGCTACATTCAGCTTAAATCCAAATCTGAAAGTTTGTTCTCCTTCCAAATGACAGTAGCTGACACAGATACCATTAAGGGAGCGCCTATAATATGTTGATGGTGGCAGTCACTTTACCTTTATTAAACCAACCTTATTAAACCAACTTTACCTTTATTAAACCAACCTTATACCATTTACCACTGTGTCTCCAGGACCCAGCATAATGCTTATCACATAATAGATGTTACATAAATATTTGAATCAATGAGTCTCAAAAAAGTCAGGAAATGTTCCCAAGTTCACATAGAAAATCTGCAATAGAAAAGAATTTGAAAATAGGCATGTCCAAGAACATGACCCATGTAACCCACACACACAATAAGTAGGGTCCTCCTTATTATGAAATCTGGAAGGAAACCCCAAACCTTAAGACTGATCATACAAAGCCCAGAGTAGTTAGGACAGAACAGGGCCTTCATTTGAAGCCAACAGGGAGAAACCAATTCTGGGATTCATAGCTTAGAGGCAGATCTTTGAAAGAGTATTTTGGAGTAAAGCAAGGCCTCAATGAAGTGACGAGCAAGTATATAAGTGGCAACTTATGATAAAAGTCTGTATTACAAGTGACATCATAGACCAAATCAGCAAGGAACAGAAACAACATAGGAGGCTTTAAAAAAAAAAAGGGGGGGTGTAATCTGGACAATGAAAGAAGAGAAATCCTTCAGGAGGAGAAACTGAAAATTGACACCACAGTTCATCTATTTCATGCCTATATTCAATATGGGGCAAAATGAACCCAGGTCGGTCACTCCCAGCTCATTTTGTTTCCATCTCATAAAACCCCAAGTTAGATGCCCAGAGTGAACAAATCAAGATAAGCAGATCCCTGGAGAAATGTGGTTTTGTTTTTTGTTTTTGAAGAATGTTTTAATAAGGATTGCTTTTGCTTCTAAATTTTCAAAATACTGCAATATAGCCCTTACAGAGTTGTTGAGAGGATTAAAAAGCTTGTGAAAAACCTAGTTTGCACATAGAAGGTACTCAAGAAATGTTCCTTTTCCCTCTTGCCCAGCAATTTTAAGTTCAGTGTCTTCCTCCTCCTCCGCGGCCAGGTTGGGTGCACCTTTGGTATTTGTATGGATCGATGAGTTCACATGTTACATGTGGCTTATGTGGTCAGAATCCTTTAGCATCCTGGTCAGGTTCTTTGTTACATTTTGTCTTACTTATTTTGCCCTTTTCTGCAAGATACCTTAGCTCACTTTCTGCTCCAGATTCCTCTTCTGGCTTATGCGGTCAGAATCCTTTAGCAACCTGGTCAGATTCTTTGCTACATTTTGTCCTATTTATTTTGCCCTTTGCCCTAAGATACCTTAACCTTAGCTCGCTTTCTGCTCCAGATTCCTTATCACCCCTCCTCCATCCTTGGCCATTTCTTTGCCTGCATAGTGATTTGTTCCCTGGAGACCGGAGTTCGAGTAAGACTCCACAGTTGAAATGGATTGTTCACTATTCCATAAGCATGTCAAATCTCATCCTTTACTCCGTGTCGTTACTTCAAGCTATTCCCTCATCCACTGAAATGTCCTCTGTTCATAATGCTGCTCCAATCCTGCCACTCAAATTTCTGCCTGTACTTCAAAGCCCAGTCAACTCTCATCTTCGCTAAAAAAAATCCTCCCTCCTCTGCAGGACTCATGGAGTATCGATTGCCCGTTCCCTTCATTTAGCAATTAATTCTGTGCTAGCCAATATAATTTATTCCTGTATGTAAATATGCTGCATTTCCCTACCTTGCTCTAGATTGTCAATTCTTTGCAAGTAAAAATTGGGTTTTACACCACTTTGTATTTCCTGGCAGTCCTTGGCATTTGATGTGTATAATACTTATTCAGTTGACCATCAATAAATATCTCTGGCGTCAATCAATGTGCACTATCCAAATGACTTCACTTGGAACCGGGAACCAGTTACAGCAAGGCTTGGAACTACATCAAAGGTTGAATGTGTCAGGCATCTCAGAGCCTCTACCATCTTATTACCACACTCTTATCCCCAGGGATGTCAGGAATTGGTTAAATAAGCAGACCTATAGATGAGGAGGGAAGTTTTAGCTAAAGATCTGTATCTGGGTCAGAAGCATATATATATATATATATAGTCATGAGAGTAGAAAATATCTAGACTGTATAGAGAGTAAGAGAAGAGAGAGAACTGGGATACCAGTATTTAAGAAGAATGAATATTTAAGCCTATGAGTTTAAAAATTATAGCCAAGGGGCGCCTGGGTGGCTCAGTCGTTAAGCTCAGGTCATGATCCCAGGGTCCTGGGATGGAGCCCCGAGCCCAGTGAATCCAACTGGGCTTCTTGCTCAGTGGGGAGCCTGCTTCTCCCTCTGCCTGCCATTCCCCCTGCTTGTGCTCTCTCTCTCTAATAAATAAATAAAATCTTAAAAATAAATAAATAAGAAATAAAATTATAGCCAAGGAGGGACTACATAAACCAAAAGGCAGTGTTGATATGGCAAACAAGAGAATAGAAACTTTCAAGAAAGAGGGAAGTTCAATAGTCTCAAATTCTGCAGAAAGGTAAATTTAAGACTGTAAGTTATTAGCTTTAGTAACATGGAGGCCAAATTGGTGACTTTGACAGGAAAATATAAGCAATGAACAAAGATAAACTACCTGATTTCAAGATTTACTCTAAAGCTACAGTAAACGAGACAATGTGATATTGGAATGATAGATCAGTAGAAAGAAGAGAGCTCAGCAATAGACCTACACTTACAAGTCTGATTGACTTTCAACAAGGGAGCCAAGGTAATTCAATGAGGGAAAAGATATATTTTTGTAACAAATTGTGGTGGCACAGCTGGTTATCTGTATGGGGAAAAAATGTTCCTCAATCATTACCTCATATCATATGCAAAAATTAACTTGAAATGAATCACAGACCAAAATATAAGAGGTAAAACACATTAAACTTGTAGAAGAAAACATAGGAAAATTAGTTGGGACACCGGGCTAGACAAAGATATCTTAAATAGGCCACTGGAAACAGAAATTAAAAAACATCAAAATTTAAAACATTTTACTCTTTGAAACACACAGTTAAAATGAAAAGATAAGCCAGATTCAGACAGAAGATTTGTAAAACACATCAAACAAGGGGCTTATAGCTGGAAAAAATAAAGAACATTTATGATTTAATAACAAGAAGACAAACAACCCAATTAAAAATTGGCCAGAAAAAACTGGAATTTCACAAAAGGAGATATATGAATGGCCAATATGTACATAAGATTCTTCATGTCACCAGTTTTCAGGAAAATGCAAATAAAGCCACAAGGAGATATCACTACACACCTACTAGAATGGTTAAAATGAAAAAGATTGACAATATTAAGTTTTGGTGATGATGTAGAGTGATTGGAACCCCCACATAATGCTGGTGGGAACACAAAATGATTCTGTGCCCTTGGAAAAGAGTGTGGCAGTGTGTTAAAAAATTAAACATATGCTGACTGTATGAACCAGCAACCTCACCCCTAGATGTTTATCCAAGTATTCATGGTTATATTTTCATAATAACCAAAATGTAAAAACAATCTTATTTTTCAAGTGATGAAGAAAGAATTGCAGTATATTAATACTATGTCATACTATTCTGCAATGAAAAGGAACAGAGTATTAATATACACAACATAGGTCCTAAAAACATGTGGCAGGTAGAAAGTCATATACAAAGATTCCATACTGAAAGATCCCATTTATAGAAATTCTAGAAAAGGCAAAACATCGTGAAAAAAGTGTATCAGTTGTCCGGGATCAAGGTAATCTGAGAGGGTTAATTGTAAAGGAACACAAGGAAACTTAAGGGTGATGAAACTTTTCTTTATCTTGATTATGGTAGAAGTTATACAACCGTATACAATTACCGAAATTCATCAAACTTTATACTTACAGTGAGTAGATTTTATCATATGTAAACTACTTCAATAAAGAAAAAAAGTCAGGTTAAAAAGGAATTGAGCCCTTAGCTATATTTCTAAGGACATAATCAAGATAATTAGCACACGGTGTGGGATCAGGTGAGCAATCCAAAACAAAACCAATTACTCCGGAGTAAAATTTCACCCTCATCTCCTTCAATATGTAGTACTGGGTTGTGCAACTGTAAACTCAGAACTTAGAGTTGTACACACAACTGTGCAGTGAGGTCCAATTAAGGTCAAAATATAGTTCCTTGAAAAATATTAAAAATGTACATTGTATGGGCATATGGGGCATCTGGCTGGCTCAGTCAGAGGGGCATGTGACTCGATCTTGGGGTTATGAGTTCGAGCCCCTGGGGCGTGGAGATTAAATAAATAAAACTTTAAGAAAAAGGTACATTGTATTAGCATTTAAAATTGAGATTACTGAACTATGTGGGTGCTAGCTCAAACTTGAAACTGTGGTTATTTTACTAAAGAAATGCCATTCTTGGTCGACATATTGTCAGGTTTTTCTAATGTCAGGTCTTCGAAGCAAATGTATTCTTTTCATATGTACAGTTAATTCACGTCATTTATAATTATTCTAAGCTATTAAAGGACATTTCGGGGACTCTTAAGAGGAAGCTTACACCAAAATCAAATGTGTTTAAGAGACACTCAAATGATTTAGTTCACATATTTCACATTCCGTAGTTTAGATGGCGTCAGAGAATCGAAAACGCTTTAACAGTCAAAATCAAACATGACATTCACGTCCGTTACATAGCGCTAGGCGTCTGTGCAAAGACACACAGGCAGTGACACTGGAGTCATTAAGGAGTAAAACAGACCATATTTATTGATATGGAGTAATTTCTTAGCTACATTAATATATTGGTACAGAACACCTCTGGAAGGATCTACAAGAAATTAGACACTGTCCTTGCCTCTAGATGCAAGAATTATGGTCTGGTCATTAGAACAGAAAGGAGATTGACTTTTTCATTCTCTATTTTTTGTACCAGTTCACCTTTTTTATTAACCACATGAAAATCCCACCTTGGGGCGCCTGGGTGGCTCAGTCATTAAGCGTCTGCCTTCGGCTCAGGTCATGATCCCGGGGTCCTGGGATCGAGCCCCACATTGGGCTCCCTGCTTGGCGGGAAGCCTGCTTCTCCCTTACCCACTCCCTCTGCTTGTCTTCCTTCTCTCACTGTGTCTCTCTCTGTCAAATAAATAAAATCTTTAAAAAAAAAAAAAAAGAAAATCCCACCTTAAAAAATAAATAACACTTACTTAAGAACAGCCACTGATTTAAATAGATATATAGATATGTTTTTTTTTGAACCAAAGGGAAACTTTATTTACTCTTCTTTTTAAAGCAATCTAGTTTAAAAACAAGAGATCAAGAGAGAAGAGAAGAAACTTCTACAGATATATATATATATCAGTTCAATTAGGATAGGTGGGATCCTTGAGAGGAGAGACTGATTGCATTTATTTAGGATTCCCCTTGCCTAGGAATTCATGTATAGTAAGTGCTCTATAAACATGACATTTTTCTAAAATAAAGTTAAACTTGATTCAAAGCATTTTATGTTTTTAGTGAAATGTTGAAAAACCAAAATTATAATTTCAGAAAAAGCACAAAAATTCAAAAGTATTCCAAATTTGAATTTAATTTTAAAACATGGCATAATGTAGTAAATACTAGATTAATAAACCAAAGTTTCATATCCAATCTTGGGAAAAATCTCTTCACTACTCTGGACTTGTTTTCTATAAAACAATAAAATAATAATGGCAGTGCATATGTGGGAGGAGGTTGGAGTATAAACATTTTAGATACTAAGGAGTTTGGACGGGTAAAATTCTCTACAATTTCTTCTTGTTTTTAAAAGTTTTATTGTGATATAATTCACATACCATAGAATTTATCTATTTAAATTGCACAATTTAATGGTTTTAGTAAATTGGAGTTTTGCAACCCTCATCACAATCAACTTGAGAACATTTTCCTTATCCACCCACTCCCCCCCCAAAACCAACCCATTAGCAGTTATTTTCCCTTCTCCCTCCTTAACCTCCCCTTCTCTGCCCCAACTCCCATAGTCCTTGATAACAATGAGTCTACTTTCTGCTTCTATATAGATTTACTTATTTGCAACTTTTTACATAAATTGAATCATATATGTAATCTTTTCCAACTGGCCTCTCACTTAGCATGCTTTCAAGGTTCATTGTATTGTAACAGGTATCAGTACTGCCTTTTCTTTTTATTGCCAATATTCCATTGTATTGATATACCACATTTTGCTTATTCATTCATCAGTTGATAGACATTTGGATTGTTTCCACTTTTGAGCTATGGATATTTGTGTAATTAAAAGTTTTTGGGTGGATATATATCTTCATTTCTCTTGGGTATATTTTTGGCAGTGGATCTGCTGGATCATATGGTAACTATGTTTAACCATTTGAGGAATCACCTGACTTTTCCCAAAATGGCTGCCCCATTTTACATTCCTACCAGTAGGTTATTTCTGGTAGGAATGTAAGTTTCTCCACACCCTCACCAACACTTGTCTTTATGATTCTGTCTGGCTGTCCTATTGGGTGTAAAGTGGTATCTCGTGATTTTGATTTGTATTTTTCTGATAAATAATGAATTTGAGTTTTTTCATGTGCTTATTGGCCATTTATACATCTTCTCTGGAGAAATGTTTACTCAGATATTTTATTTTTTAATTTGTCTTTTTATTATTGAGTTGTAAGAGCTTTTTAGACATGTGTCTCTAGTCACAAGTCCTTTATCACATTCACAATTTGAAAATATTTTTTACTCTTTTATGATTTTCTCTTCATTTTGATAGTATCCTCTGAAACACAAAAGTTGTTGGTTTTGATGAAGTACAAGCTAAACTTTCGGTGTCTTATCTAAGAAATTCTTGCTTAATCCAAATTCACAAAGATTTATGTCCATGTTTCCTTCTAAGAGTTTATAGTTTGCAACCAGATCTTTGATCCAGTTTGAGTTAATTCTGCATATTGTACAAGGTAGTGCTCAAAATTCATACTTTTGCATATGGATATCCTGTAATGCCAGTAGAATTTGCTGAAAGAATACTGTTTCCCCATTGAGTTGTGTTGGTACTTCGGTTGAAAATCAATTGAACATAAATGTTAGAGCATATATCTGGACCCTCAATTCTATCCCATTGATCTGTGTGTCTACATTGATGCCGCTCTAACACATTCTTCATTACTGAAACCTTATAGTAAGTTTTGAAATCAGAATCCGGAGAGGCAAGTCCTTCCATTTTTTTTTTTTTAAAGATTGTTTTGCCTATTCTGTGTCCCTTAAATTTCCATATGGATTTTAGAATCAGCTTGTCCATTTGTGCAAAGAAATCAGCTGAAATTGATGGAGACAGCCTTGACTCTATAAACTAGTTTGGGAAATATCTTAATATCAAGTTGTCTGATCCATGAACATGGGATGTCTTTCCATTTATTTAGGTTTTCTTTCTTTCAACGATATTTTGTAGTTTTCGGAGTGTATATTTTGCACTTCTTTTGTTAAATTCATTCCAAAGTATTTTATCCTTTTTGATGCTATTGTAAACAGAATTTTCTTAAGTTCATTTAGTATTACTCACTGCAGATGTATAGAAATATAATTGATGTTTGTATATTGATCTTCTGTCCTGCAACCTTGCTGAACTCTTTATTAGTTCTAATAGTTTCTAGTGGGTTTGTTAGAATTTTGTATATAAAGATCTTGTCATCTGCAAATAGCAACAGCTTTACTTTTTATTTTCCCATCTGGTTACTGCTAGACTTTTTGAATGTTAAGTTAATGCACAATATTTAGAGTTATTGGAGTCAATATAGTGCAAAATCATGTTTAAAAAGGAAAGAAAAAAAGTGCTATTAAAAAAAGAAAAGCCAATAAATTAGGAGGCAAGAAATCTGGTTCCCACACCATTATTAGTTAGTTGTGTGATCCTGAGCAAATTTCTAAGTCTTTTCTCATTATACATTCTATTTTGCAAATCTTTTTCCATTTGGCCTAACTGAACTCCTGGGGTTATGTAAGAAGTAGCTTTCCTCAGTTTTTTCAGCCATTACAACTGTAATTTTTACTAATTATATTGAGCATCTTCCTCCTTTTCATTTTTGCCCCTCACAAAGAGAATAAGGTTACCACCACTGGAAAAGCACACTAAATGTATCTTCATATTGAGAGAAAATAAAACTCTCAGGAAAGGCAAAACAGAAGACACTGAGGGAGTGTAGGTAATTACAAAGAGTTATCCTCATGGGAACAAACTGAAATATAAATGAAAACTTCAGAGGTTGTGGAAGAAATGGACAAAAGTGAGCAAATGGATGAAGCATTTACTCTAGTACTGTACTAATATTTTAAAACTTTAAAATCAATAAAAATATAAACTGTCAAAAGTATGTTTTTTAAAATATACTTTAAGTTTTAACCACAAGGATCATCTTTTAAAACCAAAATTTTAGACATTTTTTATTACAATTTTAATTGAAATGGAAAGTGTCTCATGATACACAGAACCACATTACATTTTTAGGCCAAATGTAGAGATTCTGCCTCTGCTAGTGCTGATGGTACTAAAATACTAAGTTACACTTAAATATTTTTAATTCCATTTCAAGAGTTTTGGAACCTTAGTTTTAATCTTTGACATAAAGGAAGAGGACTATCCAAAGAAGTACCAGAGTCACCTTTGTATTTATGACGCTGTAGAAAACTCAGAGAACCTTTAGCTGCATCTGGGAAACAGTATTCTTCATTTCCAGCTGTTTTATAAGCCTGGACACACTGTTCAGTTTCTTTCATATATATTTTAGGGTTATTCAACTTGTTGGCATCATCTTTCTCGAATTGGGCTGGGTTACGCTTCTGAGAACTATGCTTCATTTTTTGAGTTGTGTTTTTAGCTTTCTCAAACACTGGGACACTTTCTTCATCAGAGGAATGTCTGTCAAGGCAAACGCTCTTCTTCATTACACTTCTCTGAGTGGTTTGCACATCCACTTTTCTACTATGATCTAAAGCAGTATTTGGTGGTCCAGCTCTAACACTGGAGGTCTTTACTATTGGATTGTTGACAGAATAAGATTTAGAAGTATTCATTTTATAGTTTTCTCGAAATAGCTGGTCTCCTTTTAGAACTTTAGATTTTCTAGGTTCATTTTGCAAATGAACACCTAGAAGATCATTTGAGAGATGTGATGGACAATCAGAACCACTGTTAGTAATACAAGATTCTTTTATGGTAAGTAGGGATAAAGTTTTCAGGTCAACATTTGGCCGTGCATTATCCTGAGGATATGATGATTTTATATGTATTCGTTCCTTTAAAGGCAAATCCTGAAGATGTAAATGAGTAATGCCAGAAAGTAGATGCTCTTCAGGATTAGTCTTTTGAAGATCCTGATCCAACACTTCATTAATGTTTGTGGTGCACCATTCTGATTCACATGATAATTCTTCTGGGAAATGTTTAAAATTTTCAGGGATGGCTGTTTCAAGTTCTGATTTTAAACCATGAGAGGAAGTGTTCCTTGGAATAGCTGGAGAATTACTAAAAGAAGTACCTTCCCAGTCAATGGTGCTTAATTGTAGATCAGCAATCGCTGATATGTTATGGGATGAGGTACTAGGTTGACTAGATTCTGGAATTAGAGACTTACTGACAGCTGTAACTTGCTGCATAGCCAAAGGTCTTGGAGAAGACACCAAGTGCTCTTGTGTATTCAAACAGAGAGTATCTTCAGGTAAAATTAAGCTATTCAATGATGCAGAAATAGATTTCTGGGGTAATGCACGATCAGGGGTAATTTCCAAATGTAAGTTGGAATTTTGCTTAGAAAAGACTTCACATGTGGGGTTTAAAGTCATCTGTGACTGGAAACTCTTCGTATTATCTGATTCTAGCCAATTGCTTTCTTTAGACTTAATTTTCATGCCTAAAAAGAAAAAAAAAATACAATACTCTTAAAATCTGTCTTATTTTCCTTAACTTGAGTAAGCAAATAAACTAAAGAGTTCAGATCAGAAATCTTCTGCATAAGTAATTATTATTTTTGTCTTTTTTGTCTCAGTGCATTCCTGGAAACTGTTATAAATAATCATAACAACATAATTCTTAATAAAATATTATAAAATATTTTCTTTTGGAAACAATGTTATAATTGAATTTGTTTTCCTCATCAAGTTCTAGGAAATAAAGAAAATGTGTTTATAATCCAAAACATGTTATGCATACTAGTTGCTCAAAAAGTAATAGTACAATTACTATTAACACTTGGTTAAGTTAGCAGACACAGAGCAGAATGGTTTACTCGTGGCTTTAAAAAAGAAGTGTATCAAGACAAAGAAGCCAGAGTAAAATCCTAACTCTTGATTTTACAGAACTTTCAGCAAAATTTAGACAAGATAGATTCAAATAGAAAAGGTAACTCTTCTATAACATTTGTGTGTGGCATACATAGCTATCAAATGTGATACGTACTTTTTTGTTTCTTCCCTTTCAGTTCTAAGTTTTGTTTTTGATAAACAGCAACAATCTCAGGATAAGCGGCTTCAAACAATGATTCTTCTTCTATTGTTTGTAGAACCAGTTCTCCATGTTTATCTTCCAGAGCATAATGTTCTAAAAGATTAAAAGTACAGTAGACACAGCCTTAATTGCATATTTGTAAATTTCAATTTTCCTAGGTAAGAAACTTACCTGGTAAGTTTGCCAGGTAAACGAAATCATGTGCAAATTGATAATTCATCACAGTTCTCGCTTTACAACATCTCTGTTTTAATATCTGTTGATACTAGTACAGAACTGATTTTCTTCTGCCTGGCAAGACCTGGAAAAAGATTCCTTTCAAAATGAAAAATTTAAATTCTCTTGCTCTAAAGATGGTACCTACAGGATAGAAAACATTGCTTAGATAAGGTTGGTTGCTTTTAATTTACTATAATAAGTGTTAAAATTCCAGATAAAGAATGGGAATAGTAAAACTCCCAACATTAACTTTCTTTAGTGATGGCTCCTGAAAAGAACAGAATTGAGGGTACACCCAGGCTCACTGGACTCACAAGCAGCTACTAAATGAAAATGAGAATGCTTGCATGTAAATTTACAATATAATATACAAATAGACTAGATCCTTATGTTTATCCTACATGAGGGAAAATCACATGAGAAGCTACCCTATAATGAAAATATTAGTTGATGAGTTTAAAGTACAAACAATGGAAACAGATGAACTTACAGTGTTTCTTAAACTGGCTAGGAGTACATTTTCTCCCTCAAAAAATAGCACCCACAAAGGACAATGCTCAGTTGTTTTTTTTTTTTTAAGATTTTATTTATTTATTTGACAGAGAGAGAGAGAAAGCACAAACAGATGTAGCAGCAGAGGGAGCGAGAGAAGCAGGCTCCCTGCTGAGCAGGGAGGCCGACATGGGGCTCGATCCCAGGACCCCTGGGATCATGACCTGAGCCGAAGGCAGACACTTAATGGACTGAGCCACCCAGGCGCCCCTGACAATGCTCAGTTCTGAACAGAGATGTGCTGCCAAACTGGGTTAATGTGATTTTCTTTCCTGAAAATATACTACAGTTGGTGGAACTGTTGCTAAACAGTCCTCAAAGTTCTTCAGCTTTCTATTTTCCTAGTATTGCTTAGCATGGTTTATCTAATTCCTTACAATTTCATTCTTCAAAATTACCTACAACTTAAACATTCTTTGACAAATCTAGTGCCTCACTCATTCACATATAATCACACAATCTAATTTCAAAGACAGATAGAAATGAAATTGGGATTACTTTCCATTTTAAATGATCTGTGCTTTCCTTGCCTTCAGTTTGGGAGCTAATTCGGAATTCACTGCATTTTTGTCTATAGCAAAACAAGAGTAATTTGACAACTATAAATTCTCATGAAAACTAAACAGAGTAGGGGCACCTGGGTGGCTCAGTCGTTAAGCATCTGCCTTCAGCTCAGGTCATGATCCCAGGGTCCTGGGATCGAGCCCCGCATCAGGCTCCCTGCTCCGCGGGGCGCCTGCTTCTCCCTCTCCCACTCTCCCTGCTTATGTTTCCTCTCTCGCTGTGTCTCTCTCTGTCAAATAAATAAATAAAATCTTAAAAAAAAAAAAAACTTAACAGAGTAAAGAAAGGAGAGGAAGAGTACCTCAGGTGCTACGCAGCAACCTGATTTCTTTAGACCCAACTACACAGTGAAATCCAATGACAAGACTGTTTGCAGCAGCATTTTCTTCAGAAATATCAAAACTACTTCTGTATTATATTCTTAAATATTAATTACTATAGAAATATCAACTTATGATATTAAGATAAAATTACTTAAAGTTTTTAATATTTACTATTAGTCAAAACTTATTCAAATAGCACAGGTAAACTATGAAATCAATCCTCAGTGCATGTGAGATGTCTCTTCTTTGTTTTATATATATATGTTTTATATATATGTATATACATGTTTTATATATGTATACCATATTTGCTAAACCTATATATGGTTAAATGTTACAAATTTTGCTTAGAGTGAATACATACCAGGCTTTTCCCATTCTATTTCAAAGCAATGAATTCCATTTCTGATCCGGGTTTTAAGGATTCTGAAAAACAAATTCTTCTAATGAGGTCTAATTGCAGGAGTTATTCTGAAATTTTCAATTTGTAGATTGAATTATTCAATTTCCATTGGCTTTTGTTCTATTCTTATAATATTCTAAAAATACTATAAAGAATTGGCATAATTATTCCTTTGACTAGTTTATTCAAAAGATAATTTTATTGTTAGGTGCATAGAGTTGATGATTATAATATCCTATCAGTAGATTTCGTTATTATTCAACGTTCCTTTCTTCCATAATAATGATTTTTCTTCTAAAGTCTATTTTGTTTCTGTTAATTTTGCTACATCACTTTGGTAAATATTTCTGCGGTAATCTTTTAAATCTCTTTATTTTCAAATTTTGTGTAGTTTTATTCTGCACATGCCCTATAAATAGCAGAATATTGTTGAATTTTGTTTATTCATCCAATATAATGCCTTTTAATTGATGAGTTTAATCCGCTTCATTTATTGTGATCACTGATCTTGCTGGACTCATTTATACAATTTATTCTGTGTTTTCTGTTACCCAACTTTTTCTTTGCTACTTCCCCCTTCCTCCTTCCTGTATTCTTTTAGTTTGACAGTCTTACTTTCCTATTTTATGTATTGGCTTCAAAGATAGAGATTGCATTTCTGGTGTTTTAGTGGTTACCCTTAATGGTTTATATGCATATGTTGGAAGTTTTCATTTATTATCATCATTGTATATTAATCATCAAGCATTATGCAGCTATTTATATACATATTTTTCCAGTTAGTTTATTAAATTAGCTAAATATATTTTGTTGATTTCTCTTTATCGATTGACCACTGTTTTTTGTTATCCACATCATCCCGCTGGGTTCATTCTTCTTGCTTAGGTACCTCCTTTTATAGTGCTTTCAATGAGAATCTGTGATTTATTCACCAACCAGTAAATAAGGCTTTAATGATATGTAGGTTGCCAATCATTTTTAGTCAAAGCTTTGAAATGTTACTCCAGCATTACTGTCATGAAAGATGTATGCTATCAGACTGTCATTCCTTTGTAGTCTATCATTTTTCTTTGATATTTCCTCCCAAGCTTTTAGTTTGAAAATTTTTAAACCTTTAGAAAAGTTGCAAGAATAGAACAATGAATACTCATATTCCCTTTGCTAAATTTTACCAATTCTCAGTTTCTGCCCCTCCATTCACTTTACATTTTTGTTCCCTTTCTGGTTCATTGAAATAGTTCTATGGTTAAGCTTGGCTATATCATTTTATATTTATTTCTTTTAATAATCTGTTATTACTACTTGTTTGAAGCAGAAAAGTGTGCGAAGGCATGAACTTACTGTTATCTTGACTATAAACTCTGAATAAACTTTTAATATTTCCTACTAGACCTTTACTCCATTTTTATATAACAAAGAGCTATATATCCCACTACCAAAGGTATTAAGATTATTAAAGGTATTAATAAGATTATTATATAGATCATAAGATACTCAAATGGAAACACAGAGACTTCTCTGTACAATTCTTCATATTACCGAATTGGCTGTAGTTGATTAGAGTTCCTTCTACCAAGCTTTCTTTCTATCATGTCATAGTGGGTCAAAAGCACTAGCAATTTCTCACATGCATAGTGATTAGGCCATTCCATTTTTTCAAGAGTAAATCTCTGTAAATATAAAACAAATAAAACAAGATTTTGTTATCTCTTGGAGACAAACAGCACTCTCAGATAATATCATTTTTTCTTTCAGAATTAACATTAGTTAAAGTAGTACCAGTAAGAATATTCCCAGAAAGAACAATGAGCCTCCTAAGGAGGCAATGTTGCATAAGGATTAAGTGTGAGGGTTGTCAGTTTGAACCCCAGTATGGTATTTCCGAGATGTTAGGTAAATTACTTAATCTCTTTTAGCCTCAGGATTTCCATCATAAAATATAACCCAACTGAGAGATTATAAAGATTAAGTGAGGTTACATGTAATGTGTTAATATGATAGCAAATTTTAATTTTCAATAAATGTTGGTTGCATTAGTATTACTGTTGTTGGTAGGGATAGGCAACAAGTACTTACAATTTATTGAACTACTCTGTTTCCCTAGCCACTATATTAGGGGTTATTATAAATAATCTCATTTAATCTTCATAGTGACCTCATGAAATAAGTAATATTATTTCTATTTTTAGGATAACACATATACAAGATCACATAGTAAGTGACAGACTGTGCAAATTTAGAGTTAGGTCACTGATTAAAAATTCCAATGCCCTCTGGTGAACATAGCATAATGTATAAACTTGTCAAATCACTAAGTTGTACACCTGAGACTAATGTAACCTCATGTGTCAACTATACTAAAAAAAAAAAAAAAAAAATTCCATTGCCCTTGTAAACTACACTGCCTTTTATTTATTTTTTTTTTTTAAGATTTTATTTATTTATTTGAGACAGAGAGAATGAGAGAGACAGAGAGTACATGAGGGGGGGAGGGTTAGAGGGAGAAGCAGGCTCCCTGCCGAGCAGGGAGCCCGATGCGGGACTCGATCCTGGGACTCCAGGATCATGACCTGAGCCGAAGGCAGTCGCTTAACCAACTGAGCCACCCAGGCACCCCTACACTGCCTTTTATAACAACATACTTGATCCTCACATTCTCTGGGTATTATGCCCCACCCCCAATATCTTCCTGAATACAGTGAATCTGTACATGGTATGTACAAGGTGTCTTCTAAAGAAGAGCATAATTATTGTGTGTCTTGTGGTCTGCAAAGTATGGTTCCTATGTGGCAAAGAAATGAAGATTAGAAATAAATGCTGAAAAATACATGTGCAATCAAAGCTGTTTTAAATCTCCTCTCAAACCAAAGTCATTATCCCTTCTTATCTTCCTAGTACCCAACTACATAGCATAAAGTAAGTGTTTATTTTCCAATACCTGAAACAATAATAAATCAGGTCTTTGGTACCTGATTACCTTCACCAATTTATCCTTGTTCGAAAGGAATTCTTGAATAACCTAGCAAGAGAAAATAAAATAGAAATTCAGACTTCAGACTTTTTAAAAGAACTTCTGAAATAAGACATACATTTGAATTATTAGTTATTACCTTATGGAATGGGAATCCCTCACAACTGCAAGCTTTTCTGAAAATAAATTATATACATGTTGTTAATATAATCAGGCAGTTTTAGACAGACCCAATTCATTTCACCTAATCTCTGCTCATTTAATGAAAAATGCCCTTGGATAATATCCCAGTCATCAAGCTTCTCTTTGAATAACTATTAAATCACCATCTTCTGATATAGCCTAATATTTGAACCAAATCAAAAAAAACCAGATTTTGTGAAATATTACTAGTCTAGACATGGGGGAAGGTTATGTGGAAATAATTCAAGTAGAGATATATAAATAGGTCAGGACAGAAAAAAAGGAGTTAAAAAAAAGAACTTACTTTTTAATGCTGTTCTCTACTGCACTCAGTTGTCTATCATGCTCTGTACGGTGCCACTCACAAGGACAACAGTATTCATAATCATGTGGTTCACAATATTGATTAGTTTTACAGAGTTTGCATCCATTACGTACATGATCCTTAGGTGAACCTTTATGGAAACACAAAGAAGTATGATTTTCACCGCTTTTTAGATTTACCTTCTACATCTTTATTTTTTTGTCCTTATCCAAATTTTTAAAAATGAATACTGTCTAGCAAAGTTCTTAGCATAGAGAAAGGTTCCAATACATTTAGGTTGAATAGAATGATGCATATTATAATAATTTTTAAGACAAAGTAGATCCTGAGCTATTACTCCTCCGCGACACTATTTTTTTTGGTATTTCTATAGATTATTCTTCTATCTGAAACCATTAATTTGTAACTAGAAATGATAATTTTACAATAATCAACAATAGAAAACTTTGTGGTTTATTTGGTAGCTACATGCAAGAGAAGTAGGATATAATTACTAGCTTTAAAAAAGATTATTTATGGGGTGCCTGGGTGGCTCAGTCGTTACGTATCTGCCTTCGGCTCAGGTCATAATCCCAGGGTCCTGGGATCGAGCTCCGCATGGGGCTCCCTGCTCCACGAGAAGCCTGCTTCTCCCTCTCCCACGCCCTCTGCTTGTGTTCCTGGTCTCGCTATCTCTCTCTCTGTCAAATAAATAAAAAAATCTTAAAAAAAAGTAAAAAACTAAAAAAGATTATTTATGGAGTGCCTGTGTGGCTCATCGGTTAAGCATCTATCTGCCTTTGGCTCAGGTCATGATCCCAGGGTCCTGGGACGGAGCCCCACATTGGGTTTTCTGCTCAGCAGGGAGTCTGATACTCCCTCTCACTCTCCTTCTGTGCTACTCCCTGCCTCTCTCAAATACATAAATAAAATCTTAAAAAAAATAGATTATTTAACAGACTAATTCATGAAAGGCTTTCTTTAATGAGACTATTAAAAGAATATAACAGTTAATTACCTCTGCTAGTGTCTAGCCCTCAGTAACCTGCACAGCTACTTTTAAACTATGCTTGGATCATGAACGCATTAGGATTATGGCACAGGTGTGGGGACCTAGTTCCCTTTTGAAGGAAAGCATGACCACCTTTAACATTGTTTTGAGAATACAGAAGAGCACATATAATTGATAGGGACTAAAACTGTCATTTATAAAGTATCAAAAAACTACAGAATTGAATTTAAAAGAATCCTATAAAAACATTTATTTCTTCCATTATTTCATCTATAATTTGACAATGCTTATGAACACATATTGAGACAAATAATTTCTTTTATTTATTATTATTATTAAAGTTCTTATTTATTTATTTGAGAGAGAGAGAGCATGAGCTGAGGGGAGGGAAGGGTGAGGGAGAGGGAGAAGCAGACTCCCCCTGGGCGGGGAGCCTGACGCAGGGCTCAACCCCAGGACCCTGAGATCATGACCTGAGCCAAAGCCAGATGCTTAACCATCTAAGCCACCCAACAGCCCCAAGAATTTCTTTTAAAAAATGAGCTAATAAGATCTCCTACTCTCTCTTGGGAGTGAAAGGTGTTTTTGATCCAATACACACTAATGGCATCTTTTTTTTTACCAAGATTAATGAAGAGGAACCAAGTTATTTTCAATAATAATGAACATGTATTAGAAATTAAAGTCACTATCTTTATGCAAATAAAAACAAATGGTTTTAGTCCGATTTCCCCCTAAGACTTAGCAGTATGATACATTTTTTTTGTTTAAATGGATTTCTATATTGAAAACATAATTTTAACATCTATGTAATTTGGTATCATAGTTTGAAATGCACTTATCCTATATTTATCATTTACATCACATTATTTCATTCAATTAACAATTATTGAGTGCCTACTATGTATATGGACACAACTCCTGACACTGAGGATTTTCAATCTACTGAGGAAGATAGGGATGTAACTAACAGGTATTATAAGAAAAGGATGACAATGTGGGTATCAGACACTAATGTTCTAGAGATATCATTCCCTATGTCGGCTTACCTGGATGGGAACACACAGAACAATGGGCCAGTTTTTTAATAGCTAGTGGTTGTGGATCAGAGCATGATTCTTCATTCCACTGAGTAAACCTGTAAAAAAAAAAAAAACGATGTTAAAAGGAAAACGACACACAAAAAAACAAGGTCACCAAAATGCCATGCTCTCAAATGTCAGGCTATTCTGTTTCCTTCCTTACCTGCCCACTTGTTTTTTCTTTGATGGTAGATAAAGTCACTGGCCCAGCCTGGGAAAACCGTTAATCTATGTATCTCAATTTAAAAATGTGGCCCCAAGGACAACAGAATTGCAACAGGGGGAAGAGAGAATCAGACAGTCACAGAGGAAAAAAGGAAGACAGAGGAATGGAAGACAAGGGAGGAGGCAGCAGAAAGGAGGGAGAAGGAGAAGAGAAAAAGAATATGTACTCATACTCGTGTACTCATATGTGTATATTCATATATTCATTCAGTTTGGGGTATTTTTTTAGAGAATCTTGAGTTAGGCAGCAATATGCAGGGAGAACGACTTGTATGTATCTTTTTGATCTCTTTTCTATGTGTGAGTATAAAACAAATCGAATCATGTATATGGACATTTTCCTGTATCAGGAATAGGGGTGAAGGGTAAAGTATAAAACTAAATAGAGCATTAAGTTTCTGAGTAAAAACTGTTTAAAAAATCTAGATCATCTGAAATTATCATTTTCTTAATCTCTTATGTAAACTGCAAAACATTGCCTGTTTAATCACTGATTTTAAGGAAAATGTGTATCTGCTAAGATTTCTACTAAATAAAAGTTAATTTTATTTTTGGCTAAAGTTCTAGGCAACATAAAGCCACCAAGGGGATAGTTAAGTATTCCTCATAAAACACAAGTGCTCTGAATTATGTTCCTCTACTTACAGAAGTTAAAGGTCTAATAAAAAACTAAATTATCTCTTTAGTTCATTCTGCAGTATCTGGTACTAAGAGTTATTATTTGGCTTTTGGAATTTCTGATTCATTTACTACAAAGACCAAGTATGAGCTTGCTAAAAATAGCATTAATAGATGCTGGATAAATAAATAGAACCTTAATTGTGGGGAAGAAAAAGAGGGGGGAAAGTCAGTCTAAATTAAAATTAGAATGATACATAATGATAATAAGAAAGGTAATTTTATTCTTTTCAAATGTTGAGACAAACATTTCATAAAATGTTGCCAAAAGCACATATTTGCTGAAACTATGTCAATAAGGATGATTTGTAGTTAGTGCCATACCTTCTTTTTATTCTTTATATCACTCTTTATATTATTCTTCACAATTCCCAAATGATTCCATGCCAATGTATACCTTTTTTTCCTGCTTTGGCACAGTATCACTGTTACTGGTATCACAGATACCAGTAACAGATTCAATGAAGCCTTATTTTTTGTTGTTGTTTTTTTTTAATGTTCAGTTAGCCACTGTATAGTATATTAATAGTTTTTGATGTAGTGTTCAGTGATTCATTGGTTGCGTATAACACCCAGTGCTCATCACAGCACGTACCCTCCTTAATTCATTGAAGTCTTAGATCTATCAGTAGCTTTATAGCTGAAGGAGCTTCTTCTTATTCACTCCATACTTCATCATCATTAATATTAATTCATAATTAACATTAACATAAACCATTGCTTTCATTAAGTAAATATACTTCACATGCTTTCGAAACTAAATAGCACAGTTGGTAAACTTCCATATATTCTGTACCTTAACTATTTTGAATCCTCAAATTGTACAGTCTAAATTAATTAGAATTAATATATTACTAAATATGTGGCTATAGAACAAAGGGCACTCAAGTAAAAATTGTGATCAAGTGTTACATGTTATTAAATATTTGCAATATATCAGGCATTTCACTTATAGAGAATAAATATGATATCAAAATATTTTATATCAAAAATAACTTTAAATAAAATTATTTTATGGTTATGTTTATCTTTACTTAGTGGTAAAACAGTCTAAAATAGCCTATGGTAAAAGCACACGGTTATAAATAAACACATTTCGCATCGTACTACTTCTGTTTGTAGTGACCTAATAATGAAAAAAATACAGTATGGCTTAGGACGTATATTCTTATCTTTTCTTTGGAAAGTCTCAGAGTAAACAAAAACCAGTTATCATTTTATTATTTATTTTAAAGATTTTATTTTTGGGGGTTCCTGGGTGGCTTAGTTGGTTAAACCTCTGACTCTTGATTTTGGCTCAGGTCATGATCTCAGGGTTGTGAGATGGAGCCCCAGGTCCAGCTCTGCACTCAGTGGGGAGTCTGCTTGAGATTCTCTCCCTCTCCCCCGCTCCAAAAAAATAAAAATAAAAATACAAAATCCTTTTTTGAAAAGCATAATGTAATACTTTTTGTAATAGTCGCTATTCAGTTCAACAAGAATAAATGTCTAATGTCACAAGAAAAGAGTAATTTTTAGTTACCTTTGAAGTAAACTTTGCCCTTTCAAAGTCCGTATAAGTTTTAATGCTTGCTCTTTGCCAACTCCAGGGACTCCCTTTCAGAAAGTGGAAAAGAAACGGAAATGTTAATCACTGGGGAATGGAGAAATAAAGTATGACATGTCCATTCAATGGGAGGTTGTGCAGCTGACAGAATAAGGTAACTATATAATGATAGGAAAAGATGTGCAAGATACCTTGCCACATGTAAGAAAAAAATAAAAATCGCCCACCCTGCGATCTAGATTTGTAAGTAAAATTACTACACATTGTTAATCTATGCAAACCAAAAAGTCACAGGATTATGTACTAAACCACTGACAGTGTTTATTTTAAGGGAGGGAGGAACAGAACTTTAGAGGGCTTTCACTTTTTATGTTAATTATTCTGATAGTCTTTTAATTTGACTTACCTTCAGGTTATATTTGTAATCAGAAAAAGCATGTTCATTTAGTTAGATGAACATTTAATCTTTAAAGACCCAGACAATCAAAAGAGAACAAAGGAGAGTTCCAAGTTAACTCTTGAAATTAATAGCTTAAGAAAAATTAAAATAAGTATTAAGTTGCCAACACAAAAAAAATGTTAATAAATGTATATTTGCATGACAATTTCTGGTTTGAGTCTTCCAGTTCCTATAAAAGTTTATGAATCTACCCTTATAAGCAGGACTGCTACTTAGCCAATATGCACTGGGATAGACATGCCAGTGTTAAAATATTTCCAAACTGATTAGTAAATGGTCACTGCACAAGCATCCTAAGTGTCTGCTGGCAAAGGGGTCTCCCTCCAGCCTGAATACCCTTTCCAGCCCCCTTACGCTCAGGATCAGCTAGTAAAAGGGTAGCACCTCTCCTAACAGTGGTCCCCAGAAGTCTGTTTCATGGCTACAGCCTGTGTCTTTGGCATACCCATTGCTAGATATTTTGTATGTCACCCTTCTTATATTAGCATTTAGCTACATGTTAAGTTTCTTGAAGGTAAATCATGTTAGTTCATAAGTGGTAAAAATCTTCAAGTAGAACAAAATAAACAGATACCAGTTTTGTTACAAAGGATAGAAAACGTCAAAATAGCTAAGGTTATTACATAATGTAACACCACTGTAGCTAAAATTGGTTTCTGTGAGTTTAATTTTGCAAATTTTTTCTTATGTTCAACATTCGACTGTTTCTAGACTTTAATCATGATATAATTACATATGGGAAATAAGAATCTTCTATTTCAGAATGAGAATTATAATAAAATAATTACTTTTGTGTTATTTAAAAGTTTCCCTCCTCCTGCTTCCTTTTCCTACTAGCTAAAAGAAGTGATTTCTCTCTCTGGTCACTGATGACCTGAGTTAGAAATGATGGTTAATAATTTTACTATCCTGCTATTTTTTTCTCTCTCCTAAACTCTGGTGAAAAAAAATAGAGGGGCGCCTGGGTGGCTCAGTCGTTAAGCGTCTGCCTTCGGCTCAGGTCATGATCTCAGGGTCCTGGGATCGAGCCCCGTATCGGGCTCCCTGCTCCGCAGGAAGCCTGCTTCTCCCTCTCCCCCTCCCCCTGCTTGTGTTCCCTCTCTCGCTGTGTCTCTCTCTGTCAAATAAATAAATAAAATCTTAAAAAAAAAAAAAAGAAAAAAGAAAAAATAGAGATGTCATCCTTTGTTAGACTTCTCTTGGGGACAGAATACATAGTATAATGAAGGATTTAGTAAGAATACAGAGATGATCAGTAGGGACCTAATGATGGGACTACATAGTAAGAACTACAATTCAAGGCATTCCATATTTTTAAATATATTTAAGAATGGGATTCTCCTTTAATTCTTAACTTATCACTCACCTATTAGTATACCTATTTGTTACAGAGTACTGTACTGTGCATCTTAAATAAAATGTTTTCATGAACAAAACTCAGTGCAATGCTAAGACGCAAGGAAGGATGAATGGCTTACCACAATAATCATGTTGCCTAGTAACAGTAATAATACTGAGCATGTGCACAGTTGGAAAGCTGCAAGGAAGATTGAAAACCAAAAAACAGACAAAACAGTGATAGAAATTAATATTGGCATGACACAAGAAAAGAGTAATTCCTGTATTTTTTTTTAAACGGTAGTAAAACTCGAATGTGAATCTCTTAGTCTAGACTAATGGTTTACTGATATTCAAGCTGTGGGCCTAGTTATTATTCGATTCTCGTTTATCACATTCAGTGTCACAATGAGCCAGTTTTTTAATGTCACTTGAAATGCTGATTATTTTTGTCACTAAATTGTTTATTATGCCTAAAATTATACTCTATATTAGGTTCTTAATCAGATAGCCATATTGTTTTTATATTTATGCAGCATGTAAGGTATCAAAAAAGACACACTATGACTAATAAGTAAATACAACAATCTAAGCATACCTTCGGAAGATAATCACAGCCAAGTAGTACGGCTAGTCCAACCAGAGCATCTCTATCCAAACCTAGTTTACTCTTGATAGATGACATTGTATAACAATCAACATGTGGATCCTAGAAGAAAGTACAGATTTAGTTTAATCCTCAAAAAAGTAAACATTTATACATTAAACATTACAAAAAAGAATTTGTCTCTAAATGTTTAATTATTCCTAAAAGTTAAAATAGGAAAAAATTATCCTGATCACCAGAATCTTCACAGAATCTAACACTTCAATATCTGGAAATAAAGTCATAGTTTCAAAAACTGGCTTAAAAAAATAAACTATAATAGTCAAAATTTTCCTCTTTATTATTTTTTGACGTCTATAAAAGATTTTCACCTTTACAAAATTAGACACTGTAAAGTATTATAAAAAGTAAAACATTCCCTGTAATTGCAATATCTAAAGTTAATTATTAAACTATTATTAATAATGTAGTGCATATTCTTTTTATTATTAGTTCAGAGGTAGAATTTAGTGATTCCTCAGTTGCATATAACACACAGTGTTCATCACATCAAGTGCCCTCCTTAATGCCCATCACCCAACTATCCCTTCCCCCCAACCTTCCCTCCAGCAACCCTCAGTTTGTTTCCTAGAGTTTAGTGTCTCTTATGGTTTGCCTCCCTCTCATGCATATTCTTTCAAAAATTACTCTGACACATATACACAAATATTTATTATTATTAGCTATATTTATAATTATACAAAAGTACTATTTTGTAACATTTTTTGCTCACTAATACATCTTTAATATCAATAATACATATTTTTTTATTTATTTTTTTAATCTTTAAAATGTTTTTAAAGATCAAGACCTGAGCTGGGATCAAAAGTCAGCTGCTTAACGACCCAGGCGCCCTAATACTATCACTTTAATGACTGCTTGCTATTACATATAATGGACTTTGAGGCAATGTTTCTCAATAGGGACACTATTAGCATTTTCAGAGAAATAACAGAATCATCTGGCAAGAGGTTTAGCTTTCCTGGCTCCAACCTATCAAATGTCTGTAATTTCCCTTGCCCAACCTTGAATAGTTACAACCAAAATTTCCCCTGAATACCTCTCTGAGAACCATAGCAGCGTTTAACCATTCCCTAGAAATTGGCATTTGAGGGGCACCTGGGTGGCTCAGTCAGTTAAGTGGCTGACTTCAGCTCAGGCCATGATCTCAGGGTCCTGGGATCAAGCCCAGTGTCAGGCTCTGGGCTCAGCCCTTCCCCGTGCTCATGTGCGCATGGCTCTCTCTTCGGGGTTGTTTGCCACATATTTGTAATTACTAACAATGCTGCAATTAACATCCTTGTACACCTCTTCTTGCATATTTAGAGGTGTTTTTGAGGATAAATTACTAAAAATGGAAATTCTGGGTCAAAGCAAGACATTTCATATGTATTTTTTTTTTTTTTTTTTAAAGATTTTATTTATTTATTTATTTGAGAGAGAGAGAATGAGAGACAGAGAGCATGAGAGGGAGGAGGGTCAGAGGGAGAAGCAGACTCCCCGCTGAGCAGGGAGCCCGATGCGGGACTCGATCCTGGGACTCCAGGATCATGACCTGAGCCGAAGGCAGTCGCTTAACCAACTGAGCCACCCAGGCGCCCCATATGTATTTTTATAATATATTATTGAAACTGATTTAGAATTAAATCATGTGAAACAAATCAAGCCCTTAAGAGGGAAATCCACATTTCAGAGAAAATGAACTATGTGTCAATATTTGTAACAACATTTCATTTCATTTAGCAACTGCTATGTGCCAGGCATTATGGTAAGTATTTTACACATATTGTTTCATTTAATTATTTAATAATCCCTTTTAAAAAGGTACTCTGTGAAACAAATGCTGAAAAAGAGAAAGAAAAGTACCTTGGTATTCATAGTGAAATTCCTATAAACAGTCTGGGCGCCATAGAGGAAAACATCCCCATCATTGGTGAGACAGCCATCTACATAACCACTGGCGTTAAGATAAGCACACATGGCTTCAGCTTCCCCAGCAGCTTGGACCCAGGGAATGCCTAAGCATTCCAGCATATCAAGGCACTGAAAAGAAAACATAGGTGCAAGAAATCTAAGAACATTATTTTATTGCTATGTTTTTCAGTGTTTGACATCTGTATTACAAATATTAATTGTAACTATTTAGGTATTTTAACAAATTGTGATACCTAAGGAACAAATGGAAATTTGAACACTGAATACTTTAGGGCATTAAAGAATGCTAAACTTTAGGTGTGACAATAAGAAATGTACTGTGGTTATGTTCTTATTTATTTTTTAAGAGTCCTTATCTTTTAGACAAAGATATTGAAATATCGAGACTGAGGCAATATTATGTGTGGGATTTGCTTCAGAATGACATGGGAGTAGGGAGTGAGTGGAGACACAGATAAAACAAGATTGACCAAGAGCTGATAACTGTTTAAGATTGATGATGGGTTACTTTTATATTGACTTAAAATTTTCTATAATGAAAGCTTAAAAAAATAATGTCAATTAAAAAAGCAATCCACATTCAGGGGCGCCTGGGTGGCTCAGTCGGTTAAGCGTCTGCCTTTGGCTCAGGTCATGATCCCAGTGTCCTGGGATCAAGCCCCCATCGGGCTCCCTGCTGGGCGGGAAGCCTGCTTCTCCCTCTCCCTCTGCCTGCTGCTCTGCCTACTTGTCCTCTCTCTCTCTCTGTCAAATAAATAATCTTTAATAAATAAATAAATAAATAAATAAATAAAAAATAAAAAGCAATCCACATTCAGTTAAAAATTAATTTAAAAATTACATTTTAGGGGTGCCTGGGAGGCTCAGTTGTTTAAGCATTTGCCCTCGGCTCAGGTCATGATTGCAGGGTCCTGGGATCGAGCCCCAAGTTGGGCTCCCTGCTCAGCGGAGAGTCTGCTTCTCCCTCTCCCTCTGTCCCCCTCTCCTGCTCATTCTCTCTCTCTCTCTAATAAATAAATAAAATCTTCAAAAAAATTACATTTTTAGAAAAAGCATTAAATATTCAATTTTCACTGTTTTGTTCAATGTTATCTCAAGATTTAAAAGAAATATCTTTAAATGATTAATAATCACATTAAGATTTACATCTGCAAAACTACAAAAATTCTTCTTACATGATGGTCAACTTAATATGAGCTCTTCCAAGAAGATACTATTATCAGATTTTACTTGAGACCTTACAGTTCTCTTCTTTCCCTCTATCATGTCCGTACAATGAAACTCTCATGTTGTGCGAAACCACATAGGGACCAGTTGTTGATTTGCTCCTAGAAGTCAAATGTCTGTGCAGGCTGTTTCTGCCAATGTGCTGATTTATAAATAATCCTCTGTGAGTTTCCTTTGTGTTATGAGTTGAACCCAGATGAACAGCTTGTAGTCTAGCCTTATAGCCTAGGGCATTCCTTCTTGTTGCTCATGCACTCTACAATGAGAAATACTGGGTACAGTGAAGAAAAGAGGCTTATCTGTAGTTTCTAGAAACTGATGCTATAAATATCATCTTTTGCTTTAACTGATTGCTTGCATGCTATATTACATAATAAAAACCTCTGCCAGATGTTGCCCAAGGTGGACAGGGTTCAAAAAGACAAGTACTATGTCGGAAAAAAAAAGGTACTTTTCAGGACTCTGGCTGGGTGACTTTAGGGAGATAGTTTTGTTACAGATGTTACTTCTGCCTTCCTCTAGATAAGAAATATCCTTCCAGGGGCACCCGGGTGGCTCAGCTGGTTAAGTGTCTGCCTTCAATTCAGGCCATGATCTGGGGGTTCTTGGGATCAAGCCCCATGTCCAGCTCCCTGCTCAGCATGGAGTCTGCTTTTCCCTCTCCCTCTGCCCCTCCCCGTTTGTGCTCTCTCTCTTTCCTCTCAAATAAAATCTTAAAAAAAAAAAAGAAAGAAATATCCTTTCATAATAAACAAAAGAGTTTGGAAGTTATTTCAGATTCCTGCATTATTTGTCATTCCAACTCTTCAAAAACCAGCACTGAATTTGTGATGAGGCTGGTTGTAAATTTCCCTACCCTAAGTCTGTCACATGGGGTGGTATTAGAGGAAAACTAATCTGTGTTTCATGTTTATACCTAAAAGACGGCAGTGAGTTAGCAGGAAGTAGGGCCTAGTAACTAAGGGTACAGATATATGAAAATGAATTTTTTATTCATTCAGGAAACACTGAACATTGACACAAAATGCTTGGAACATCACAATTACTGCAATAAAGAAATAGAAATGGAGCAATTTTCTCAAGAAGAGATGGACATCTTGTTGCTTTATACTAGGTATTTCATGGCCTGAGTATATGGACCATAGATATTTCCAGGAATAGACTATGTAAGAAATAATTAGAATCCAGTACAGATATTTTCTTCAACTACTGACAGTCATTATGGTAGAAAATCACTAATTGAAAAGTATTTTTTAAAATCACATTACGAATAGAAAATAAAATTTCAAGAGAAAAATGATTATTATTTTATGTAATATCTTTTCAAAGGAATGAAAATTTTAACCACAATTAAAAAGAAAAACGGGGGTGCCTGGGTGGCTCAGTTGGTTCAGCGTCTGCCTTCACCTCAGGTCATGATCCCAGGATCCTGGGATGGAGCGCTGCATCGGGCTCCCTGCTCAGCGGGAAGCCTGCTTCTCCCTCTCCCACTTCCCCTGCTTGTGTTCCCTCTCTCGCTGTGTCTCTCTCTGTCAAATAAATAAATAAAATCTTAAAAAAAAAAAAAAAAAAAGAGGTAACACGTATCAACTCCCTACTATGTAGTAGTTGTTTTAGATATTGTATATGTTGATTTTTTTTTCAAATTTTCACCACATCACTGCGAAGTGTTACTATCCTCATTTCACAGGGTAGGAAGTGAGGCAGATATAATTTAAAAATCTTGCTCAACATTTCAGAATTTCTATATGCCAGAGCCAGGCTTGAACTTGGGTCAGTTTTACTACGGAATATAAACACTCTTCTCTAACCACACTGGCCTTCTAGTTACAGTAAGCTTAGTGAGTATTAAAGATGATGATATAACAACCTTTATCAGAGTACAATGTATTTTCTAACTCAAATCAGAATTACTGAATCATATCTAAACACTCACCTCTTTTAAAACTGATTTAAAATGTGATCTCCCTGTTTTCTGAGACCATGTTTTTCCCGAAGGCCCATACCGAATCTGATTCCTCCTGCTTATGACATCAGCTTTCAGCTTTGGGGGCTCCCCTTCCATAACGAACACCAGTTTTACATCCATTAGTGTTAAATAGGAGATACGAAAAAATAAGTTCCTTAAATATAAAAATCAGTAATCCGTTAATAATCATATACTGATAGCAAAAGTCAACATAGCAATATGACATAATGGCAAGAACATCAGACTAATACCAAAAATGTTACGTGCAATCACATTTTATGTATTCATATTTTAAGTGAACTGAGAAACCACTGAATTTTTTAAGCAGGAGAGATTTATGATGGTTCTCAGTGCTACATGGAAAATGGTTTAGAGGAGGAGGCCAGGAGCTGAGGGAGGAAAACTCATGAAAGATGTCACTTCAGTACAGATGAGAGATGATGGTGTCACACACTGAGGTCCTGCCCCTGGACACTGACAGAAGTTTCTGAACACAAGGAATATTCTGAAAGTATTAACAGGCAAGACTTCCTGATAGACTGGATGTAAGGAGGGGTCAGAGAATGGCTCCCAAATTTCTGGCTTCTAGGTCACCAAAGCATCCTAGTGGATATGGGAAGTAGGCAGCTAGGTCTGTGAGTCTGAAGCTCAAATGTGTGAACCATCGATTTAGAGATGGCAGAGACTGACATGTTAATATATTTTAAAATCCCAAAACGTACAGCAACAATAACAAAGAAACAAAGTGGAAACAAAACTACCTGCTTATGCAATCATACATTTATATCCTAAGAACATTTACTGTACCTGAGGTGGGGCTTCATGACTGTTCCAATCATTTTTTTGACTGTCTGTGCTTCACATACCCAGAGACTCAGATCAACTGCAATGGTTTTCCCACAAAGATCATGCAAGTGGAGGTGCTGCTTAACAGGCTCCAAAATTTGCCACAAGTCATTCACACCCATTCTGGTGATTACCTGCTGTGATTTGAAACACACGTCATAAGATTGTTAAGAGACACAGAAGCTCAGAACAGGAATTCAAACAATATAGTATGTTTGTTTAGGATAATTCAAAAATAGAGAATTCTCCTTATTTCCTTCATTAGTCAGCTTTTTGGAATGAGTCAAGAACATCTGAAACATTAACAGTGGTAGTAATTGACCTACTAGCTACAAAAATACTGATGCAACTAACGGATTAGAAGTTATCTGCAATCGCTTCTTGGCCTTTTGGCTAAGATCAAGTATAGTATCTGTTCTTATCAGTTTAATATCTGATATATCCTCTATCTGAGGACAATATATTAAATGGATTTTTGGAATTAGGAGATGGAATAGGAGCTTGCTCCGTCCACTCCAAGCATCGACCTGGTATTGCAGTACTTCCAGGAACGGTGCACCCCCCTCGGGGGGAAATAAAAAATTTTTTAAATAAATACATAAAAAATAAAAGTTATTTGCAAATTGTACCATGCTAAATTTGTCCTTAAAATCCACTCCACACCAAATATGGGTTTCTTCGTAGTACTGAAAAATAAAGTTATTTTTAAATTTAATGGAACCCAAATGTCCACGGTCTTATCCCTCCTCGTTCTCTCTTCTTGTCTATGTTCTCTTTAGCAGTGGTTAAGAATAATATTTCTCACATGGTGACATTAATATTGCATGAAATTTAGAAAATAAAAGGAAAAAAATGGTAGTAATTGGCTTTGTTCCAGCTGTTAACAAGAGATAACAAATGCAGAGATGGGTACCAGGGATGCTGCAAATCATACTTGTCTTCTTGAGAATTCACTCCTTGATTTACATACCTAAAGCAAGAATAGGACTAGTTTTCTATCATAATCAGGAAAAACAAGAAAACAAAAGCAAAGAAGCATGCAAACAAGTAAACTAAGGCAAAAACACTAGGAGGTCAATGGAAAATTGGGGGGGGGGGACATAAAATGGAGTTGGAGGCATATGGAATCATCTTTTTAAAAAAAGCACTGGCTTTTCAAATTGCGAAGTCACACATGTTTATTGTGGAAAAACAAAATAAAAAATCTTTTGAAAGAACAAAAACATTTAAATCACCCATAGTGCCACTACTCAAAGAAAACTAATGTTAAACAAATTCTTCAGTGTACAAGACATTTTAAAAACAAAATCGACTTAAACTCTGCTATTCTAACCTGCTTTGGTATTTTCTATAGTCTAGTTTTTCCTTATTTAACACCTATTTCTGTTTTTCTCTTATTTTGTTACTATTTGATGAGAGTATTACGGAGTATTTGCAATGAAGATTCAGTCTCACTTTACAAACATAATCCAGATTAGCATCCTCTGAATAATGACCTTAATTCATTCCAGAAACACAGGTAGGATACAAAAAAATACGACAAAAGGCTATCACCATGCAAAATGTAAAACCAATGTAAAGCCATTCTAAATAAAAAGTACTGTGTTGTCTGTTCCTTTAACAGATTCCACAGCAAAAACAAATTTTCTCAAATTGTACATGGCTGCAAAGAAAACAAATGCTGGACTGGTGTTATTTTCTCTGCACTTTTCTGATTCTTAATTTTATAATGTGGCCAGGGCCACTGTATTATTTTGTGCATTCATTTTTTTATGAAGAACTGCACCAATATTTGCTGACATGTCACTTTACAAAGAAAAATACACAGATTTAAATGCAAAGTATAAAGCATTAGGTAGTCTATTTCACATAAGAAGCCCCACTGGTTGAATGCTGCATTGTGGCATTGATTCAAAGATAAGGTTTTATCTCTGTTAATGTAAAAAGTTGCAGTTAATTCTGGACAAAGAGTGGGGACACATGTATTTTCTAAGTCATTATTATGAAAGGAAATAAGACTTTTACAGTCTTAAACATCAGAACGCATAAAACTCAGAAGTAGAAAGTTTGAGAGGGACATTCTTGTTGACAGTTTTGCTTTCCTTTTATTTGTGATTCAAATTGTATACCGGAATGGATTGCTATTGAAGGAAATTATGCAATTTCTCTCTCTGGAGGAACATTATAACTGATCATATTTCATTTAAATGTGACCTTGACTCTAGCTGTCAAAATTTTAAATGCAGGTTATCTTCTGATTAGCAAAAGGTCTCCCAGGAATTTAAGATATGCTCTTAGCTGTGAGCAGATTTATATAAAAGGATACTGACTGTAGGGGCCCCTGGGTGGCTCAGTCGTTAAGTGTCTGCCTTCAGCTCAGGTCATGATCCCAGGGTCCTGGGATCGAGCCCCACATCGGGTTCCCTGCTCCGTGGGAAGCCTGCTTCTCCCTCTCCCACTCCCCCTACTTGTGTTCCTTCTCTCGCTCTGTCTCTGTCAAATAAATCTTAAAAAAAAAAAAAAAGGATACTGACTGTAGCATTGTTTATAACAGTAAAACAGTAAGAAGAACCAAATGTTCATTAAGGACTTTCTTTAATAAATTATGGTATGTTCAAAAAGAACAGGTGATACGGAAAAATGGGACAGATCTACATGTACAATCTCCAAGTTTTAAAATGAAAACAGGTACAAAATAGGTTATATATCAGGGATGACTGTAGCTTAGGAAGGGGAAGAATTACTCTTCAAAGTATACTCCTTTGTGTTAATTTTTTAAATAATTATATGTATATATCATTTTTCAAATTAAAAAATGTTAAAAAAATGTGGTCCTATCTGTAAAAGGTTGGGGAAATAAAACTAGAAATCTTTAGGTGGTTTACTTCTTGCCTAAATGTTAAGAGATCAAATATGACTATAGTTCATGGGTCAAATTACAAAGCAAGGTTCTGCAAATTTACGAGTACCTCATATCAAATCTGACTTGAGTATGGCTTTTTTAGGGATGAGAGATTCACATTTTCTGGTTTCCTTCAGATCATCTAGGAGCTAGTCATGTGGACTTAGGCAAGGTGCATTCTTACCTCTGGCCTTTCCTGCTCACAGGTTCCTTCCTTCCGGTCTTACCTCTGATGCTTCATTTCATGAGTTGACCACACACATAGAAGAAAATAATAATGAATGAAGATTGCCATCTAGTGCAGTGTTGTTTATGATGGCATAGATAAACACACATTTATGTAAAGGACTGCAATGCATATTATAGTCCTTCTGAAGATTGTAGAAAAAAAGTTAGAGATGTTGATGAGGTAGACTCTTGATTTTACAAACTGTAGTCCTCTAAATATTTCAAGCACATTAGGAACATTTTGTAAAGACTTTAATGGATTATTATTCACTAGGGCAGCCAAGCCTGGAAAAAAATAAGCCTGGAACTGATTCTATTAAAACACTAAAATTCCACAGATTGGATCCCTTAAGCAAGATCAAGAGGGCCTTTAACTAAACCCATAAATGATATGTTTTTTAAAGATTTTATTTATTTACTTGGGGGGAGAGGAAACACAAGCAGGGGAGGGGTAGAGACAGAGGGAGAAGCAGACTTCCCCCCGAGCAGGGAGCCCAATGCAGGGCTCCATCCCAGGACCCTGGGATCATGACCTGAGTGGAAGGCAGATGCTTAACCGACTGAGCCACCCAGGCGCCCCAATAATATTTTCAACATAACATGATTATTACACTTAAAACGTAATTCTTCATGCTATTTTATTTTCTTTTGTCAGAATATACCTGGTTTAAAGAACAAGCATCCACAGTTGTGTTACAGAACCACCAGCACTGGTAGTTGAACAGCTATCAGTAATGTCTACCTAGGACATCTATTTTGGCTATTCCTTTACTAAAATGTGAGAGAAGACTACAAAGTTGGAATCACAGCTACTAAACACAACTGTTGGGGCGCCTGGGTGGCTCAGTCGGTTAAGCGGCTGCCTTCGGCTTGGGTCATGATCCCGGGGTCCTGGGATAGAGCCCCGCATCGGGCTCCCTGCTCAGCAGAGAGCCTGCTTCTCCCTCTCCCTTGGCCTGCCTCTCTGCCTACTTGTGCTCTCTCTCTGTCAAATAAATAAAATCTTAAAAAAAAAAAAAAACCACAACTGTTATGAACGATGTAGGCAAAAAGAAAAAGAATGAGAGAACTATCTGTTGGTTCCCAGAAAGTAAAATTTGAGTTACTATCTCTGAGCTGAAGTATTTTCTTCTCCACTTTTTCTGAGTTATGTGATATTTTCCAGAAAACTGTCTCTTCCGTTGCCTATCTTTTTGGTCACCATATTTTAAAATCTATCTCAAATCTTTTCAAACTGACTGATACCTTACCCTACAGTCCCTGTGTAGCTATTGAGATGGATCTGAAAAAGAGGGGAGTCTCTTTGTGCTCCCCAAGCACACACCTATAAAATAGTAACGCTTGGCTCAGTTTTTTCATTAGCATGGTAGAATTGCTGCTATTGTGAAATATACTTTTTTTCCTCACTTTTTTCTCTGAGTGATAGGAATCAAGGGGACATTTTAATAGGAGCTAGCTTCCATGACATGCGCCAATGAATCTTTTTTCTCTAACTTTACATTAATGAACTTCTGTTAGACCTTGAATTATAAAGTTTTATAAAGCCTTCACTACTTTTAACTAAAAAAATAATGAATTAGAACTATGCCAAGCAATGTATTAAAAGGGTTGGGAGTGTGTATGAGAACCGGAAAGTGAGCAGAAAGAATTATAGAAGAATATTTTTAGAGGCAGAGGCAGACTACACTGGAAAGGACATTATTGCTGAGTCTCCTTTGAAGACTCTATAATGAACTCTTCTCCAGTCTCCCTAATATTATTTATCCCACTTCATCTGACATCTCCCCTGGGCTGTTAACTAGAATATCGAATTGCCTACTTTGCCTTCACGCGGATGTGTAATATGCATTTAACTCTCGATTCCACCACCTGTCCTCAAAACTGTTTTACTTCCAGTTGCTTAGGCCAAAAACCTAGCAGTCCTTCTTGATTCTTCTCTGTACTTAGCTCCCCAACACCTGCTCCATCAGCAAATCTTTCAAAATATATCCGAAATCCCCATTTCTAATGATAGTCCCCTGGCATTGTCTGGATACAACTTTAACAGTCTCCCAACTGGCCTCCCTGCTTCTACTTTTTACTACCCTCCTCTCCTACACAATCATTCTCCTCGTAGAAGCCAGTGATCCTGTTTAAAAACCTAAAACATATTAAAATCATCATCTTCCTGATTGTCACATGTTAATTTACTCCTTCTGTTTGTCACATTAATTTGCTTCTGCATTTATGGTGCTATCTTATAGCCAGTTATAAAATGCAAAAAGAAATTATGTAAAATTACATAAGTGTTTTACACATAATACATTATTTTAAAATACTATTTTTGGATTATCTTCATTAGATCTATGATCTAAATCGAATCGGTTAAGTTTAAAATGCATGTTCCTTGGGGCGCCTGGGTGGCTCAGTTGGTTAAGCAACTGCCTTCGGCTCAGGTCATGATTCTGGAGTCCCGGGATCGAGTCCCACATCGGGCTCCCTGCTCAGTGGGGGGTCTGCTTCTCCCTCTGACCCTTCCCCTCTCATGCTCTCTGTCTCCCATTCTCTCTGTCAGATAAATAAATAAAATCTTAAAAAAAAAAAAAAATGCATGTTCCTTCTGAAAAATCACTCCTAAAAGCAGAATATAAAGAATACCCCAATAGTCCAGAAAGGGAAAAATTATGTGAAATGTTTATTTTATGAAAAATAACACAACATGTTTTAAGAACACAGTTAATCCTAAATGTCTATTCCCATGATCTATTGTTGTCCCTTCCTTGCCACTTTCTTTGCTCCAGTGTGTCCTCTGGAACAGTAAGATTGTAAAAGCACATAAAGTTCCAAAAAGGGATAGAATGCAACAGCTTTTAAGATATTCAAGTACAACTACACTCAAAAATAGAACAGATGGTTTTTGAATGAGGTCATGATCAACCTGATGAGGTTACTTGAAAATAGCTCAGCATTAAGTAAAATTTAAATACAAAATATAGCAAACTCACTCACAACTATGTATAATTTTTTCTTGCTTATTTTTTAATAAGGTACAATTTGAAAATTTTGTGGTGTGGGATTTGGTGAGTCTCTACTCCCATCTTTTATAACGTAGTAAATTTTATTGACATCAATCTGATCATGCATCAATGTATATTACATATAAAAAGAAGTCTCCTTAACATATTAACAATTCTTAAGAATTAATGTGACACTAGAATACTTAAATGAATCAACAAAGTCAGAACAACCCACAGTAAATAACTTCATAACCTATTAGTGTCTTCAATTTATTTAGTTTACTGAAAAAGCACTAGACTTAGGATTGGAAACCTAGGATTTTGGTCTTGGATATAATACTGAAGCTGTATGACCTCGGGAAGATATTCAACCCATCTACAAAATGAGAGGCACTAAACCAGATGAACTATAAGATTCTGATATCCTTTGAACTTCATGACCAGTTTTGGTAGCTTATACTAAAATAAAGACAATCACTCTATTCTAGATACTATTACTTGACAGAAAGGACATGTATTTCTAGTTTAAAGAAAGGGCTCAAGAATCCACTTCAGGTTAAAACAAAACAAATCCTTTGATGTAACCATATGGTGCCCATAAATCAATTTATGCTCCTAAAACTTCCTTAAAAGCTAATAAGCTTTTATTGGTTAATTATAAAACTGAATGAGGTGAGAAAAGCACAGAACCTTGCTAATTCCACTAATGAATCAAATTTTAAAGAACATAAAAAGAGGTCAGTGGTTTGATTTATGCAAAAATACACATTTTATTAAACCAAGTTTTCCAATTTTATTTCCGTTTTAAGCCAAAACATTAGAAAAAAACCTCCTTAACAACAAAGAGAGAAATATTTTCAATTTCCCAATTCCCACTTACAAGACTATGTTTTCATATAAAGATAGGTAAGTGGTTTATTTCAGTACAAGACTGGATTGTATGGGATTTCCATATAATTTCACTAATTAATGCTGTTTTTTTATGATTTCTTCAGGGTTTTTTTTTTAAGATTTTATTTATTTTTTTTTGCGAGAGGGAGAGTACAAGCAGGGGGAGTGGCAGGCAGAGGGAGAAGCAGGCTCCTTGCTAAGCAAGGAGCCGCATGTGGGACTCAATCCCAGGACCCTGAGATCATGACCTGAGCCAAAGGCGGACGCTTAACCATCTGAGCCACCCAGGCGCCCCGATTTCTTCAGTTTTATTTTCATATGAATTTAGCGTAAACTTTGAAGCATAACATACCCCAGACTTAACTTACAGTTAAGTATTTACTAAATGTCTACTATGTACCAGGAACTCTAGATGCTAGATACAATGAGGGAAAAGCCCTGCACTTAAGGACTTTAGTAGGGCAAGTGAGACTAGAGATGAAAAGAGAATTACAACAATGTGTCACGGACAGGCAGAGGTAACATGAGTGAGCTATAGGAGTACACTGAGTAAGTACCTTACCTAATACTGGGCATCAAAAAAGGCTTCCTAAAGGAAGTGACATCTGAGCAGAAACGACCCAACTGTTCCCCATTGTTTACTAAGGACCCTTAGACCAGATAGTATAGTGTTTCAGTCTATTTTGACCAGGTCCTACTTTCCATTGTGCCATGGCAAGGGCCCCAACGGGAAGAATATACATTTGATTATCTTTAGAAGCAAAAGGTGACTTCGATGGAAGGAATTCCATTACTGGAGCCCAGAAATTTGTCATCTATCTATTTGGGGGTGAAGTGGGGTAGCGGTAAATGCCACTTTTTCCCATCTCCAAGGGAAGACTGCGGAATATAGGAAGTAGAATATTTGACTAGATGAACATAATCACTTGAGTTGTGTAAAGGCAGAAGAGATGAGAACAGCACTGTAAGCTACGCCAAGAAACTTAAAACTTCGTTAGTTCCGATATTTATTGAGGGGGGTTCACAGTATAAGCCAGGGCGGGGGCAAGACTGTAGTAAATAACCACAATGCCTTAAGGTAACTGCTATCTTGGAAGTATTTTCAGAGCACAACACTGAAAAAGGAACACCGCAGTGTGACTACGCCCGCTTGGGCCTCGAACCGGGCGTGGGCGTTCGCCCTACAGTGTGCCCGGGAGGAGGACATCCAGGGGCCATTGGCCTTGGCGGAGAGGGGCGAGGGCGGGGAGGCCGGGGGCCAAGCAAGCGGGGCCGGATCGTGGCCAGGCGGATCTCCCACCGTACTCCCAGCCGAGCCGCTGACCGAGGTTCGGAGGCGCGCCCCAACCCAGCCTTTCAGAGGAGCCAGAGGAAGGACCGGGCGGGGCCGCCTCTCCACGGTCCGCGGGACTTACCCAGACAACCGTTTCTCCTCGGTTTTGGAAGACGCCCCTCCGTCATTTACCAGTTTGGTCTGAATGCTAACTATTGTTGCCTCCAAGTTTACAGATTTTCTAAAAAAACAAAAAAATTTGAAGGAACGAAAAAGAAAAGTCCTCTTTCATTTTTCCCTAAGCAAAGACTAACATTTGGGTTGCAGCACCCCACCCGGGAAGTTGCGGGACGCAATTCTAATTCGGCGCCCTCTCCCACGTGGCCCCGCCTCTTCCGGGAAGTAACCGTCCCCTTTCCGCGACCGCAGTCTCTCGCTAGACTTTCCAGGCTTGCAGACGGTCGGCTGTACGCATGCTTGGAACTGTTGCCGGGGTACTCCGAGTTCTCTTCCCTTTCACTTAGGCAAATCACCCGGCCCCGCACGTCCCGTCGACGCCGAGCCCTGCGTGCCTACCAGCTTCCCCGCCGGCTGAGGGGCACTTCCGGCCCCTCCTCTTAGACTCTAGGGGCGCGAAAACTCCGAATCGCGCACGCGCGGGCTGAGCCCCGGCGGGAGGGGGGGCGGGGCGCAGGCGCGGAGTGTCCGGCGGTGGGCGCCGGGGCAGCCAGTCTCTTGCCTTCTCCCACCGCGGGCGCGCGGTTCCTGGTGGGCCAACGGCGGCCAGCCGAGGCCGAGACGCCCCAGGGTGTCCTTAGCGCCCAGCTGCACCGCGACAGCCGCGCCGATCGGGTTCCTTGGGGAGACTTGGACTTGTTCGAGGTAAGGTGAGGACGCGCGCTGTCGCTCTCCCTTGCTCCGGATCCATCCCCTGTCGCTGCCCCCTTAGCCGGCGCCCTCCAGCCCACCTGGTGGTGGCTCGGTCACCGGAGCTGCGGCGGTGTCCAGGGTGTCCCCGTGGGCCCGAGTGGGCCAGCCCGCCGGCGGGGATCTTCGGGCTGTCTCTGCGGGCGACACAGGTCTCCTGAACCGCGGGAAACTTGCCAGTCGCCGCTGGGCCCCTCCTCGGGCTCCGCCGGCGGGGTGACAAATCCGGCTCCGGCTGTGGGACCCGGCGCCCGGCCCCTACCGGCCCTCGGCTGAGGGGAGTAGCTTGAGGGGATGGGTGGGCTCGGACATCCGGCTCTTAGCGCGAATCTGAGACCTCACCGGCAACAACTTAGTCTGTTTATGAGATGTATGCAAATAGCACTTCGATTTGTTGTTAAACCCCAGCGTCATGACAACGCAGATTGTATTATCTAGAAAAATTAAATTGTAATGTTTGGAGGTTTTATGATGGCATTTCTATTCCCTCTTCTCTTGTGGAAATGAACTGAAGAGGAATCCCGATTGGGAATTGCGGAACACAAGACTCTAGGATAGAGAAACGGCTGTGGGACCAAGACTTCAGATAATATTGTGATAATTCCTGGAAAGAGCAACTATTTTGTGTGTAAACCCTAAAGGCAGAACTTACGCGAGCGCTTTTACTCTGTGTATATTTCATGAGTAGGAGATTAAAAGCGAGTGTTTTAAGACAAGCTATTCTGGAATGTATATTCAGAGAAAAAAAAAAGTCCAAACTCCCTAACTTTTAGATGACTGCTGTATAGTTTTTTCAAATATTCAGTAGCAAAAAAAAAAAAAAAAAAAAAAAATTCAATAACATATGCATTAGGTAGTAGTTACTTGGGTGTGTGGGTGGAAGGGAACATATTAGAACTTCTACTTAGATTTACTTTATCTCATTCTGGTACTGTGTGAAATACACAGAGTGATAATTTTATGTTGAAATATGTATTCAAAATTTCTTTTTCTGAATGGGTATGATTACAGAAAATTTGGAGATCACTAGAATATTGCTTATAAAGCATGTTTTTTGTAAGAGAACGAGTGTTGTGTGACCAGAGCTTTTTGGTATCACCTTTTAAGTTTTAGTTCTTACTCTGTAATTGGATTCTAAATGTGTGTGTGTGTATGTGTGTGTGTGTGTGTGTGTGTGTGGTGGGAGGAGGATATTTATAGCCCTATCTCTATCTATAATAAATGTAAAGCATTTAGTATTGAGCTTGGCAACAAAGGTAAGCACAAATGGTATACTAAAGTTGTTAAAGTGAGAATCAGTTTTTATTCCCCAAAGGTTTATTTTACTGAGTGTCTAGACGTAGAATTTTATATAAAACCTACCTAAATCTTGACTTACCTAAATTTTTAGAACTAAGTTAGAAAAATTAATCAAAGCTGTATTTGACTTACTTTCAGGAATCAATAAACAAGAAACTCAAAATTTTACCATAATGGTATGCATTATATTTAAGGCATAATTACATGTCACAGTTCTGTATATACACACACATTAGTAAGTCCAGGTGCCTGAGGGTCAAGTATAGTCACTTCTATTAATGTTAGCATTTTGATTCACTAGTTAATGAGATACGTCTTTTCTCATTTACTTTCCCTGGTGACCAAATTCAAAATAATTTCTGTAGCTTTCTTAGCATCACTCCCAAATCCACCCCTACTGCAGAGTATATTTTACTGCCTGTTGACCTCTCCTTCTCAATATCCTAGGAACACTTCAAACTCAATGTTTCCAAACAAAATAAATGTATTATTTACCCCTTTTCTTTCCAAACCTGCACTGTCTACTTATTATGGCATTTAGCATTGTGTAAAGATTGTTTCTAAAAATGAAACACAAAATGAAATTTTTTGAAGCCCAAAGTTTTAATTGGCTCAAATAGTAACATTAGAAGGACACATCACAGTACAATCCTTTTTGTAGTTTTATACATTAACAAAATATAGATAAGAAAACAAGTAAATTAATAGCCAGTTTCGCTGCCTGTAAACAAACTCAGTTGTTCATGCCTGGACGAACCTGGGCATTGAAGAGGTTTGACTTTGGGTTTTGACAAACCTGGGTTTAGATCTGAGCTCTGCTAAGTTATAGCTACACAAGTCTGGGCAAAATGTCTTCTTGAGTCTCAATATCCCCTTTTGTAAAATAAGGACAGTATTTATAAGGATGTTGAGGATTAAAAGAGTTAAAGTGTTTATCTCAAAAGCTAAGCATGTAGTAAGTAGATATTTAACAAATGTTAATTCTACTCCCCCATTTCACCCATACTTTTATTTTTTTATTTTTTTAAAGATTTTATTTATTTATTTGACAGAGAATGACAGCGAGAGAGGGAACACAAGCAGGGGGAATGGGAGAGGGAGAAGCAGGCTTCCCGCCGAGCAGGGAGCCCGATGCGGGGCTCAATATGGGGCTCCATCCCAGGACCCTGGGACCATGACCTGAGCCAAAAGCATCGAAGGCAGATGCTTAACAACTGAGCCATCCAGGCGCCCCTCACCCATACTTTTAAATCTCTTGGTTTCTTCTGTTCCTCTCATCCCTGATATTGCCACTTCTTTTCTTCAGTGCCTCCTCACCCTTTAGTGGCTGGTCTCTTTTGCCCCCATTCACACTGATCTAGAATTGTTTGATAGATGGACTTAAGAATTTTTTCACTTGGGCGCCTGGGTGGCTCAGTTGGTTAAGCGACTGCCTTCGGCTCAGGTCATGATCCTGGAGTCCCTGGATCGAGTCCCACATCGGGCTCCCTGCTAGGCAGGGAGCCTGCTTCTCCCTCTGACCTTCCCCCCTCTCATGTGCTCTCTGTCTCTCTCATTCTCTCTGTCTCAGATAAATAAATAAAATCTTTAAAAAAAAAAAAGAATTTTTTCACTTAACTATTTATAATATTTATTATGTATTGCATCTTATGATTTTATGAAAAATCCCAAGCAATGTGCTTAATTAGTTTACTACATTAAAAATGAGATTGTTTAATGCAGAATTGAGTACGTCGGTTGTGGTGGGAGGGGCAGAATTGGAGATGAGGTAAACAGTCCATAGCAGATTCAGATGTAGCAGCAATTTGCCTTTATTTTTGACCATTATTTCCTGTTGATAATTTCAGTTCTGTTACATCTGTTCTCACTGCTCTTAGTTCCTACTTGGATGTTAATGGGAAGTATGAATTATTAGATGGTTCACAATAAAATTTAATATTTAGGAACTTATAATCCTGTTGAAGTGTATTTGATCTCTCAAATTTCCTATTCACTTACTTGCTGTAATTAACTCTTGGTTATTGATTTTCCTTCTTGAACTTATTTTTTATTAACAGTTGTATATATGTTACTATCCTGCTCTGATTGGCTTCCTGTGAGGGAGAGATGTATCCCTTAATTCTGACTTTTTTATTGTAAATAAACAAATGAAGAGCTTTATGGATGTGTTGAAAATCCCAGAGGAGATTTTTTTTCCCTTTTGTATTTCAGAATATTAGAAGTATTTTTCTTTGCATCTATTTATATGTCTTTTTAGCCTTTTGGAAATAATTTTACTGTTTTAACTTGTATCTGACTCTCAGGACATTCATATGTGTTTTTAAAAATCCATTATCATTAAATTACAGAGTAATTTGTATTTTAAAAGGTAGGATCCTTTGGTGTCTGTCAGATGCATGTTACCATGGCAACCTAATAGCATACTGCAAATCCTAGGCCAAGCACAGCAAATAAAAAACATCGTCATCATGTAGCACACCATCTTCTGTGTAGTACAGAATCTCACATTCATTTTAAGAAGCTTAACCACATTTATCTACATGCACCTCCCTCCCCCAGTTTTACTTGAAAAACTGCCATTTTTTCATGGTAAAATACTTAAATCAGTCAGGTGATGTCTGAGTGCCTGCTAACTGCAAGATCATTATTGGGCATTAATGAAAACAGTATCTAAAAAGGCATTTAGCATGGGGAAAACCAAACGGTAATGTGTCCTCTTTGCTTTCCTGCAATAAATAAATTACTGCTCAGTAATTGAGAAGGAAATAGAGAATGGGTGGGAGAGAAGAAGGTATTTTTGGGAAAATAATGGCATGGTGGTATTCCAGGGAATTTAAGTTAGCAACAAGCTGAAAACTAATATACATTGACTCTCGTTGTTAAATAGTTTGAGAAATAGGTTGGCTTTTCAAGTTTTAACTTGTTTAAGAGATTCAAAATTAACATTCAATTATTTGAAAAAAAAAGATGTTGAATATTATGTAATTGTGACTGTAATGTTAGTATTGTCTCAGGCATTTGTTTAGGTTAAATGTCCTTCAGATTTGATCTAATAAATACCTTTTAGATGGCATTTGTTTTAGCATGATTAGGTTCTTCATTGCCTTCAGGATAGGATAAAGTCCAAGTTTTAAAATGTTTACAACAGTTCTTCTCAAACTCTAATGCACTTGTGAATCTCCTGAGATCTTGTTAAAAATGAAGTTTCTAATTCATTTGGTTTAGGAAGGGGCCTGAGATTCTGGATATCTAATACATTCCCAGGAGATGTAGATGCTACTTGCTGGTCCCTGGATGGACCATACTTTGAATATCAAGTCTGTAAGTCATTCTCTGGTTGGCTTCTTCTCTGCTGCTCTAGCTTAATTGCTTGCCAGCTATGCCTTACAATTTATGGCACTGTGTCATGGACTTGCTTATAGTATCCCCTGTACTAAGCAGTTTGTAGTGTGCGGTCCAGGACTCTTTCAAAGGGTCTACAAAGTCAAACAGTTTTCATAGTAACAGTCAGATGTTATTTGCCTTTTTCACTCTCATTCACTTATGAGCGAATGGAATTTTCCAAAGGTTATGAGACGTGATGATGCCATTGCTCTGAGGACTGATAGAACGTGTACATGTGTGTTCTTTGTTTTAAAAGTTTCTCAGTTTTAATTTACAGTATGGTAGATATTGATAGGGATAAATAAAAAGCTCTTTGAAGTCCTGAGTACTTTTTAAGAGCTCAGCCACAACCTTTGAGAACTGCTGCCCTATGTGTTGTGTTAGGCTGTGGACGCAAAGATTCAGATCTAGAACTTTACCGGAGCTCTTTCCTTAGCCTCAGTGACTCCAGGGATGAGTAGGAATTTTGGTGTTCCACATGGTTTCCATGTACTTTTGCAGGGTGGCCTCTTTACCTCTCTGGGCAATGGTAAAAGGTCTCATGTGACACTATCCAATGGAAAATGGGAGTAGGTAGCACCCTATTACTGCCTGATCAGGGTAGACATCTAGGCTTCCTAGGTGGGCCCCATTTACACCGTTATCATGGCTCCCTATTTGGCCTACATAGCCTTCTCTGACACTAGCCTGATTGGGATGTGGAAATGCCTCCTTATGGCCTTACAAGGTGGAAGTCCAGGCTACCTACTTGGCCTTTGCTAGTGTGTGTGTTGTTGGGGGAGTAGAGGGAGCATCACAGTTTGTGTGTGTGTGTGTGTGTGTGGTATTTGGCTGAAGTAAAACAATTATTGTGTAAAAGTTTTCTGTCTTGTTAGGATGCCCTTTTTCTGGTCCTTTGGCTAGAGAGAGCAAGCTTTCGTTAGGCCTTTTTTCCCCCTACACCCTTTGGTGTTTCCTCAGTTGCTGTCTTCTCCAAGTCTGGGGTATTTGAAGCAAAACAAAAACTCAGGGAACTCATCATGATGTCATTCCTTGTGTCCTAAGGTCCCTGGTCAATCTCCCTCCTTCCCATTCAGAGTTGTGTTATGTTTGTTATATATGTAATTTCCAAAGTTTTTAGTTTTACCTTAGCAGGAGGAATAGGGGAAAATATATCTATTCCATTTTCCTGGAAGTGGAAGCCTCTGATTGCTTTTTTTTAGCTTGCACTTTGAGAGAAAGAATAAAAGATTGAACTCTAGACCCACTGCATAGCCCTTATATTTGGTTGTATAAAAAATATGAATAAACATTAAAATATTCCCATTAAAGAAACCTAGATTTGATAAAGTTAAAGATCTAGTTTTTGGAGAAAATATTTCAAAATTTAATTAAATAGAATTTGCATGAAGGAGTCATGACTACAGATGAGGATTTTATAAAACATAGGTAATCTTGTGTAGTAAATGTGAGGCTTTACATTATCAATGTTTTGCAAAATGAAATTACAGAAAAATCGATTCAGGAGGATATAGTGAACCTGTAAAAACTGGTATACAAGAAAGAAATTTAAATGATTTCATAAAGTTAACTTTCAAACAGTCTCCACTTTCTAATAGCTTTAATTCTACTTCTTTCTCTCTTTGAAAAAACATTTAATGTGTCATGCGGTAGAAGTGATTTCAGAGCATTAAAAGGATGGGAAAACCACTCAGTTCATTTAATGAGGCATGCATTGTCAAAATAACCAAGCCTGACAAAGATAGTTCCCCAAAATATGCACAGGTATTTCTGCAAGATTGGTTATGTCAATATAAGTTTGGAAAGTAGTGGATTAAAAAATTAAACACTGTGTATGGATGTCTCTTCCTCTCTCACCCTCCTTTTCTTGCTCACATTCCTTCTCTAGAGGCCCCATTCGGGTTCCTGCACATCTCTTGGAACACCACTCCACGAGTCTCCCACCCTCTGACACACATACACTAAGACTGGCTTTGTTGCCCTGTATGCATATCATCACATATGGCTGTCATCTCTAGTGAGGACTAATAGGAGTCCGTCAGTCCAAAATCAAGAGAGAGAAAACCTCAGTTACTCTCTTGCTGCCCAGGTACCTGGTACAGACCTGGTTGCTACGGTATAGTACTTGAAGGACTTAAATGGGTCAAGGCTAGAACTATTCTTCTTGTTCTTTCCTTGTATCTTAGACATTTTGATTACCTATATTGTGGATTTTTCTCTCCATTTACTCAATAAATAGTTATTAGGTACATATCATTTGAAGTCTTTTTTTTTTTTTCATTTGAAGTCTTAAATGTGTTTTTATAGAGAAAAATGGAAGCAACAATCAGTCATAACATTTAATTTTAATCACAGAGGCTTTAACTTGAGGTGCAGTTTTCATATGTTCAGAAAATCTTGTGTAATTTTAAATACATTAGTTTTCTAGGCATAAATTTTATAGTACATTTGTAAAAAAGTAGACAGCATGGACTATTTAGGGAATAGTTAAGGGAAACTACTAATAGTTTTATCTGAAAAATTGAATGATTGCTCTGGGATAATTTCAGAAGGCATATGACATCTCTATTAATAGATCTAGGAAACTAGAAGCCACAGTTTCACAAATAAAATCTTTTACTTTTTGTGAGTTTAAGAGTCAAAACATTTAGGTAGGCCCATATCAATAAAATCTTGGCCATGAATAACTCTGAAGTAAAATCAGCTAGTGTAGCATGTACACATGATTTAAAAAGACAACAACATTACATTTATTACCTTATACTTCTGCAGGTTAGAAGTTTGACATGACTCCTGGGGCTAAAACCAAGACAGCAGTTGGGCTGTGTTTCTTCCTAGTGACTCGAGGGGAGAATCTGTTTCATTGTCTTTCTAGCCTCTAGTAGCCACTGGTGTTCTTTGGCTTATGGCCCCTTCCTCCTGTACAGATGATATTTTTATTTTTTTAAAAGTAAAAACGAATGGACATAGTACTTAAAATTTAAGCTTTGTCTCATTTATTTTGTTAAGTTTAATATGAATGGAACCATCATATGGATGCCTGTACTTGATTTACTGCATTGTTACTCTAATATATGTTCAGACCCGATGGCCAAAAGAAAGGAAGAAAATTTCTTCTCTCCTGAAAATGCCAAAAGACCAAGACAAGAAGAGCTGGATTACTTTGACAAAGACGGTGATGAAGATGAATGTACAGTTTCTTTCACTAATGGTACCTCTACTTTGGTAAGTGCAAAATTTGGGGCCTGGCATGGTTCTCATGTCTGGTTTATATGTCATATTCTTGATAATTCAATGTAAGGATAATTCAATGTATGATTTAAGGAAAAACCTAAGGTAAAATAATATGACTACTTTTGACATTTATGTTAATTATCGGAAACAATTGGTAAAACAATAAAAGAGCTTATTCTTTGGAATAATCAATAAATTTGACAAACCTCTGGTAAGGCCAACAAAGGGAAGAAGAGAAAGAAGGCACAAATTACCGGTAACAAAACTGTAGCATCAACCCTGCAGGCTTCAGAAGGACAGTAAGGGACGTGACATGACATGATGTTCAATATCATTTGTTATTGGGGAAGTACAAATTAAGACCACAATGAGATATTACTACACACCCATCGGAATGACTAAAATTAAAAACAGTGACAACAGTGACAAGTTCAAATGCTGGCAAGGATGCAGAGAAACTGGATCATTCATAGATTGCTGGTGGGAATGTAAAATAATACAGCCACTCTGAAAAGTAGTTTGGCTGTTCTTTTTTTTTTAATTCACCATGCACCCTATAACCCAGCATTTGTCCCGGAGAAATGAAGATGTACCTTCACACAAACTTCTATACATGAATTTTTTTTTTAAGACTTTATTCATTTATTTGACAGAGAGAGACACAGCAAGAGAGGGAACACAAGCAGGGGGAGTGGGAGAGGGAGTAGCAGGCTTTCCGCTGAGCAGGGAGCCCGATGTGGGGCTCGGTCCCAAGACCCTGGGGTCATGAGCTGAGCTGAAGGCAGATGCTTAATGACTGAGCCACCCAGGCGCCCCTATACATGAATGTTTATAGCAGCTTTATTTATAATAGCCAAAAACTGAAACAACCCAGATGTCATTCAGTGAGTGAACAGGTTAAACACTATGGTACATTCATACCATGAAATACTACTTAGCAGTGAACTCCTGATGTAGGCAACAATAGCCATTTCTATAACATTTGTGAACTGACAGTGTTCTAGAAATATAGAACAGATTAGTGGACCAGGGGTTAAGGTCAGGATGGATTGGGTGGGATGTGGCTTGGCTATAAAAGGGCAACATGAGGGAATCCTTGGGGTGATGGAAATGTTCCGTATCCTGACTGGATCAATGTCAGTATCCCTGTTGTGATATTGTACTACAGTTTTTAAGATGTACCATGGGCAGAAACCAAGTAAAGAATTCACAGGATCCCTCTATTATTTCTTACAATGCATCTACAATTAGATCAAAATAAAAATTTACTTTAAAAAGTCTTCAACCATAATTTCCAATATTCTGCTCATACAAGGAAGTAAATGTTTCTGCTTTTTAATAAGATGGCGCCCAGAAGAATAGAAACCGGGAGTTTTTAAAGACACTGTTAAAAAAGATTAAAAAATTTTATTGTACCAGTGGTTCTTAATCAAGGGGGTATTTTGCATCCCCCCCCACCCCAGGGGGACATTTAACAATATCTGTATATATTTTTGGTTATCACAACTTGGGGTTAGATGTGTGCTACTATCATCTAGTGGGTAGAAGCTAGGGATATTGTTAAAATTCTCAAAATGCACCAAACAGCCCCCCTCCAACAAAAAATTACCTGACTCAAAACACTAGCATTGTCCTATTAAGAAACTATGTAATACAATTATTAGATCCTTTAAGGACTTTAGAATGAGTGATTACTCATAGAAGGTTCCCATTTAATTTCATCTTACTCATTGAAGTTAAGGTTATTTGCTTACTATAACTTTTTTCATTAGTAACCCTGCTGAACTTTCTCCAAATGCTTAGATGATTATAGTGAGTTTATTAGACAGATTAATTGTTTTCTGTCTTCCCCTCTCTCTCTCTCTCTTTTTTTTCTTTTGTTAATAGACCGCAGCAGAAGTTGGAATAATTGAGAGTATTCAGCTAAAAAACTTCATGTGTCATTCGATGCTTGGACCCTTTAAATTTGGTTCTAATGTCAACTTTGTTGTTGGCAACAATGGAAGTAAGTGCTTTTGTCCTCCTTATTTGACTTTGAGCGGTACTTTAATGCATTAACTTTTTAAAATAGGTGTCTGAATGCTGATAAATGTAAGTTTTAGATCTATAACTTGCAGTCATGAATATTTTCAGTATTTGCTGCCAGTCTACATTTTAAGAAAATAATGAGTTAACTCTAGGTCTGTCATTTATGTAGTAAGAATAAACATTTCCTGCTTATTTTTTTTTTATCCATTTACTTTGAAATTCATACCATAGAAGAGTGGACAAGCTACCCTCATTGTGATTGAGGCAGCCTTGCATCTTACACCTATTAAATGTTATAATAGAGCATAAACAGAGTGCCGTGGAATCCAAACATGAAAGAAACTACTTCTCACCGTGGCCAATGAAGCTTAAAGAGGAGGTGTTATTTGAGGTGGTACTTGAATGAATAGGACAGGTTCTGTAGGTCTTACTGGGGAAGAAGAGGCTGAGATGTTTCATGCAAAGATTGCGTGTCAGCACAGGTTTGAAGGTTTAGAAATAGATGTGCATGGACAGTGGTGAACAACCTTAGATGGCTTTATCATATCCTACATGATAGGGAGGGGTAGTAACTGACACTTGAGAGTGCTGTTGTAGGTGATATTGGTGAGAACCTTGAATGCCATGATAAAGATTTTGGTGTTTTATTCAAAAGTCAGTGGAGAACCAATTAAAGTTTATGAGGAAGGGATGACACAGTCTAGATTTGTGAAACAAAGTGGCCTCCTCGTGGAGAATGGATTAGAAGGGGAGAGACACAGGGGTTAGAAAGACCTGTTAGGCAGCTTTTGTGATGGACCAGCCAGGCCTGAGCTGTTGACAGTTTGATTGAGCCAGTACACGGAAAGGAGGCTTGTCAGGGTCTACAGCTGGTGGTGGTGCTTAGAAAGGACTGTAGGTGAGTGCAGCTCCACATTCTGTTCAGTGTTTAGTTGTCGTTCTTTGTTTCCCCTGCTCTGTGTTCAGTCAAGAGGAAAATGTTTTCAGAAGGAGAGAATGGACAGAGGGATCATTGCTACTGGGAGGCCCCGCAGGACAAGAAATAAGGAAAGACTGGTGGGTCCTGCAATTAGGTCTTGTCTTTTTTTTGTTTTTAATTTTGAAGCAGTGATTTTATTAATAAAACTGAGAGAAGAAGAAATAATGTAAATAGTGGAGGCAATAAATTTGGAAATAAAGAAACAGAGATTTAGAGACTCAAAAGGCATTCCAGGAACTAAATCAGGTTAACCAGTGCTATATTTGGGTTAATTTAGGGTATATCGTGGAAAATGATAGGCTGGTAAGAGTTGATTGAATTGGTTGATTGTGGAGTTCAGAAAATGATTACGTATTCTGGGTAATTGTTTAGATTTTAAAATTTCAGCTTGTGGTATTTTATATCTGTTAGCATAAAAAGAAGTGTACTTTTCAGAAAGCTAGCAAATGAATAATATTCAAATTAGGAATAATAATTGTCAAAATATTACATAGAAACATTCATCTGTATGACTGATGATTTTTTCATATTTAAGTTCATTCATTCATTTGTTAAATACCAGAGTGCCTATATGGGCCGCTATTGGAGATACAACATTGAATAAAACAAACAACATCCCTGTCCCAATGGAGTTGCTTGCATTCAAGGGTTGTTAAAAATAGTTTATTACTTCTGTGAATTTATGGGAAAAAGTAAATTATGTCTAAATTAGAATGTAATAAAAATTAGATGAATCAAGTATACATGTGTAATTAGAAAAGATAGACTCGTTTTTAATATATTGGCTGATGGACCAAGATGAAACAATGAGAGTTGTAGGTTGGGAAGCTATCAACCATTTTTTTCCATTTCCTTATCAGTGACAAAAATTTGATTCCTGAAATGTACTAATTTTTTTTCTAATAGCAGAGCTAAATATCTCGTGATAGGAACAACTTTTTTAAGTTCGCTGAAAGAAAATGGTAACTGAAGTGTAACACTTCATTTCAGGGTTAGAACTAATTTGCATTTTCATTCAGAAATCTTTTTACATCAAATGGTGGGAGTCAGCCTTTTCGTTTCTGTCTCTTTAATGAATGTGATTTCTTCAACACCTGTCTCTAGGTGGGAAGAGCGCCGTACTCACAGCTCTCATCGTTGGCCTTGGAGGAAAAGCTGTCGCTACTAATAGAGGCTCTTCTTTAAAAGGTTTTGTGAAGGATGGACAGAAGTAAGTGTAAGAAGCAGCTGCTGTAGATTCCCAGTTCATATATATATATGATAGGAAATGAATTGGCTTCCCAGAACTAGAGCAGAACAGTCCTCTCTTTCCATCCCTTTCTCTTGCTCCCTGTTTCCAGCATGGCCAGTGTTGCCTGTTACTCTCTTCAGACAGAACGCTTATGTAAAGTACTACCACGTGCCTGCCCACTTATACTCTTGTTTCTGTTACCTTTTTGGAGGAAAGAACTAGCAGTGATAAATCTATATATTTCTGCTTAAGGGAATATTTATAAACAATTGACTTTCCTGGCTCTTGACCCAAACTTCACCAAGTCCACGTTGGTATGATACAGGCGAAAGCAGAGTCAGTGACCAGCTAAGGGTCCCTACACAAAATTTCTGCCTCCAGTCCCTAAGAATTCCAAAAAAGTGTTCTGCTCTCTCTTTAATTTTATGTCCTTTACTCAGGTGGTTTGCCAGTGAGTTTGATTTGAGGACCACAACCACACATCTGTTTGTGGTCCATCTTGACTCTTGGAGAATGGTCATATAACTACTCTCATTGGCTCTATGCTTATATTTCTTTCTTTTTTTAAGATTTTATTTATTTATTTATTTATTTCAAAGAGAGAGCACAAGGGTGGGGGAGCAGAGGAATAAAGTAACTCCATACTGAGAGTGGAGCCCAATGCGGGGCTCGATCCCACAACCCTGAGATTATGACCTGAGCTGATGCTTAACTGACTGAGCTACCCAGGCACCCCACTTGTATTTCGTTTTGATATAACTTGCCTTTGTGTAACTTTATATTAATTGCCTAGTTTGCATTATCATAGACTTAGGTCCTTTTGCCCATTAGGAGTACTCTTCAGGCTGAACTCCTTATTCTTCTTAATACAGCTTCAGGTAATTCTGAAGGGATCCTTGTGTCTTCTAAAAACTAGAAGTGCCAAACTCTGTTATACTAGCTGTCAGAGTGAGGCTACTCCCATTGCTCATTTCTCTTTTGCATGCCCTGTGTCCAGAACCTCTGGAACTTTGATAATTAACAGTGATCTTTTTTCGTATAATAGACTTTCCTTCTGCTCAGTGTCATATCCATTTGACTTCTTTAATTTTATTACTAAAAAATAGAACGAGGATGGAATGTGAACCAGGATTGCAGTTTTATTGTGTATCTCTCAGAAAACTATAAGGAATCTTAACCCTAAGCCAGGGTTCCAAGTAGCCTCAGGAGAAGGGGTGAAGATACACAGAAAATAATTTCTCCATGCTGTATGGCCTTGGAAAAGAACTATTTGGTAACAATTCTCCAGTGTATTTTCTGTCTCTCCTTATCTTATTTGGGTCCCAGCCCAGCAAGGTCTTCTCCCTTCCGTAGTCCCCAACCAAATGATACCTGAAGTCAAAAATTAGTTATTTCAACATTTTTAATGGCCCCCGCTCTGTTTCAATTCATTATACTTAACTATACATGTCTTAGTTGTCCAAACAACCACCTGGTCTACCTAGCCAGATAACACATTGATTTTTCAAATAGGAACTTCAGGAAAAAAAATTTTTTTTTCTCTGTACCAGTGTTTTATGTCTCAATTAAATATTTTTTTGGTTTTTTGCCATTTGGGAAGTATCTAGACCAGAGCAGAAACTTCTTTCTGAGACTTGTCCTCAAAATATCATTTTAAAAAAGAAAAAAAAAGGCCAGCTCACACAAATCACCAACTTTCAAGGATACAGCTGCCTATAGATAGGATTATTAATATATTTTAAATAGTTAATAACAATTAAAAGCTTTTCCTGAGCTCAGTTTCCTTTTTACTAACCTTGTCTGAAAAAGTAGCTTAAAAAAACAGCTTTATCAAACCCATTACTATTCCTCATTCCCTTTCTCATTTAAAAAGTTGGATATCTATGAATTTCATGGGCCGCCTGGGTGGCTCGGTTGAGGGTCTGACTCTTGATTTCGGCTCAGGTCATGATCTCAGGGTTGTGGGATCCAGCCCTATGACGGGCTCCACGCTCAGTAGGGATTCCACTTCTCTCTCTGTCCCCCTGCCCCTTCCCACACCCCATTCATGAGTAAGCACGCACTCTCTCTCTCTCTCTCAAATAAATAAGTCATTTAAAAATAAATAAATAAAATATTCAGTATCTGTGAATTTCTTCTTATTTTATAGTCTCTGGTTCTGTCATCACTTTTTTACAGAATGAGCTCGTGGAGCTTTTCAGTTCTAGTTTTAGTCGATTCTGTATCTAAAATCGTGGCTGTCCCACTTTGCCTGAAGAAGGTCTCTTGGTCAGGCTCAGGTTCGAGAGAGTCCTCAAGACTCTCTCCTTCCCCCCACGCCAAACATTACACTCCTCACTGATGGCCCATGGGCTCTCGGCTGCTTTTGTTGGGGGTTTCAACTCTCCATAGCAATGCTTGCCCAGTGAGGTTCAGAGAATCCAGAGAACTGTGCTGTGAGACACTTTACGTGGGGGTCAGCCCTCTGTCAGCCACCAACCCTTTACAGTGGTGCAGGGGCCTAATACAGCTCCTCCCATGGAAACCTCTCTCAGTGATCCAAGGTCTCATGCCCCTTGCTATTCAGGTTCTTCTTGAACGTGTTTAGTTCAGTCTTCCCTCCCTCGGCCTTCCTAATACTAGCCCTGGTGGCGTTGGGATCTTTGCACCAGTACCATTTTTGACATCAGCTGTGGCATTGGGAGTGGGTTATGGAGGGACAAAAACTACTACTCCTACTGTAGGTTTCTGATTTATTTAGTCAAGGCTACAGAACTTCTGCAGTTGAGCTAGGTACTCATCTGAAACAGAGCAGATGCATTATATTTTTACATGGCTTTTTCCTTGTTCCCGTTGTTCCTGTTATCCGTTCCCAGATACCTCTGTACAGATAGATTTTTCCAGAGCTGAGAAAGAAGCCACATTCTTTCTGTGGCACTGCTTGTTTGTGTTGTCATTCTGAAAGAACTCTGATCTGTAGTCTCTTCAGTTAAGGGTCTCCAGTGTTTATAGACATTGGGCTCCATGGCTCTTGACCCATATTCAGTATCAGCTCCATCAGGATGGTGAAGAGACAGCAGTTAGTGCCAGCAAAGTTGTCCATGTCTCCTTGTACAGGTGTTTTGAGCAGTTATTATGGAGCTTTCTCTTAAGCCTTAGTTTTTTTAAAAACTTGCCTTTCTTTATTCAGATCCTATCACAACAGGATACCAGTGCCTCCCAAGTTCTCACAGTACTAAAGGTAGTTATTAAATACAAGGAGTAGCTAGGAATGAAAATAATAAAATAGGTGTTTGCTAATCAAGAGAAATGTTTAATAATTCAGAGAGGAAATATAGTCATTTTATTTTTTTGTTTTTTTATTTAAATTCAATTTAATTAGCATTTAGTTGCAGAGGTAGAATTTAGAGATTCATCAGTTGCGTATAACACCCAGTTCTCATTCCATCAAGTGCCCTCCTTAATGTCCCATCACCCAGTTACCCCATCCCCCCCATTCACCTCCCCTCCAGCAACCCTTCATTTGTTTCTATCGTTAAGAGTCTCTTATGTTTCTTCCTCTCTGTTTCCATCTTATTTTATTTTTCCTTCCCTTCCCCTATGTTCATCTGTTTTGTTTCTTAATTTCCACATATGAGTGAAATTATATGATGTTTGTCTTTCTCTGACTGACTTATTTCACTTAGCCTAACACCTTCTAGTTCTATCCATGTCATTGCAAATGGCAAGATTTCATTCTTTTTGATGGCTGAGTAATAATCCAACGAATATATACACCACATCTTCTTTATCCATTCATCTATTGATGAACATCTGGGCTCTTTCCATATTTTGGCTATTATGGACATTGCTGCTATAAACATTGGGGTACAAGCCCCTTCAAATCACTGTGTTTGTATTCTTTGGATAAATACCCAGTAGTGCAATTGCTGGGTCGTAGAATAGCTCTATTTTTCACTTTTTGAGGAACCTCCATACTGTTTTCCAGAGTGGCTGCACCAGCTCATATTCCCACCAACAGTATAAGACAGTCCCCTCTTTCTCTGCATCCTTGCCAGCGTCTGTTTCCTGAGTTGTTAATTTTAGCCATTCTGACTGGTGTGAGGTGGTATCTCATTGTGGTTTTGATTCATATTTCCCTGATGTCATGTGGTATTGAGCTTGTTTTCACGTGCTGTTGGCCATTTGTATGTCTTCTTTGGAGAAATGTCTGTTCATGTCTTCTGCCCATTTCTTGACTGGATTTTTTGTTTTTTGGGTGTTGAGTTTGATAAGTTCTTTGTAGATTTTGGATACTAGCCCTTTATCTGATAAGACATTTGCAAATATCTTCTCCCATTCTGTAGGTTGCCTTTTATTTATTTTTTTATTTTTAAAGGCATCTGGTCTTTTTTTTTAAGATTTTATTTATTTATTTGACAGAGAGAGAGAGAGCACAAGCAGGGGGAGCAGCAGACAGGGGGAGGGGGAGAAGCAGGCTCCCAATGGAGCAGGGAGCCTGATGCAGGGCTCAATCCCAGGACCCTGGGATCATGACCTGAGCCGTAGGCAGACGCTCAACCGACTGAGCCACCCAGGCACCGCTACAGGTTGCCTTTTGGTTTTGTCGACTGTTTCCTTTGCTGTGCAAAAGCTTTTGATCTTGATGAAGTCCTAGTGGTTCCTTTTTGCTTTTGTTTCTCTGTAGTCACTTTATTTTTTAAATGTTTTTATGAGGTGCATTCACTTAATACTAGGTAATCATACTAGTTAGTAAAATAAAATATTTTCTGCTCTGTATAGTAGGCCAGCTGCCCTTCCCCTATTAATACTTTAGTTAATGGTTTTCAGCCTTGACTATTCATTAGAATCAACTCGGGAGCTTTTAAAAATCCTATTGATTACAATTTTTCAGGAACATATCCGCCCTAATTGTGTATTTCTGATTAAAACACACACACCCCAGCTTAGGGTAGTTTAGAAAAGGAGATTTATTGTAAAGATTCAGAGATACATATCTTAGAACCTGGAGGGAAGAAGTACAATTGGTTTTCATGAGTGACCGGAACTGAGAGACCTCAGAACCAAGTACTGTCTGTCTCTGGGCCTTTCTTTTTTGTGTCCCTGCCTTTCTCTCTGTGTCTGTGTCTCTAGGCCTCTGTCTGCCACTCCTTCTTTTAGGTCCATGCTGCAACCGTTCTGCTATACCGGCCTCCCTCACCCCTCACGTAATGGGCTGTGCTGTGTTGTGCTCCCTTCCCTCCATCTCCTTATGACAAGTCTGTGGGCTTGTGAATGTGTTTCTCTCTCTCTCTCTCTCGTCTCTGGAGTATATGTTCTCTTCCTTATATCTTAGCCAAGTCTTTGTTACTCTGTCTTCGTGTATGCAGTCATTGACCTCTTACCGCTTTAGTCTGTGGGGCGGTGTGTATAAGGAAGTGCTCTTGTGTTCTCTGTGTCTCTTATTCACTGGCAGTGTCTGTGTGTGTGTGTCTTTCTGTCTGTCTTGGTGGCTTCCCAGGAGCTTCTCCATGGATGCTCTCTGGAGCCTCTCATCAGGGGGTGATGTCCCAAACTGGTTTCTCTGGTCCTCGGAGGCCTCAAGGAATCACCAGCTCTCGACTTGGTTGTGCCTTCATTGGGGTTTCATTGGGGTTTGTTGATACAATTTTTCACTGTGAAGTAATCTAGATTTATGGAGGTGTTGCAAAGATAGTACGGTTTCCTTTAGACCCTTCGTCTGATTTTCCTTCATGTTGACATCTTAAGTAACGAAGGTACTTTTATCAAAGCTGTGCAGTTCACACTGTTACGGGTATTACTGAGGAAACTACAGACCTTGTTTGGATTGGACCACTTCTTAATTTGAATCTTTCAAGAAGAGAATCTGTTTCAGCTAGTGTCAGATTTCCGTATTTAGCTCAGTCCCTTGGGATAGGGTGGGGACTGCTGGTTGCTAAGCCCTGTCTCTGCTTGAGCACTCGCAGAGGAGAGGGTGAGGCCCCTTCAGTGTGCCTACTGTAATATCAGCTTACAGTAAAGTTTATCTGGAGTATGTTTTTCTGCAATTCCTACAAATGGGAGCAATTTGGGAATATGATTACAAATTCATGAAAACAAGTACTATTAAAGATTTCATTTAATTACCAGTTAAAGTAGTTTCACATTAAAGGACTTCAGCATTTTAGCATATGAGCCAGGAAAAAAAAAATTGTCTGCTTTTATGTTTAAGGAAATTTTAATGTATTTAGTAGTGTACTTATTGACATTGTTTTTCTACTCAGTCTTATTTTAATAAAAGTTAAAGTAGAAAAATAAAGATTGATATTTTTTCCTAGAATATATTAAAATATGCATGGCTGGGCGCCTGGGTGGCTCAGTTGGTTAATCGGCTGCCTTCGGCTTAGGTCATGATCCCAGGGTCCTGAGATCGAGTCCCGCATCGGGCTCCCTGCTCCGCGGGGAGCCTGCTTCTCCCTCTCCCTCTGCCTGCCTCTCTGTCTACTTGTGCTCTCTCTCTCTGGCAAATAAATAAATAAATAAATGAATAATCTTTAAAAAAATAAATAAATAAATAAAAATAATAAAATATGCATGGCTATCAATACTTTAAACTTCTTTAAAACTTTAAAAATAATTCTTCCATAATACCAATAAAACTTCAATAATTTTTGAGCTTTTGTTTATGTTTTTTGATATCAGATACTTTCATTTTTTTAATGCCAAGTATTTGAAAGATTAAAGTTGCTTCCTTTGATTCTGATCCTCTTAGAAAATGTTATTATTGGGCGCCTGGGTGGCTCAGTTGGTTGGGCAACTGCCTTCAGCTCAGGTCATGGTCCTGGAGTCCCGGGGTCGAGTCCCACATCGGGCTCCCTGCTCAGCAGGGAGTCTGCTTCTCCCTCTGACCCTCCCCCCTCTCATGCTCTCTCTCTCTCATTCTCTCTCTCACATAAATAAATAAAATCTGTAAAAAAAAAAAATGTTATTATTTCACCATAATTGTTACTTAATCATTCTTAAAGGTCTGCTGTCAGCATGATGCTTTGTTACATAGTTTAGAGTAGTGAGGCAGTATAGTATTACACATTGCTCATGGAAAATGTATAACTTACCTACATGATTTGAAACAACCAAACTTAAATGGTTTTAGGGCGCCTGGGTGGCTTAGTCAGTTGTGTCTGACTTCAGCTCATGTGATCTCAGGGTCCTGGAATCGAGCCCCACGTTGGGCTCCCTGCTCATCAGGGAGTCTGCTTGTCCCTCTCCCTCTCTCTGCTCCTCCCCCCGCGCGTCTCCTTCAAATAAATAAATAAAATCTTCTTAAAAAGTGGCTTTTATGTGAATGTGGTATTTCTATTATAGATAGGATAGTCAGTGTTTTTATAACACTTACTCTCAGCTGTATTTTTTTGTTAGGAGTGTTATATTCAGCATTATTCTGTAGTAGCCTGTCAGCCATCCGTGGCTGGTGTGAAGCTGCTTTTCAAATGAAATAGGCAAATTACTTCGGAGGTTTTGAAAATTACGTAACCTAGTATCAAAATTGCACTGTACCTTCATGTGACTTAGCCTAACCTTCTTGCTTTAGCTCAGCAGATATCTCAATAACATTAAGGAACAGAGGAGACGATGCCTATAGAGCAAATGTGTACGGCAACTCTATAGTCGTGCAGCAGCACATCAGCATGGATGGAAGTCGATCTTACAAACTGAAAAGTGAAACAGGTTTGTTATGAATGTCTTTTCATTTCACATGAAATGCTAGTAAATAGTCAGTTAAACAGCAAAGTGATTGCTCAGGTATTCACTGAAAGGGCATTTCTTCCCTATCTCTTGAAACCTCTTTCTGGTCATGTGTAGGATCGGCTGCATGTATGTACACACACGTGATTGTGTACGGACACATATACACAGTTGTTTTACCCCAGGACATCGTACGGCAGGACCATGATTACCAGAGTCTGGGTCCACTTGAAACAGGCTGTGCTGCCTTGTTCTCACCGGCGGGCCTGCTCCCGCCCTTGTAGTTTTTATCACATATGGAAAGGGGGGTTAGCCAAAGGTGGAAAAGGACATGAAGGAAGAGGAGGCGAAGACCTAGATGAGAAGGAAAAGCAGGCGTTTTGCTGCAGGGATAAGAAGAACACTGTCCCTGCGTCCGTGCTGCTCCCTCCTTCTGTGTGTCTGGCGCACGATGACCGCAGCCTGCAGCTCCTCAGATGTGTGCCAGTTCCTAGGGACGTAACAAAATAGTTAATATCTGTATTTGTAAATGAGCAAATTTACAAAATTTTATTTTTATAAATAAAATTGCTTATTTTTGTAAATAAAATTGCTTATTTTTCCTCCATATTTCTGCCCTAGAAGCAGTCTGGTCATTTTATGTGTTTCTCTTAACCAGGCACCGTGGTTTCTACTAGAAAAGAAGAGCTGATTGCGATTCTTGACCATTTTAACATACAGGTAATTGCCAACTTTTCGTCTCAGATTAATGTAACTGGTCACTTTCTCATGTGATTTCATTTGTAGTGTTGAAAGAATTAAAATAGGCTCGTGTGAGTAAATTGACCACAGGACAAATGTGTACAACTCTTGTTAGCAAAGTTGCTTAAAATTTCCTAATTCGGGCGCCTGGGTGGCTCAGTTGGTTAAGTGACTGCCTTCGGCTCAGGTCATGATCCTGGAGTCCCTGGATCGAGTCCTGCATCGGGCTCTCTGCTCGGCGGGGAGTCTGCTTCTCCCTCTGACCCTCCACCCTCTCGTGTGCTTGCTCTCTCTCATTCTCTCTCTCTCAAATAAATAAATAAAATCTAAAAAAAAAAAATTTCCTAATTCAGCAGGAATTTTCAGTGCATAGTATAACACCTGTAAAATCAAGAACATCTAGTTTATACTGGTATGGGATAAAATAGATGTTAATAAAGGCTATAAAGTTTCTTTGCTTTCTGCTATCCTGGTCAGAATAGCATCATAGTTTTCCTAAACTCAGATGCTAATTTTTTATAGAGAGAAATTTATTCTAGAAAAATAAAGCATTTCTTTATGTATTTTGGAGTTATTGATCATACCTATAGGAGATAAGGCTCCAGTCCTTTCTGCTAAGATACTTTGAATAATTAGAAATAGAGCATATAGTCTTATTAGTGCTGGAATTGTCTTTGGAGGTCATCTAATTCACCTTTATTTTGTAGATGAGAATAGAACTAGAAAAAGTAAATTTACCCCTACAATTATCTAGGCGTGGTTGCTGGTAGAGCCTGGGTGGGGAACCAGGCCTCCCTGTTTCATTCTAATATACCACCCTGCCTTACTTACTCCAGGATGAAGAACACCAAGACTAGTCACCAAGGAGAAAGAACAATTACGAGTCTAGGTCTTTTTTCCAGTTTGGTTTAGAACAAAGTTGTCCAGAAAAACCTTCTGTGATGGTAGAAGTATTCTGTGTTATGCTATTCAGTGTGTCAGCCACTGGCATATTGCTCTTGAGCGCCTGAGAGGAATGACTAAGAAAGCACGTGTTTGATTTTATTTAATTAAGTGTAAAAAGCTACGTGTGGGTAGTAGCTTACATATCAGGCAACAGAAGTGTAGAAAAATAGTTATTAAAATCTGGAGAAAAGCAGTTACATCAAATAAATTTGAGACTAGAATGCAGGACAATTTTTAAGCAGAATCAAGAAAACCAAAAGTGTATGGAATCAGGTGTTTGGGAGCATCTTGAAGGGTATCCGGTAGAGTTCTCACTGTCCATGTTTCCCGTGTGTGGACTCTCCACCAGGTGTCCCTTCAGCAACTGCTTAAGTGGATTGTGGTGGAGAAATCACTTCTGCCTGAGATTTTGATTCCTTCTGTGAACAGCTCTCTCAGAAAGTTTTTATTATGGAAGAGTTGAAAAAAGCCTGTTTCTCTAAGCTCCCACTTCCTTGGGGAATGTATAAACCTGTTTATTTCTTTTGAAATATTTGAAGGTTGTTATCGTAACTCTTTTTAGTCCTCTTCTGGTATGATGCAGTAAACTAAAGTTTCAGGTTCATTGATCAAAATATGGGAGGTCTAGAGCTACACTTACCTGTACAGTAACCACTGGCCACATGTGGGTATTAAGCACTTGAAATGTGGGTAGTCCAGATTGATATGTACTATAGTGTGAGATACACACTAGATTTTGAAGACTTAATGCAAAGGGATAATTGAATTTTTATAGGTTATATGTTAAAATGATAATATTTTAGATTAGAAATATGTTACTAAGATTAATTTTATGGTTTTTTTTAAAGATTTTTAAAATTAATTAATTAATTAATTTATTTATTTATTAGAGAAAGAGCAGAGTGAGAGAGAGCACGAGCAGGGTGGAGAGGCAGACGGATAGGGAGAAGCAGACTCCCCTCTGAGCAGGGAGCCACATGGGGCTTGATCCCAGGACCCTGGGGTCAGGACCTGATCCGAAGGCAGACAGACGCTTAATGGACTGAGCCACCCAGGTGCCCCTCAACTCCAGAATTTTTTATCACCTCAAACTGCAAGATTCTTACATAATCCCTAGAGTAGGAACTAGGAACCCCATTTCAGAAACAAGCAGAAAGATGTAGACAAAATAATATAAATTTGGGTGAAGCTACTAATTCAAAGTTGGTGAAAATGTCTGTCATTAAAGCTAGTGCATTAGGTCTTATTTTTAACAAGTCAGATGGAATGTGAAATTAAGATGCAGGGCAAATATTGTAAAAATATGTGGCAGTCAGTCTGGTGTACCTCTATAATGATAATAATAAAGTAACATGTAGAGGTTTCTTTATAACTCCATAAATGTTTTTGTTATCTGAGAAGAAAAAAAACCAAAATTTTACTTAAAAAGGAAGGTTTTAACCATTGTTATGCTAACAAAGTATAATCGGTATTTTATGGATGGTAAATGAAGGAGTTTAAAATTTTTTTCATTTAGGGGCACCTGGGTGGCTCAGCGGTTAAGCATCTGCCTTCGGTTCCGGGTCATGATCTCAGGGTCCTGGGATCAAGCCCTGCGGGGGCTCCCTGCTCAGCGGGGAGTCTGCCTCTCCCTCTCTCTTTGGCTACCCCCCCACCATGCTCTCTCTCCCTCAAATAAATAAATTTTTTTTTCATTTATACTGGTCCTGCATATTTTATAACGGGATTATTTTCTAATACACAAATTACTTAAGTGCTAATACCAAAGATATAAATGAGTAATGATCTTGAATTTTTCTGAAACAAGTTATATATATATTTTAAATTTTTTCCCCTGTGCTTTGGTCAGTTACAGTACTGTTACCATAATTGTACTTTTAACTTGTTAGTTATAGGTAGTTTAATTCAAGCAATGGCTTATTTAAAATGACTCCTCCTCGAAAGGTAGAAATGACTCCAGCATTTCTCTTTATTTTATAATCGTGAAGAAATAACAACAAATGGAAAATCTGAAGAACTGCTGTAAGAAAAATAAACACTACTTGGCATCATAATTCTGATTAGAAATAACCAAGTTGGACTTTTTGTATTCAGTTGGAGAAACTAACTTGCCCAGGGCTACATAGGGAGGTGAGACACAAAAACCCAAGGCAGCCGAGGGCTTTACTCACTGTTGTCAGATTGTTAACTAGTAGCATAGGAGTGAAATTCTATAAAACAGGTAAAAGAAATGTGCCTGTGCCCTCATATAGTGGCAGAATAATTTTGACTATGGTATTTATTTTAGTATCATGAAATGATGGAACATTTTCTCTACATTAAAAATGTCTAATATTTTTTCTTGGTATATTTACCTTAATACTCTGAACTTAGCCTTCTTGATGACACTATAGGTGAATTGTATTCTGTATTACAGTACATTTATTTTTAAGGCATTAAAATGAAATATTCAAAAATAACCTCTCTTGTTTGTTTCAGGTGGATAATCCAGTTTCTGTTTTAACACAAGAGATGAGCAAGCAGTTCTTGCAGTCTAAAAATGAGGGAGACAAATACAAAGTAAGGAGCACCAAAGGAAATACGAATTTATCAAAAAAGAATACATTTATAGATAAAGCATATACACCAAACATAACTCTTGCTCACGTAATAAATATTCAGTTAGGTTTTTTAAAGCCACCTGTGTTTAATATTGTAGGACTAGTTTAGGAGAGTTCTAAATATGATGGAGTATAATTTTCTTGGTAAGTTCTTGCTTTCACTTTTTGGCTTTTAATTCTGAGAGAGAATAGATTATTCTAAAAATAATCTTTAAGGAAATTCAAGGGAATGATTGGCCATACATAATAACCTTTAAACTGTAAATTATTTAAAATTTAAAAAGCTAACAAAATATTTGACTACTACTTACGCTGTAACTTTTGAATGGGTTTCAATATTTCCTTTTCTAAAAATTCAAGATGCACCAAGATCAAGGATACAGATGTTTTCTCTTTATTCGTATTTGTTTAAAGAATGAATGAATGAATCAGTGAAAATGAGTTTTCAAGATGGTATTATTCTTACACCAAAAGTGTTTTCTTACGTGGGCTTTTAAGAGCTATTGCAAACGAATGTGTAGATGTGAACAGAGTAGATTAAGTAAATTTGGGGTGTGAAAACTTGAGTATTTTGTTTGTTTTGGGGTTTTTTTTAATTAACATATAATGTATTGTTTGTTTCGGGGGTACAGGTCTGTGATTCATCAGTCTTACACAATTCACAGTGCTCACCATAGCACATACCCTCCCCAGTGTCTATCACCCAGCCACCCCATCCCTCCCACCCTCCTCCCCTCCAGCAACCCTCAATTTGTTTCCTGAGATGAAGAGTCTCTTATGGTTTGTCTCCCTCTCTGGTTTTGTCTTGTTTCATTTTTCCCTCCCTTCCCCTATGATCCTCTGTTTTGTTTCCCAAATTCCTCATATCAGTGAGATCATATGATAATTCTTTCTCTGATTGACTTATCTCACTTAGCATCATACCCTCTAGTTCCATCCACGTCGTTGCAAATGGCAAGATTTCATTTTTTTGATGGCCGCATAATATTCCATTGTGTATATATATACCACATCTTCTTCTTTTTTTTTTTTTTAAGATTATTTATTTATTTATTTCACAGAGAGAGAGAGAGAGAGCAGGAACATAAGCAGGGGAGTGGGAGAGGGAGAAGCAGGCTTCCTGCAGAGCAGGGAGCCCGATGTGGGGCTCGATCCCAGGATCCTGGGATCATGACCTGAGCCGAAGGCAGATGCTTAATGACTGAGCCACCCAGGTGCCCCTATACCACATCTTCTTTATCCATTCATCTGTTGTTGGACATCTAGGCTCTTTCCATAGTTTGGCTATTGTGGACATTGCTGCTATAAACATTGGGGTGTATGTGCCCCTTCGGATCACTACATTTGTATCTTCGGGGTAAATACCCAGTAGTGCAATTGCATTGGGTCGTAGGGTAGCTCTATTTTCAACTTTTTGAGGAACCTCCATACTGTTTTCCAGAGTGGCTGCACCAGCTTACATTCCCACCAACAGTGTAGGAGGGTTCCCCTTTCACTTGAGTGTGTTTTTAATATCTTTTTACGTAATTAGTCAAAAATTTTTGGAGACCTAATTCTTTTCACAGTTCTGTGGCAATTTACAAACTCCTAATTGTGTTCTTCTTATTGGTACAGTTCTTTATGAAAGCAACCCAACTTGAACAGATGAAAGAAGATTATTCATATATTATGGAAACAAAAGAAAGAACAAAGGAGCAGATAAATCAAGGAGAAGAGGTTTGTAAACATGTAATGCAAATATTTTTGAGATCAGTCAAGTTCCTTTAGTACTTAAAAATGGTACTGTAAAATTATATACCTATGTGTAGATATGTATCTATATAAAACTAATAACACTTTCATAACACTCTATGAAATATAGGAAGTGTGGTTTTTATATTCAGGGTATTTATTAGCCTTTACTTTTTTGTTTTGGGATAATGGGTATGTACACGTTTTCCTCTGTTAGGCTAGAGACTAGGGGACAGAGCAGTATTTTACATGCTTATGCCTTGATATATGACTAGTTGGTTCATAAGGTATCACTAATTCCCACTGTAAGTAGTTTAAAAAGTATAATATTTCTTTTGATGGGAAAATAAGCACAAGCCTCAAGCTGATTATAAACGTAATACGCATTTGTAATTATATATGGTAGATAACTCTTTCATCACACTGGGAAGATGTTAATGTTCATTAAGCACTGATAGCTTGGTAGCAACTGTCACATCCATACTCACCAGCTTGGTAGCTGTGCATATTTATGTCAATTTGAAATTACTCAAGCCAATGAGACTTACTTAAATTTGGTTTTACATCTGCTGTATTTTCTTCTTGTACTTTCTTCTTCAGATTCCTGAAGATCCAACCTTCTGTCTGATAATCAGAGACCTCAAAATCATAAGGCTTATGTTTCAGCTTTTCATCCTGTACATTAAGTCCCACCAATTTTTGTGTGATTCTGTATCTTGTTCTTTAGTTACTTAGTCAGTTTTATAGAATTAGTGGAGCTTCTAGCTAGTTCTTAGCTTGTTCTTTTGACACAGAATTGTACTAATGATTGACCCAGGTCAACTTCATTAGATGCTGCACTGACCCTTTTACTTCAGGTTTTGAGGACTGCATATTTAAAGTTAGGTCTGTGGGTGTATGAAAGCTCAAACAGCAAGGGTGGGTATATTTATTTTTATTCCCCACATTATCCCTTCAAACTCAAGGTACTGGTAGTGTACAAGGAGGCACTGTAAACCACAGAATTAATACAGCACAGTTTCTTGGTGTATCAGTGTTATTAGGAAAAGGAAATATTTGCATGTTCAAAAAAACATAATAGCATGTGTTACATTTATTATTTTAAAAATAATAAATCAGGATTTTGAAGAAATGTGTTTGCTTCAGACAGCTGCGGGTTAAACACCCACTTTCTCCATGATATACTTTGTTATCAACTATTAAAGATATTTTGATTATGAAGTTAAAGAAGCACTTCCCTATATCGTGTAGCAGAATTCCTTATGTATAATATACACATAATAAGAGCTTTTTCTAATTAATTAAATGTCCTATATTTTCAAAATAAGCTCTGGCTTTGAATATTTAAATCTGTAGGAAATAGTATGTGAAGGTTAGATAGAAACTGGAAGCTGTCCAGTCAACAAATACCAGTTCCAGCATGTGCCTCCTGGCATTGTGCTTTGTCCATGGCCATATGACGGCAAATACATATCTGGGTTCTGGGGTCAGAGACCTAACTGTTCAGCAGGAAACAGATGGTAAATAACTGAGTATGGTGGGCCCCCCTAAAGGACTTGTGATTAGATATGTGCAAAAGCACTTAGGAGGTATCAGCACTGGGGGAAAGAGACCTGGGAGGAGTGTAGTTGTTAAGGATGATGTCTAGGTTGAGAACTGAATGATGAACAATGCCAAACAAGGGATGGGGAGAGTAAGGAAGGGTGCCATTCCTAGGGATAAGAATGGCAGCATCTTGGGCAAGAAAGCATATGGTGCTGTTAGAAAGCTGAAAGAATTCCAGGTTGGCCAGAGTGAAGAGCACAAAAGTGAGAAAAAAGAGGCCAGATTGTAGAGGATCTTGTAAACCTAAGAACAGTAGAACACATGGAAGTGGATGATGTGACTAAATGAATATTTGTAATCAATTACTCTGCTGTGGAAGAGTGGGGGAATTGCTATAAGGAAAGAATGTAGAGAGATAAAGAGTTCTCATTGTCCACTGAAATGATGATGACATAAGTTAGAGTAGTAGCAGTAGTAGTGAAAAGAAGAGTTTTGAAATGATTTGAGCAGATGTTAAGTGGGACAGGGAGGAGTGAAGTTGAGACAAGAGGTAACACGGGTGACCAAATGACCTCCAGATCGATGACCTGAGCAGTAGACTAAGTTTCTTAAAATAGGAATCTTGGGAAGAAGAGCCAGTTTTTCTTTTCTTTCTTTTAAGAAAAATGATGAATTTCATTTTGAACACATTGGTTTTGAGGTGCTTATAAAACATCCAATTGGATATAAGAGTGAGGAATGCAGAAGTCTGGCTTCAGTAAAAATTTGAGATTCATTAGTATGTTGTTGGTGTGTAAGCCTCAGGAATGACTTAGATTGCTGGGGAGGAATGGAAAGTGGGTCCAGGCCTGAGCCAAGAAAAATGCTCATGGAAGCCATAAAGGTCAAGGGAAGAGAATTTGAGAAGGCAGTAGTCACAACTCTGTGATGTTCTGAGTGGCAAGCACCACAAGGTTTGACAAATACTCCCTGTATTTAGTGACATAATCCGCATAGAGGCCTGTAGCAAGACAAGTTTCAGTAGCGGTGAAAACAGAAGCCAGATTTGTGGGGCTGAAAATGTGAGGAAATGGAAGAGAGATTACCTTCAGAAAACTTTGAGGGAGAGAGGAGGAAGAGGTCCCCAAGCATGGATAGTGGCTGTTGTGTTTGTAAATGGGAAAGATACGTGAGTAAAGATTAAACATGATAATGGAAGGGAGTCAGTGAAGAGGGCCAAGTGGAAACAAAGGTGAAAAGATGGGGACGAAAAATGAACTAATTCAGACCTCCTGAGAAGGCAGAAGCTGGTGGTCGGACCCAAAATATATAGGTAGGAGATGGGAGCTGGACTTCAGTGTCATGAAGCCACCTCCTCCTGCTTTAGATTTGTAAATGAGGTTGTTGGAAGTTGGAGAGAGTTTCCTTTGATGGCCACTAAACTCCCTGAAGTAGGAGGCAGGGAGAATGAGTGAGGGATTAGGGCGGTGGGGGTGTATGAGGCTTGAAGAGAGTGATAATGGATTGAAATAATCCTGGAGAATTGGGAAAGTGACTGGTAGGGACGTATTAGATCCACAGTATGAGGCTCTAGTTGAAGATGGTAAGCATGAATGAAGGGGAGAGGCCATCTACCCAGGTGTGCAGAATCTGAAGTCTAGGAGCCACTTGAGAAGCTGTTCTAATGTCATTATATTTGATACTTGTTTGATGATTTTTATTATTATTTTAATTTTTTGAGAGAGAGAGTGCGCACGTGTGTGTGTGCAAGCGAGTGGGGGAGGGACAGAGGGGGAGAGAGAGAATCTCAAGCAGGCTCCATACCCAGCGCGGAGCCCACAGGGGTGGGGGGGGAGGGGGTGCCTCAGTCTCATCACCCTGAGATCATGACCTGAGCCAAGATCAAGAGTCGGAGGCTTAACTGACTGGGCCAGCCAGGTGCCCCTGATGATTTTATTTATTACTAGGGAGAACTTAGATTTAAAAAATTATAACTTGGGGCACCTGGCTTAGTCGGTTAGGTGTCCAACTCTTAATCTCATCTGGGTCTTGGTCTCAGGGTTCTGAGTTTGGGCCCTGCATTGGGCTCTACACTGGATGTGGAGTCTACTTAAAAAATAAAAATAAATAAGTAAATAAATAAATAATTATAACTTATTTGGCTTTTAGAAATAAATTTCTTCCGTGTCTTCCATTATCTTTGGAATGAGTACTGGGTATAGTTTGCCCAGAAGAACATACCAGTCTGTCTATCTGATATGGAGTTGAGAGAAATGGGAAACTGAGTTTTGTGATTTGTCTATACTTGTGAGGTCTTAAACCCTTTATTCCTTTGATCTTCATTTGAAGAATATTTGGCCTTTTTTATAACGCAGAAATTAAGAAAATAACTGCACCTAGTAAAAATATACCAAAGAACCAAAGATATTTTTATTTTCACCTTAAGTCATTTCCCTGCATATCTTTTTTAGTACTGGTTAAGGAAGTACATTCAAAAGAAATACATTTGTAAAAACTCTTGTCTTTTCAGTGTTAGTAAGAAACGTATCCTTTTTTCTTTTTTTCAAGCGACTTATTGAGCTAAAACGCCAGTGTTTGGAGAAAGAAGAACGTTTTCAAAGTATTACTGGTTTAAGTACAATGAAGACTAATTTAGAATACTTGAAACATGAAATGGCTTGGGCAGTGGTAATTTTTACTTTATTACTTATTCACTTATGCTTTTAATATGTAGAAAATATTGGTTTCAGTTACTCTTATACATGATTTGCACTAATTTCTTTTTAGGTCAATGAAATTGAAAAACAGTTGAATGCTATCAGAGATAATATCAAAATTGGGGAAGATCGTGCTGCTAGACTTGACAGGAAGATGGAAGAACAGCAGGTAATTATTTTTTTAATACAGATTTAGTAGGTTAAAGCATATGAGATTACTGACATTAGACTATTTTAAAAGACCTACAAAAGTAGCAGTTTCAACCTATATATTTATCTATGTTTGAATTTATTATTCAAATGAAACTGACATAAACTTTTGTTCAAGTACTATTATAGCAACCCTTTTTTATTTTATTTCTTTTTAAGATTTTATTTATTTATCTGGTGGTGGGGGGGTAGAGCACAAGCAGGAATAGGGGCAGAAGGAGAGGGAGCGAGAATCTCAAGCAGACTTCGCACTCACCATTGAGCCTGATGCAGGGCTCGATCTCACGACCCCAAGATCGTGACCTGAGTCAAATTCAAGAGTCAGATGCCCAACCAACTGAGCCACCCAGGCTCCCCGGCAACTCTTTTTTAAAAAGAGTATTATTTGGACATGATCAACCAGTTGAGCCCAGTAATGTAGCACTCTAAACTCAAGAATGTGGACAGTGGTACTTCCTTATTAACTAGAGATGCTACAACATGAAGCTTTTACTGTTGTTCATTAGGAGTGTCAACATAAAAAGCCTTGAGGTGCTAGAATAATAGTCACTTAGAAAGCTAAGTATCGTGAACTATAACACTTCAGAACTGAGCAGAATGCCCAGAGATTGCTATCAGAATTTCCAGGGAACTGAAGTTTTAGAGCCCAGAACCATCAGAGGATTTCGTGTAGGTGGAACACATGTAGGACAAGTTGTTAGGTCTGTTAAAGTTCATTTCAACCTGAGATCTAAGAGCCACATGGAAACTATGCTATTTATGTAAGATTCAAGAGTCTTCCACTTGGGTCTAGAGGTAGAAGTTGGTTGAATGGTAAGTAAAAGCAGTAATTTTCTGTTAGGGCTGTCCACATGGACCTTTTTACCATATAGTCAATCCACTCTTTATACTTGCATTTTTGTTCTTTGTTTAATAGCTTTATTGAAATATAATTCATATACCATATAATTCACCAGTTTAAAATTTGCACTTGAGTGGTCTTCTAGTATTTCCCAAGGATATGTAGCCCGCAATGCAGAATTCCTTGCATTTTGTCATGCCAGAAGTAGAACTCCTAGCCCTTTCATTTTTGTAGAAGCCCCACCTACTCCGTGTGGATGGCTTACCTCTTAGTATTTTGTTCTACCAAGCTTAGTTTATAGTAGAGGATGTCATCTTCCCCACCTTGCTTTTTCAAGGTAAGCAGATATGTTTTCTTCCCTTTAAGTGTTATGTTATTATTAATCCATCAAAAGTAAGAAATAAATATGTAAAAATAACAGAAACAGGCTGAATTTCTTACTCCCTCTTCAGGTAGCAAATGGAAGTTCAACCCCACCCACCTTTTCTCACCTAAGATTTTCATTTCTGTGAGAATATGCTGGAATTTTTTTTTTTCCCTACCAGATTCTCCTCATCCTCATTTCCTAGCTTGTCATAGTGGAAGACCTTAAGTTATTTTTCTCTTTAGATAATCTCCAGTCTAAAAATGGAATCCAGGGGTGCCTGGCCGGCTCAGTTCGTAGAGCATATGACTTTTGATCTTGGGGTTGTAAGTTTGAGCCCCGCACTGGGTATAGAGATTACTTCAAAATAAAATATTTTTTTTAAAAAAGTGAAAAGTAAAAAAAATAATAAAAATGGAATCCAGTCTGAGTAATATAATGTTCACCTTTTTTTCAAGTGGGAAAAGGAGGATCTTCAGGCAGGGTGATACTTTAGTTCTGCAGGCCTTTGCCCCTACTTAAGCATTTGGGCACTCTCTGTAGTAAATGGTAAATTTCTGGAGGGTAAGAACTATCTTATTTTATATTTGTATCCTTCCCACGTCTTACATAAAACCTTTCATGCCGTATTATGCATGGTGATTGATTATAGAATGACCGTTAAGTGGAAGGGATGTGAAGAAATTGTGTCAGCTCCACTATCTGGCTCTTTCTGGAAAAAGTTTGCTGATCCCTGATCCAAATAGTTCTCATATTTGTCTCTTCTAATCCATTCCTGTTGTCTCAGTGCCCCATTTTGGTTTCTAATTCATTTTGCTGTGGAATGTTAACTCCTCACTGAAATTGTTTGCTTTAATTTTCCCTCCACCCTGCTTGTGCTTCCAAAGTGACTTGATGTACAGATTCGGTCATGTCTTGTCTCCCTGTTGTCTGGAGGGTTAAGTTGTAAGCTGATCTTAGGGAATTCTGGGCACTTCCATGCTTCCAGCTCAGCTCCAACCACCACCCTCTCAGTTTAAGCTCCAGATATTTTCATTTCCAAAAGTAGTATTAGTGCCTTTCTGCATGCTTTCCCATCTGCCTCTAACACCTTTACCCAGCTTTTCTCCTGGTACATTTGCATTAATCTTTCAAGCCTCAGCTCAAATGCTACTTTTGCTTTGAAGGAGGCATTCTTGACTTTTTCTGGCAGACCTCTAGATTCGTTCTCTATGCTTCCACAATTACAAATAGACATAACCAACTTAAGCATTATGGTATCCAAACTATGATCAATTTAAGCAATCTGTTTTTCTGCTAAATTTTGTCTATCTCCCTTTAATTGTGTTACCTGCAGACCATTGTTACTCTCTCTTTGTATCCCCAGAAGATAGGACATTTGTTGGATAACTAAATGTGGAATTAAAAATTGTATTTTAAGGGCGCCTGGGTGGCTCAGTTGGTTAAGCGACTGCCTTCGGCTCAGGTCATGATCCTGGAGTCCCGGGATCGAGTCCCGCATCGGGCTCCCTACTCGGCAGGGAGCCTGCTTCTCCCTCTGACCCTCCCCCCTCTCATGTGCTCTCTGTCTCTCTCATTCTCTCTGTCTCAAATAAATAAATAAAAATCTTAAAAAAAAAAAAAATTGTATTTTAAAATAGTGTTTTATGTAATTATGTTTGCTTACCCGAGGTCTTGAGATTATTTAGAGTGAAACTGAATTTGTTATTTGCTGTATATAATTTAAAATTTTTTTCTGTTTGTTAAAGAAAGGTAAAATGCACTCCAACAATGTTATTTTCTTAAAGGTTAGACTTAATGAAGCAGAAAAAAAATACAAAGATATTCAAGATAAACTGGAAAAGATTAGTCAAGAGACAAATGCACGAGCACCAGAATGTATGGCATTGAAAACAGATGTTACTGCTAAGAAAAGGGTCTACAATGAAGCTGAGGTGAGAGAAATTTTCCAACCTGGAATATTAAATACTGTATATCAAATATAAATAGTGTTCATTTACTTTTAAAAGTAGAGGTATTGTAATTAGGTAGAAATCTGTACTGCTTTCAGACTTTAAAAAATAATGGTTTCATGTGACCATTTATATACTTTGTTTTAAAAATACATTTTTGCATATACTTCACCTCTGATTTGAAGATTTGGCAAAAGTGGATTTGAATAGGATATGTGTTTTTTTTATCTTACCAAACTGTGTCTAATTTTTTGTTAGGTTTTATATAATCGTTCTCTAAACGAGTATAGAGCATTAATGAAAGATGATGAACAGCTTTGCAAAAGGATTGAAGAACTAAAGAAAAGGTAAGATGGTTACTTTGCTATGTTCATGAATACCTCTTTTTGTAATACAGTGAACTCAGCGAAGTGGAGTATTATATTTTCCATATTATTTCTAAAGGAATTTTATCACATTGCTTTGTATTTTTTCAGTGTTCAGTTTTTCACTTAACATTTTCCATTTTGGATTATTTACTGTTAGTACTGATCAATCTTTGGAACCTGAACGATTGGAAAGACAAAAAAAAAATATCTTGGTTAAAAGAGAGAGTAAAGGCCTTGCAGGATCAAGAAAGCTCAATCAATCAAGAGATCGAACAGTTTCAGCAAGCCATAGAAAAGGACAAGGAAGAACGGATCAGAATTAAGTAAGTTTCAACATCCTTAGAATGACTTTTTCAATGACTTGAAAATCATGTGGTTTGTTCTTTATACGAAGAGAGAAAACATGTTTTGTTGTGGTTGTGGTTTCTTGTGCTGAATAAAATATCTTTAAAAATTACTTTTCCAACACTTGTAGAGCTGAACCATTTCTGGGATTTCTAGTCCTCATCCCTATGGCATCATTTCTTTTTTCATGCTAAGTTTTGAGGACTTGAGACTATTTTTCTCTACTAACACAATCATTTTCAAATAAAGAAATCTGCCTTTAGTCTTTAGAGTAGCTGAGTCATTCACTGGTATGCAGGTGTTGAGGGGAAAGACTGGATATTTCTATATAACTATCACACATCTCTTCTGTTTTTCTGCTTTTATTTTTTAGGAGAGAAGAATTAGATGTCAAGCATACACTGAGCTATAATCAGAGGCAGCTGAAAGAATTAAAAGATAGTAAAACTGATCGACTGAAAAGATTTGGCCCTCACGTTCCAGCCCTTCTTGAAGCAATAGATGATGCCTATAGACGTGGGCATTTTACCTGTAAACCTGTGGGCCCTTTAGGTATTTGTCACCATTTGGTCAGGATATAAGAAATGTTAAAAATAAGGTTTTATTTTCAGGAAAAGGTCTATTGAATCTAGTTTTAAAACTGTTACCAAAGAGCTATGTAATTATATGTGGATTTTAATTGTACATATTTTAAGAAGTAATTATAAAAATCACTTTAAACTTTATAATTTCCTTTTTACATTTTTAAAGCATAAAAGAGCCAAAAGCAAGAAAACTTAGGAAAAGGAAAAAAAAAAAAACTATAGAGTTGAATAATCTGATCTGATTTTTTTCCTGAATGAATGAATGAATGAATGAACTAATTTGAATATAATTGATTAGTTCGAAAATCCAGTGATAGTGATATAATCAGAACGCTCCACCACCTGAGTTTTGTGTAACCTTTATAAAATGACTTGTCTTCTTACTTCTGTTTAGGTTGGACAACATTGTTTCTAAGTCTTTTTTCAAGTGGAAAACCTGGGTTTATTGAATTATCCCTATATATACATGAGATTAAAAAATACTTGTAATCTGTTGAATTCTCCTGAGGAGTTATCTCTAATTCTATAACATCATTAAGTGAAAATGATGCTGTCAATATAAATGTATTGTTGCTAAAGTACTCTATTACCGTGTAAGTACAGCATTACACACGGTGTTAAGTGTTATGGTAAAATCTCATATAAATGATATGTACCTCTATACCAGGATCCATTTAAACAGATGAGGCATTTTCTCTCTGTTTCTAAAATCCCAGTGTTAATCAGTTTGACAGAAAATAATAAAGAATCTGTAAACCTTTTGGCTTACTTTTCAAAATGCCATTCAGAGGCTGGAAGAGTATACACTTACATAGAAAAACCTCTGTTGATTTACACGGGAGTTAGTGGGGTGTTCTTTTCACAGGATTTGATGGGTTTTTCTCCCCCGTGTATCCAGTGGATATGTAGGGATCTCCCATTTAGTTAACATAAGATCTGTAATGTCATTTAAGCTTCTTTATATGAAAATATTTTGGAGTCATTTATAAACTATTATAAGGAGAAAGTTACATTAATATTTCAAAATATTAATGGGCCTTTTAATAATTTTCTCTCACCTTTAGGAGCTTGCATTCATCTTCGTGACCCTGAACTTGCTTTGGCTATTGAATCTTGCTTGAAAGGACTTTTGCAGGCCTATTGTTGCCATAATCATGCTGATGAAAGAGTTCTTCAGGCACTGATGGAAAGGTTTTATTCACGAGGGACCTCCCGGCCACAGATAATAGTTTCTGAGTTTCGGAATGAGATGTATGATGTAAGACACAGGTGAGGTGTCGGTAGCTAAATGCCGTTTCGGGTTGTGCTTAATCATGTACAAGATCAGAAAGAATTAAGACATTTTTATATTAACCAAATCTGTAGTACTGATTGATGAAATGTCATCAAGCCACTTCTTTAACTTCAGTCAAGGCACTGGAGACACATAGATAAATAAGACATGCTCTCTGCCCTTGAGCTCCTTACACAAGGTCTGTTGTGGGAGCCAGGACAGGGGAAGGGACATGGTGCAGCATAGAAATTATACTGAGGGAGGTGATACAGACCACGGCAAATTAAGGGGTATGTGGGGGTGGGGGTGCTAAGGAGGAGCTTTGGCACTCAGTACTCACAGTTCAACTCTCAAGGTGCTTTGCAGATTCCGTAAAGAGCTGTGGTAGTTTTCTTTGATGACCCTAACAAACCTTCTCAAGGGCACAGTATTTAAACTGGCCTCTTTCTAACTGCCTGACTGGCTAGTCACTTTACCTTCAAATATAATACATATTTTCTAATTGAATGTCAGCTTTGATAAAATTGGATCACAATATGCAGATGTAGTTCAGATGAGAGAGTAATTATATGTTAGTAGGCAGGTTAGCGAAGAAATTGGAGAAAAGAGGACAAATAACCAAGTCTTCTGACCTGATGAATTTGTCAAGTGATAGATAAGGTTTAATTGCCTTATAAGCAAATAGAATTCTATGTGCAAAACACATAGTGGCATGGCATCATAAATTATTCTGCAAAAAATAGCATTTGCATCATAGATAGCGAGGGGCAGATTAAAGCGCTATTTAGGGGACGCCTGGGTGGCTCAGCTGGTTGTGTGTCTGACTCTTGGTTTTGGCTCAGGTTATGGTCTCAGGGTCATGAGATAGAGCCCCACGTCGGGCTCCACGCTCAGCAGGGACTCTGCTTAGGATTCTCTCCCCTTCTCTCTGCCCCTCACCCTGCTTGCACACACACTCTCTCTCTCTCAAATAAACAAATAAATCTTTAAAAAAATAATAAAAATAAAAGCGTTATTTAGGACAAAATAAAACTTGTTACTTGAATGTAAAAGAATGAAAGAATTGAGGATGACTGCTAGGTCTCTGGACCGAGCAGATGTGCTCGTAACTGGTTTAGGAGAAGTGTAAGGAAGAAGTGGATTTGTCAGAAGTGGATAAATCCTGTTGTGGAATTGTCAATTTTGAGCTTTTAGACTAGAAATAAGGATTTGGGAGTTAAGGGTAAACTCTTTTCCCAGTCTGCATGAAAATATGACTCTACATTAGTTTCTGGCTCTAATCCTGATTTCTAAAACCTGATAAAAGTGAAATTTCAGTTGTGCTATCAGACAACATTGCTTATGGTAAAGATGCCCCCTGGCAGGCTAGTTGCATCTAGAGTGAGAAAACTCTGGACAGCTGGTGGAAAGCCAGTATGGTGACTTGCAGTTGGGCATTTCCCTATGGGGACCTTGGAAACTGTCCCTAGGAGATTACTGGGAGAGCTTGGCTTCTGCACCAGCACTGTCCTTTGGGGAACAGGGACGGGTCCTGAACAGCTGTTGGGACTGCTCCATCGTGACCCGCTGCACGAACTCCCATGAGTAGCAATGCCTGGCACCGCCCTGCCGGCACGCCATGTTTCCCAGTGGTTGTATTTCCAGTCTGCTAGCAGCGTATCATCCTGTGAAGGGGTGCAGAATGAGCTCCATTTGTGCAGCATGAGGTCACTTCTTGGAAATAGGTGAATCTGTGTGCTGAGAATGAGGGCCTTCGGAGTTGGGTAGGTTTGGGGAGAGTGAGTGAGGAAGCAGAACCAACATCCACTCAGGATTCAAACGCCCATGGCTGCAGGATTTTTGGCTTTTTAATAGGTTTGAGGTGAGAATGTGTACGTACTCTTGGACTGATACTATAGTAGGATTTGTTAGAATGGGTAGTTATTACAGAAGAAGAGGGACGCAATTGAGAAAGGAGTTCATTGATTGGCTATGAGGCTGGAGAGGGAAGAAAGTGAGGTGTGGGAGCAAATCTGTAAATGTGCTGGATGCAGGGAGAGAGCAGGTTGAACAGGCGTGGTAAGCCGGGAACAGTACGGCTGTAGCTCGTGGTGACAGTGGGAAGTCAGAGGTTAATGGAGCAGCTCCAGGCATTCGCCTTTCAGAGTAGTTTGGAATTATGCTGAAGTTCAAGTTGGTGGCATAGTAGAGGAAGTTGGATGTTACTTTTAGGTGTTGACAGAATATTGACAGGTCGGGTATGTTTAATATTCTCTCAACTTCACCTGCCTTTGCAGACATTTTGGAGGGGTGATTTTTGGTGAAGAACTTTATCAGTATATATTGTGGTTCAAACACTAAATTTTAAAACTGGGCATGTTATTTTAATCTAGAAAAGAATAGTAAAACACCCTTGGAATATTAGAATGAATCAGGTATATTAGGCTCACATTAGAGAACCTCATCAGAGGAGCCTGGGGGAGTGTATAGCTCCCCAGGAGATGCTGGGGATAATTTCCTTTCCTATAAAAACGGCTTTGTTCACCCTGAAGTACAGGCTGCTGAACTGCTCGGCATGCTGGCCACCCAGTTCTGTGTCTGCATCTGTACGTCTGTCCTGCTCAGCACAAGAGATGCTCTTGCTCTCCAAAGCTCTTTATTCTACGTAGGCTCTGAATTGCATGCTTTCTTGCCTGGTTTGTTGGACTGTTTCTTTTAATTATTTCAACTCTCTCCTGAACCTTAAACTTTCCTACTCCATTGACTTCTCTCTGCTTTAAATCCTAGGCCAGTGGTTTGCCTCCCCCGTCTTGAGAACAAACTCCTTTAAGTTAGAGAATAACATTATCAGTCCCATGGTTATTATGAGGATTCAATGAGCTGATAATTATTTATAATATTCTTAGAATGCTTAGCACATAATATAAATGTTTGCTATTTAGATAAAATAAACCTATTACAGGTGTTTTCAAATGTTATCAGATATTTTCCATTGTCTTACCTATAGTCACACATTAAAAAGATATGTATATAAAATTAAAGTTTGATAATACTTACATATTTTTTAATATGTAATTTTTTAATACCTACATATTTTTGTCTCCTAGAGCTGCTTATCATCCAGAGTTTCCAACAGTCCTGACAGCTTTAGAAATAGATAATGCAGTGGTTGCAAACAGCCTGATTGACATGAGAAGCATAGAGACAGTGCTTCTGATCAAAGTAAGATAAGATGCTTGCTGAATTTTATATACTTTTAAATTTCCAAAACTGAGGTTGGCTATATAAATCCTCTTCCCCTTCTATATTATGGAGTTGTTAATATGTCTTACCACTGTACTTTTACCTTATAGGAAACTATAGAATAATACAGAGCTGGTTGGTTTATGCATTTACTGCCTGAAGGAACTTTATATTTTTGGCTGTTCCTCAGTAAATATTTCACAAATACATATTATTTTGGTGAATGATGCTATAAATTTTTTGTTATTCATTCTTTCTTAATTGTCTGCCAAATCCATTTTTTATTTACCCTTATAGATAAGTGTATTATTATTATTCTATTTTTAAGCAAATACTCTACTTGATATTTTATGAGTTCTTTATCTTAAAACTTTAAAAGTATTGTAAAATAAATCAGTATTTACTCTTCACCTATGTATTTTTATGTACTTGTTGGGTTAGATCATCATTGGCATAAATTTGCTGAGAAGGAACTAGGAAATTCAAAACAGAGATCTAATCAAAACAGTTTGTTTTTCTCAATAACAAACTGAGAAGTAATTATATCAGTAATTTAAATATATATACCGTGTATGTGTTGCAGGGTCATATTGTGATTATTTGTGTGCTTTGCTCACTCATATTTTAGAAGGATCCTTGAAAGGAAATAATGAAGTCCTCTTGTCTGTCCCCAGAGGTTGGCTAGGCCTCCATTAAGCCTGATGCCCATTTTACTTCTTCTAGGGCTTATTTCTAGGCTTTCCCCCACGTAATTCAGTATACTCATCTTTTATTGCAATTTGCTGTTCATTCACATCTTTCTTTTCAGGCTGTTAAAGTCATTTAGAAAAAGTAAGATTTGTGTGAACTCTGATCTAAGTAAACACTTTCATGTGAAAATGTACTTAAAATTTTAATTTTAATGGATAACAGCATTAGAACTTAAAATCAGTTTGTCATAAACCCTTGCTTACTATATTGTTCTAAAGACTGTCAGTAGTTTTAATTCTTTGAATCATGAGAGTTGTTTTTGAAATTCTTTAATTTTTTGGAATTATTTTACTTATGTTTAAATGTTTAAATAAAAATACTTGAATCTTAAAATAATGATAGGTAACATTTTGAAATTGTGTATCAGAAATGCTATGGCATAACTTCAAAAATGTATTTCTCCCCCCTGTATTTTTTTAGAATAATTCTGTAGCTCGTGCAGTAATGCAGTCCCAAAAGCCACCCAAGAATTGTAGAGAAGCTTTTACTGCTGATGGTGATCAAGTCTTTGCAGGACGTTACTATTCATCTGAAAATACAAGACCTAAATTCCTAAGCAAAGATGTGGATTCTGAGATAAGGTTAGTGTCAATGTAGCATTACTGTGGTATTCCTACTGCTTCCTATAGGGTTTGGTTCCCTTCATATTACTCTATTAGTAAGTTATTTCAAGGGAGGATTGTGAGTAATCTATTCGGGCTTAAAAGATCATTTAGCTGGGTGTAGAATTCTAGGTTGATGGTTATTTCCCATCATCACTTTGACAATAGTATTCTGTGCTGAGAACACAAAGTGTGTTCCCTTGACCAGCTGATCTGCAGACAAAGGAGCTGAACTCAGAATGTACATCAGCTACATCACTATCCCATCATTTAGTTCTGACTTCGCTCAGTGAGAGTATAGGTGTGCTGCTTTACATTCTGGCTCAAGTTCCATATTCCGTCTCCGACTGTATCTTGAGTTGCACTGGTCTAAAAAGATCAGTCGGCACAATTAGAGCACACATCTAGGAAAATCGAGTTGCCAGGGGAGACAAAGCGAGAAGTTGAACAGAAAACTAGTAAGTGTATTTAATGAGATTCACAAGCATTGCAGAAAGGAATTTTGGTACCAAAAAACATGATTTTCTAACCAAATGAATTCAGGTGACAAATTAATGGGTTGAAACTAAATTAGTGACCTGCAAGACCTTCAGTAGAAGAACTTAGAACTTAAGTAAAATAAATACCTAAGAAAATTGAGTAAAAGTGAAAGTATTCTAAATGACTTATATATGTAAGAGAAATGAGAGTTTTATTGAAATATCTCTCTTGTTTTCAGATAAGATTAGTCATTTTTATGTGACTTTGAGAGCAGTGTAAAGACCAGTAGCCATAATGGTTATCAGAAAGTTTGGTAAAACTTACTTAGCAACAGAAAAAAGTTGAATGACCAGCAACTTGGTGTCATGGCACAAAGCACACATTTTACATTGACACTGAGTCTTAGAGGATAAATATGTGAATGTGCTGTGTAAAACTGACCTGTAAAGTGGTAAGCTTTTGTCCATTGTGCCATGACGTTTAAATCCAGCCTTCCCAATTCTTAACGTGGTAAGACTAAATTATATGGTATTCAAGCAGACATGAGTACAAATATATAAAAATATCATGGTGGTATTACACTATGTTGCTTACACTTCCCTTTCAACAAAAATTGCCTTGTGTATTTGTGTCCCGAGTCTTCAAAAAAAAGAAGTATGGCACTATTGGAAGAGATTGTAAATATACCCCAGTAGCAAGTTGGCATCTCTGATTCCAACATTTTAGTAGTAAAGGTTTCAAGTTGATACTTAGTTTCATTTTTTAGTTAACAGGATTCACATTAATGTGTAGGGGACACATCTTTTGTTTTAAAAGCCAGATGAACACTGGTTTTTAAAAAATTGTTTCCCACATTGATAAACTTTATTAATTATAAATATGGTGTTCTGGGTATTATGTTAATTTGAGTCAGTCAGACAGAGAAAGACAAATACTGTATGATTTCATTTATATGTGGAACCTAAAAAACAAAACAAATGAACAAATAAAATAAAGCAGAAACCGACTCATAGATATGGAGAACAATCTGGTGGTTGAACAGTCTCTCTCCAAATGGGAGAGGGATGATGGGATGGCTGAAAGTGATGAAGGGGATTAAAAGGTACAGACTTCCAGTTGGAAAATAAGTAAGTCATAGAGATGTAATGTACAGTGTAGGGAATATAATTAATATTAATTGTTATTAATATTTTAATGACTTTGGTGACCAGTGGCTGCTAGTTTATTGTGGTGGTCACCTCATAATATATAAATTTTGAATCACTATGTTGTACACCTGAAACTAATGTAATATTGTATGTAAACTACACCTCAGTTAAAAAAAGAGAGAGAAAAAGGCTAATATCTAAAAAAGCCAAGTCTGAAAGAATGTAGGAGGGAGATGAAGGCACTGAAGGGAATAAAATTCCTGGATTTTCTGGAAAAAATAAAAATAAATTTTAAAAAATGAAAGAAAAGAAAGAGAATATACCAAGTTTTAATGATACTTAGATGACTTTTGTGTCATCTGTTTTGACCTGAACCAGTGTGATAGTTGCCTGATATTTGGAAGTTTAGAAAAAATTCACTAGTGTTTTTTAAATATAGAAAAGTATAAATTGGGAAACAAAAGTAGCTCATAATCCTGTTTCTCCATAGTCCTTGTTGACATTTAAAAAAATAATTAAAAGGAATATATGCATATAGTGAGAAAGTTCACGCAGTGTAGAAAAGTATACAGAATGAACTGTTCTCATCGCTTTTTTGTTGTTAAAGATTTCATTTATTTATTTGAGAGAAAGAGAGTTAGTGAGAGAGAGCACAGGCGGGGAGGAGAGGGAGAAGCAGGCTCTCCACTGAGCAGGGAGCCCTAGGCGGGGCTCCATCCCAGGACCCTGGGATCATGACCTGAGCCACCCAGGCACACCCTCATCCCTCTTTCAAAAGTAAATAGTTGAGTAGTTTCTTATACGTGTTCCCAGGTTATATCCTTGTACCATACAGTGACTTTTTAAATTGAGATATAATTCACATACTATAAAATTCACTCTATTTTAAAGCATACAATTTAGAGATTTTTATTATATTCACAGGGTTGTGCAACCATCACAGTTAGCTAATTCCTGAACATTTTTATCACACCAGAAGAAAAACCCATACCCATTAGCCGTTATTACTTCCGCAATCCCCAACTCCTGGCAACCACTAATCCTTTTATGCATTTGTCTTTATGGATTAGTCTATTCTGGATGTTTCATATAAATGGAAACAAATGATATGCAACCTTTTGTGCCTGGCTTCTTCCACTTACGTGTAAAGTTCATCTATACTGTGCTATGTATAAGTATGCATATGGTTTCTCTGTCTTGCTTTTTTTCTGTCAATGTTGTATCTTGGCAGTCGTACCATGTCAGCACATTTAGAACTGCCTCTCGGTATGGCTAGATCAATATGCTGCTTAACTAGTTCCCTGTTGATGGACCTAGGAGTTGTTTACCATTTCCTCTTATAACAGTGCTGCAGAGCGAACACACGTATGTGGATCTTGGCATAGTTTGGAAGTGTGTGCATAGCTTAAATTCTTAATAGTAGAAATGCTAAGTAAAAGGATATATGAATTTTTAAGTTATTTAATAGCTGTTGCCAAAGGACTATAATTGATATTTTAATATATAATTTATGGTTCAATTTTAAATATTTAATAATATTAAGCAATTACTAACATTTTTGATATGTGTAATATTAAATGAGCTTTAATATTTATTAAAATAGATAATTTAACATTTTTATTTTATTTTTGAATAAGTTGACCATTTAACAGTGATTTCTAAATGACTCCAGAAAGATTCCCCGATTTCCCCTCATACTGCAAGTATATGAAGGGTGCTTCTCTACACCCTCTTCAACTCAGCACTGACAGATTCCTATTGATGAAAAACGGCCCTGGAATTTAAGCGAAAAGCTTATAATATATTTCACAATTTCATAATGAACAAAGTGACTTCTTAACAGGCAAAGGGTTTTAAGTTCTAACTACAGGTACTGACTTGGTTTGATTATCCCAGTGTGGTTTCCCATGATGAAAGTACACATAAGGTGCAAGAAAAATGTCTAAGGTAGCTCTTGGAATAATTCCAGTGCAGTTACTGCTTACATACAAGATCAGAAAAAAAAGTTTACCTGTGGATTTTTTAATTGCCAAAATACTGTAACATATTTAATGTAATTTTCCAAAGTGTGTTTTTTGAATTTATTCTTTCATGTGTTCTTTAAAACAGATATTGAATGAGTACTTAATGTGCCAGGCCCTGATCTGGGCACAAGACACAGCACAAAATAAAGTGCAAAATATTCCTTATCCCAGAGCTTATATTAAGAAGGTGGACATAGAATATAGATGAATACTAACTAGGTCAAGTGCTGTGGAGACAAACATAGCAGACTAAAGGCTGGAGACTGGGGAGAGTACTACTTGGATAGGCAGCTCAGGAGCCTGTGTTCATCCCACGCAAACAACGCACACGTGCTTAGCTTAGTTGTACCTGTTTCATTAGGTAGCAAAGGTTCTTGCTCCGTATAAAAATTAATTAAAAACTAAGGAGGAACACTATATGAAAGTGTGTAACAGGGGTGCCTGGGTGCCTCAGTCAGTTAAGCGTCTCCCTTTGGCTCAGATCGGGCTCCCTGCTCGGCAGGGAGCAGAGGAAGAAGCAGGCTTGTGCTCTCTGTCACTATCTCTGCCGCTATCTCTGTCTCTCTCTCAAATAAATAAATAAAATTAAAAAAAAAAAGAAAGTGTGTAACAGAATTCATCCTACCCAGTGAAAAGGAAGTTGTACAGTCTAGTAGTTTTGTTTATATAGATTATGTTGATTGCTTAAATTTATTCTAAGTATTCAGGAAATAGTATAACAATATTGTCTGTGCTTATTTCACTGGTTTTTATTTTTGGTTTAGGCTCTGGGTTTCAGAGTTTGTTTACTTGGTAAATATTTTATTGTTTTTAGTGCAATTACATTTATTTGTTAATAAGGGTATAGATTTATATATAGTAATTCAAATATTTCTTACTAAATCTTGAGGAGCCATCTTAAGTTCTTATATCTATCCCCATTTTTACCAGAAATGCCACAACTATTGTCCTCCTTTCCTCATGTTTATCATTCATTCAGCTGACATTTTTTGAGTGTTTTTTCTAATTTTGAGGATTCTGGCAAGGTAGCACAGTTACAGTATTTCATCAAATTTAAGCTGCTCTGTTACTAAAAAAGAAAAAATGCTGCTAATTGAACCATGAACTGGGACATGATTTCAGAGATGTTAAAATGTGCAAAAATATGCATCTTACTGAAATATGGCACAGAGACAAGTTTTTAACTGCAAAAGTGGTTCTCTCCCACCAGGCACATGACTTTGGGAGACAGGTGCTTGGGTCAATGAGGCAAGAAGAGGTGACTTCTGAAGACAGTGACTCCTGTCACAGAGACCCTTAATGGCTTTGGCATCTGCTGACTTTTTCTTCCATCCCTTTTCATTGTCCCCCTCTCCATCCCTTCCACTCCCGCAGTTACCCAATGACAGCACATGTTGAGCTATCGGGTTTCTCTGTTTCACTTCTCTGTGCTTTGGTGTCTGTCTTTCCATGTCCCATAGTTGATCCAGCTGAGGGAACCTTTAGAGAATACAGTTCAGTTGTCACTTGTCCCAGACTCACTTGTATGTTCCCGTAGTTCTGTAAGATATAAAGTATCCTGTTCACATTTTAACGTTATGGCTTATTTCCTGGGTTTTTTCCCTGTTTGTTTGATTCTTTTATGTCTTATTTCTGTTTCCACCTCTGCCTGTCACTGTGCATGGTGCCTGCCACACAGAAATCATAAATATTGGGGTGCCTTGGTGGTCAGTAGTTGGGCGTCTGCCTTCGGCTTGGGTCATGTTCTCGGGGTCCTGGGATCAAGCCCTGCATTGGGCTCCCTGCTCTGTGGGAAGCCTGCTTCTCCCTCTCCCACTCCCCTGCTTGTGTTCCCCCTCCCACTCCCCTGCTTGTATTCCCTCTCTTGATGTGTCTCTGTCAAATAAATAAATAAAATCTTTTTAAAAAAATCATAAATATTTCTTAATGAAATGCGTAAAATATGACTCCAGTTTAGATGTCTTCTGAAATGTCTATATTTTCATGTTATTGATAACTTGGTAGGAATATAGAACTGGTCTAACTAGATAGAGTTTTGCAAATAAGCTATCACAAATAAGCTCTTCTTTGTAAAGACCTAAAATATTTGTGATTTTCAGAAACAGATTTAAGGTGTTTTTTAATCCTCTCCTCTCTGTCCAGTGACTTGGAGAATGAAGTTGAAAATAAGAAGGCCCAGATATTAAATCTTCAGCAACATTTGTCTGCCCTTGAAAAGGATATTAAGCACAATGAAGAGTTTCTTAGAAGGCGCCAAATACATTATAGAGAGTTAAAGGTAAAAAAAAAAAAAAGTCCCTTTGTTTTTCTCAACTTACCTACTTACAAGTTATTTTTAAGATCCTACCATTCATGTAGTTTTAGAGGAGCAGTTCTCAAGTATTTTGGCCTCAAGACCCTCTACAGTCTTAAAAGAGCTTTCATTTATGTGGTTTTAACATAATTATTAAAAATTAAGGGGCGCCTGAGTGGCTCAGTTGGTTAAGTGGCTGCCTTTGGCTCAGGTCATGATCTCAGGGTCATGGGATCGAGCCCCGCATTGAGGTTTCCCAACTCAGTGGGGAGTCTTCTCCCTCTGCCCTTCATCCCACTCATGCTCGCACGCGCTCGCTCGCTCTTTCTCTCTCTCAAATAAATCTAAAAGATTGAAACAAACTTTAAGAATATTTATTGGTTCACTTAACAAAAACTCATGTGTTAACAAAAATAACATTTTAATGGAAAATAGCTATGTTTTTCCAAAACCAAAAATATTCCGTGAGAAAATTGACATTTTTATATTTTTGTAAATAGTAAAAAGGTTGCATAATGTCCTAGTGTTTTTATGAAAATAGTTTTGACCTCATGACCCCTTGAAAGAGTCTCAGAAGCCCCTGGGGAGGGTTGCTGCTTGGGTTGTACTTTGTTGAAGCCCTGCATTGGAGTAATCTTGCCATAACCTCAATCTGAGTGTTTCAGAAAAGGATTTACTTAATGGATTCAACATTGTCATCATTTTAAATGCTAAGATGGAGTTCTTCCATCTTTTTTTCCATGTTTGTGGATTAGAAATAAGGGTGATCACTGCAGACTTTATATACAACTTCCTTTTGGTCATTTAATACTACTGTGGTCTCTTTTCATTAGCTACAGAACCCTCTGTAACAAAAGCAGAGTAAGAACTTTGTGGATTAAGTGCAATGAAGAGTTTCTTAGAAGGCGCCAAATACATTCTGGGGTTTTGTTATGTTTTTAATTTTATTTATTTATTCATTTATTTATTTATTTATTTATTTATTAAAGATTTTCTTTTTTTAACTAATCTCTACACCCAACATGGGGCTCGAACTCAGAGCCCTGAGATCAAGAGTCACATGCTCTACTGACTGAGCCAGCCAGGCACCCCCTTAATTTATTTTATGTTACTAAAATTGAAATACTTTTCTTTCAGGTAAAAATAACAGAAAGTATTTCTGAAATTCGGGAACTTGAGAATATAGAAGAACACCAGTCTGTAGATATTGCAACGTTGGTAAGATTCTTTTCCTCAGTTTAAATGTAATGTTAAAGGACACAACAGTCATTTAGGTTAACAGCATCTACTCTCAGCCTTTTTTAAATCCTTTTAATTGGAGCTACTTTTTATGGTTGCTGTCTTCATTTGCATATAAGGTAGAAACTACGTGGCATTCAGGTTCCTTAATGTTTTGTATATGTAACGTGCATGCATAATAATTGATTTTGTCTTCTACTACATGTAATAAAAAAAGCTTAAAACAGTGTGCTTCTAACAAGTGGCCTTTCAAACCAAACAGCCTAGCATAGTATATTTCACAGTTAATCAGTGTTAATATTAATGGATATCTTTTAGTCAGTTTAGCTGGTCTCTGCATTGTTGGGGTTTTTTTTCCCCAAGAAACTGGTTTGCATTTTAATTTATCACACATTTGTTACTCTTTTTTTTTTCAAGGAACTGTTTATTACATTCAGCTTAACTTCTCTGAGTTACAGTAAGCAGTGCATTAGGTAGATTGGGGTCTGGTTAAAATAATTAAGTATTTATTAAGTATCCACTCTGCACCAGGCACCATATTAAGTGCTGGGGATATCACAGTGAGCAAGATAGATAAAGTCTGTTGGAGCTTTACGTGAATGATAATTTGTCTTCATTTTTTATTAGTAATCTTGTTCTTCACTGTTTATTTTTCTGCCTTAATTCCATAGATTTCTTGAAGGTATGGATTATGTCTTGGTCATCTTTGTTTACTCAGCATCCAACATATTGGCTGGCGCTAGTTAAATACACTGCATTTTGAAAGAAAGAGTAACTAGATAAAAGTTCTTCCATTTGATTATGACCTCAAGCACAGTACAGTTTAACTTATCTCCCAAATGTCAGTCTTTTTGTTGAATCATTTTCTTCTACTTCCTGATTTACCACTAAGAGTATGAAAATATGCTAGTGTTCTTTGTATTTGTCTTTCATCAGATTGCCTAGAATCTGTAGTGTCTCCTCTCAGAATTTCACAGTTTTTCTATTTCATAACTTAAGTATTTTAATTAACTCCATATGCTCTGTAAATGTAACCAGGAAGACGAAGCCCAAGAAAATAAAATCAAAATGAAAATGGTTGAGAAAAATATGGAACAACAAAAAGGAAATATGGAACATCTTAAAAGTCTGAAAATAGAAGCAGAAAACAAGTATGATGCAATTAAACAGAAAATTAATCAGCTTTCAGACCTAGCAGATCCACTTAAGGTATATGTTATTGTTATTCTGTTATATGTGTATTTTATGTTTCAGTTGTATATCCATGCTTTACTTGGTAGATATTTCTCTAATAGAAGTTATGGTCAAATGTAAATATAACCACATAAAATGGGATATAAACCAAATTTTCATCAGTAGGTCAATTAGAATTAAACACTTCTGTTCATGTCTTTAGGACCACAAATTGCCAAATTGTTTCCCCCAGAAGATTACAGCTTTTGTTCCCTCTTTATTTTGTGATTTTCTTCTTCTTTTTTTTAGAACCAGAAGCAGGGATATTTTCTTGTCCGTCTGTTCTGTTTCTTTGCTCACCTATTCTCTTGTCCCTCCTTGCTTTCCTTCAGTAATTCAGGGATTAGTTATATAAAAATAGAGTTATATATTAGATATAAAAGCCAACTTGAAATAAAGTACCACTGAATTCTTATTTATTGATATATCTCTGTTAATGTTCCAGCCTGAATTAAACTGGCTTTTTTTTTTAAACAAATGCTTTTTGAAACCAAATTGAGAAAATAAAATTATTTAACAATTAAATGGTGTACATTTCCCTGTGTTGTTTATTAGCTTAGTTATCAATAACTAATTATCATCATCATTTTTATGCATAGTTCAATTCTCAGAACTTTAAATTTTATTTATAAGACTCTGAGAAGAATGAATAGTATATTTTAAGACTCTGAGAGGGGTATGTTGATGATACGATTTCAACATACCCCCCCCCCTTTTTTTTTTAAGGAAAACTACCCCCTTTGAATCAAAATGGATTTAGGTATTTTAATAGGTTAAAAGAATTGTGCCTATAACTTTTACTATACTTGTGTCCATTGAAAATTTTAGAAAACCTAACTTACAGAGTTGGGAGAATATGAAAGGAAGGTACCAGACGTCCTGCCTGGAAAAACGGTTTGCTGTGGTCTCTGTGGAGCGGCTGTCCGGGGCTGGGCTCCCGCCTGACTTTACAACCCAGGGCAGCTGAACTCTTTTCTCTTCGCGATAAGAATAAAAAATGCGAAAACAGACGGATAAGTTATATGATCAAGAAGAATATAAAGTTTATTTTTTTTTAAGATTTTATTTATTTATTTATTTATTTGACAGAGAGAGACCACATGAGTGGGGAGGGGGGGTGCAGCAGGCTTCCCGCTGAGCAGGGAGCCCAACGTGGGGCTCGATCCCAGGACCCTGGGATCATGACCTGAGCCGAAGGCAGATGCTTAACTGACTGAGCCACCCAAGCACCCCAAAGAATATAAAGTTTAAATATTAAAATTGTGAGGAAGGAAAATGTATTAAAGATAATATTGAGGAAAATAATTAAGAAGGCATTTGCTACAGGAAATAAGAAAAAGGCAAAAAGTCTAAAAAAAGGCAAAATTAGTTTTTTAAAAAGAAAACAAAATAAGACAGAGTAAGATAAGTTTTAAAAATCGTCAGGAATAGGCAAGGTAGAATTCAGGACTCAGGAATTAGAGAAGTGAAGTCACAACAAAGGTAGGATTAAAAAAATATTTTAAATGGGTAAGGGATGGAACAGGGTGACTTAAAATCAAAATGATGAAGTACATTAAAACAGTATAGGAAAGGAAAGATCAGCACCTAAATTATTCATCCCAGACAATTTAAAATTCAAAACAGGAAATGATGAAGAGTAAGCTCTGTTCTGTTCTTTTAGGGACCTCTAGGCTAACACAACTCCTGGAATTGGGAGTGTGAATAAGTATAAGAGCAGAAAATACCGGCAGAAGGCAGTAAGGATTCTTGATCTTAGCTCTTTGCCTTGGCTGCAAATAACTGAAAGCCAGGAGGCGAGTCCTTCAGTGAAGTTCCTTGCAGTCAGCCAGTAGCCCAGAGGCTTTTCCTCCCCAATGTCATGTCACGCTATACGGCAGGACCAACGGGCTAACAAAATAATTTAATTCCTGAGACACTGTCATCATGATGTACTAGCAGGTTTAAGATGTAATCTGTTTGCTTTTAGGACAGTTGTTCATGTTGTGTTAGGGGTGATGAGGGGTAAAGTACTCTGTTCAGATATATAGTCATTGAAATTTTGGTATGGGGAATATTTTTCTCACTTTGACCAGTTTGTTTTGATTTATATTGCAAATTTAATGCTTTAGTTTTAGTTGCAAGTTAAATTTGTTGTTGGGGGAACGTGACCCACATTGAGCCTACAAAGAGAGATGGTCTACATTATTAGAGTAGGAAGGCCTCTCAGTTTCTAATATAGAGAATTTGTTTGGATCAAGGGTGACTGTGCTTTTAAAAATTCCAAGGTAATGTTTTATAGTTTTTTAAAACCTCATAATTGATACAGGTTTATATGAAACAAGTGGCAGTGATAATACTGTAGCAGTTTATCTAATGTTGCTGAGTAACGCTGGTTGCCTTAGACATCCAAGAGAATAACATTTTGTAGTGATTATGTTCCTTCTACCATCCCAGCTTGCTTTTTAAAGGCTGTAACTTCTTAAAGGTTAGAAATGCTACAGGTTTAGGGCCACATCAG
>NC_058412.1:13166824-13305579 GCF_002201575.2 Neomonachus schauinslandi | reverse complement strand
AAGTACACAAGAACAGATCACACAATCATGGTAAATGTGGAGGAAGGGGTAGTGACATCAGCTTAGTTTCTTTTTGTCCTATTTTACAAGTTCAATCCATACCTTTCCACAGTTGCCGGGAGGGAAGATTAGCCAGCACAAACGTGGCCTGAAACACTTTACCCTTTGGCTCCCTGAAGCAAATGTGGACCTATTTAGTGTGAAAGCTCCTACCACAAATGATTTGAAAACTTAAGTGTTCAACCATCCGTTTCATAAGTTACTCAATTTTCTAATTGTAATGTCTCCTACTACATCAGTTGCACCCATTTTTTAAAATTCTCTTTGAAGTAAAGGAACAGGTTTTCTCCATCCTCGATGTAACAGTGTCTTTAGTTTTAATAGAACTCTTATAATCAGACATCTACCATGGGGGATAGTTATTTTTAGCAGTATGAGCAAGATGCAATAAATTGTAGTCTTATAAGATAGCCTGTATCCTGTGTTGTATGAAGTAAATATTTTCAGTTTTTAGATACTTCATAAGTTCTTTTCCTTTTGGGACACTTCCAAATATTCTGTCTTTCTTGATGCTGTTTTTACTGTTTTGGTTGGTGTTTATTTCTTTCTCTGTTTCTGACTGTAACTCTTGAGGATGACCATGATCATCACAGTGTATCTGACTAGTGCTAGGCCCAAAAAACAAATCAACAAACTGAGTAAAATTTAATTTGGTGGTCCTTAAATCAGGAGACTTTTTTTTTTAAGATTTTTTTTATATTTATTTATTTGACAGAGAAATAGAGGGAGAAAGAGGAAGCACAAGCAGGGGGAGCAGGAGAGGAAGAGGCCTGATAAGGGACTCGATCCCAGGACCCTGAGATCATGACCTGAGCCACAGGCATACGCTTAACCAACTGAGCCACCCAGGCGTCCCAAATAAGGAGACTTTTAAAAAGTTTTATTGAGATATAACTGATGTACATTGAATACACATGGAAGTGTACAGTTTGATAAGTATTGACATGTATAACCTATGAAACCACACAATTAGAGAATGGAACATGTCCTTCACACTCAAAAGTTTCCCCATGTCCCTTTATAATCTCTCTCTCCTCACCCCCTCTCCTTGTCTCTAATTACCAATCTGCTTGCTATTACTATAGTCTACACACTTTCTAGAATTATGTATAATGGAATCACACATTTTGTACTCTTACTGTTTTTTGGTTTGACCTTTTTCAGAACATAACACATGGTCTAGCACGTATGTCTACACTATATTTTGAAAGTGAATGGAATAAAAGTTGTTCTTTTTGATTATGATATTCATCCTTATTTTTACTTGAATCAGTAATTCATTCCTTTTTATTGCTGAGTACTATTCCATTGTATTTGCTATATCACAGTTTGTTTATTCATTTACCTACTGAGGGACATACGGGCTTCCAGTTTGGGGGCTATTACAAATAAAGCTGCCTTGAGCATTAGTGTACAAGTCTTTGTATATAAGACTAAATGAACAAACTGCCAGGCTAAACCTTCTTTTGGTGGTTCTGAAATCCATCAAAATTTTAGTGAAGATTTTTTTTTAAGTTTTTATTTGAATTCCAGTTAGTTAACATACAGTGCAAGATTAGTTTCAGGTGTACAATAGTGATTCAACACTTCATACAACGCCCTTTGCTCATCACAGGTGCCCTCCTTCATCCCCATCACCTGTTTCACCCATCCCCCCACCACCTCCTTTCTGGTCACCATCAGTTTGTTCTCTAGAGTCTGTTTCTTGATTTGCCTCTCTCTCTTTTTTTCCCCTTAGTTCGTTTGTTTTTTTTCTTAAACTCCACATATGAGTGAAATCATATAGTATTTGTCTTTCTCTGACTTATTTCGTTTAACAATACTCTCTAGTTCCGTCCATGTTGTTGCAAATGGCAGGATTTCTTTCTTTTTTGTGGCTAATATTCCATTCCAATCTTCCTCTTGAAGATTTTTGGCCCTTGTTTATTCATTACTCTCTGATTCTCTTGTGATGTGTTTGATTTTTTTTTTATTATGGCTATATTGGCCTTATAAAATAAGTTTGGAGGTGTTTCCCTTCCCTTTTCTGAAAGTTTTTGCATATTTGGAATTATTTCTTTTTTATATATAGAATTTATCAGCAAAGCTTTCTTGGCCTGTAATTTTCTTTGTGGCCTGTAGTTTCTTTATGAATTCGATTTCTTTAGTTGATACGGAGCTATTTAAGTTTTCTACTTAGGGATTTTATTGTCTCCTTGAAGTTTATCACATGTATTGAACATGTAGTTGTTCCATAATTTTTCTTACTATTGTCCCTTATAAATCTGAACAACAGAGAGAAAATAGACTAAACCAAGCAAAAGAAAAAGAAAAGAAAAAAGTCTGAAAAAATGAGTAACACTTTAAGGACCTGGGAGACTGTATACCCAAAGATCTGACATTTGTATCATTGGAGTCCCCAAAAGAGAGGAGAAAGAGGACAGGGCTAAAAACGTACTCCAAGAAATAATAGCTGCATCCTTTTCAAATTTGGCAAAAAGTCTGAACTTACAGATTAAGAAAGTGAGTGAACCCCAAATGGGATAAACCCAAAATAATCCACAATAAAACACATCGTAGTCAAACTTCTGAAAGCTAAAGACAAAGTCTTAAAAGCACCAAGAGAGAAGCCTTACCTCTATGGGAAACAAAAACAAAAACAACTATTTGAATGATAACCAGTTTCTCATCAGAAACCATAAAAACCATATGGAAGTAGCACATTTTTCAATTGCTGAAAGAAAAGACCAGCCAACCCATAATCTAATTCTAGCATAAATATCTATCAGCAGTAAAGGAAAAATTGAAACATTTTCAGATGAAGGAAAACTTGGAGAACTTGTTGCCAGCAGACTTGTTCTAACAGAATGGCTAAAAGTTCTCAAAATAGAAAACAATAAAAGGAGGAATTTTGGAACATCAGGAAGGAAGAAAAACAAGTTAAACATATACGTAAATGCAGTAGACTTTTCCTTTTCTTCTTGAGTTTTTAAAATTATGTTTAAAAGCAAATAAAATTTTAATAATGTCTGAGATGGTTCTAAAATATGTAGAGGAAATATTTAAGACAATTATATTAAAAAATAAGCATAAAGGACTAGAATGGGAGGTATGATTTGTATATTTATAATCAAGCTGGTAAAAATTATGACAGTAGACTCTGTTGTTGAATATATACAATACAAATATAATACCTGGAGCAACCACTGAAAAAAGCTCTTCAAAAAGATATACTCAAAAGTACTATATATAGACAAATCATAATGGAATTCTAAGAAAATGTTCAAGTAACCCACATGAAGCCGGAAAAAGAAGATAGATAAAAAGACAAAACAGGGGCGCCTGGGTGGCTCAGTCACTAAGCGTCTGTCTTTGGCTCAGGTTATGGTCCCAGGGTCCTGGGATCGAGCCCCACATCAGGCTCCCTGCTCCGTGGGAAGCCTGCTTCTCCCTCTCCCACTCCCCCTGCTTGTGTTCCCTCTCTCGCTGTGTTTCTCTCTGTCAAATAAGTAAATAAAGTCTTTTTAAAAAAAAAAAAGACAAAACGGGCCCCTGGGTGGCTCAGTCATTAAGCGTCTGCCTTCAGCTCAGGTCATGATCCCAGGGGCCTGGGATGGAGCCCCGCATTGGGCTCCCCGCTCCGCAGGAAGCCTGCTTCTCCCTCTCCCACTCCCCCTGCTTGTGTTCCTGCTCTCGTTGTCTGTCTGTCAAATAAATAAAATCTTAAAAAAAAAAAGACAAAACAATGAAATGACAGATTTAAGCCCTAGTTATATGATTACATTGAATGTAAGTGGTCTTAATAAATAATTGAAAGACAGATATAGGCACAGGGCATCTAGGTGGCTCAGTCAGTTAAACATCTGACTCTTGGTTTTGGCTCAGGTCATGATCTTAGGGTCATGAGATCAAGCATCAGGCTCCCATGCTCAGCGCAGAGTCTGCTTGTGATTCTCTGTCTCTCCGTTTCCCTCTGCCCCTCCCCCCACTTGCAGGCCTCTCTCTTTCTAGCTCTTGAATGAATGAGTGAATGAATGAATGAATGAATGAATAAATAAAATCTTAAAAAAGACAGATATAGGCAGATTAGGTTAAAAACATGACCAGTATATATGCTATCTACAAGAAGATCAATTCAAATGTAACCTATGGAAGGTTGAAAATAAATAAATGAAAGTTTATGTATCTTGCAAATGATAATTAAATGAAAGCAGGGGTACCTATATTAAAATCTGATAAGGTACACTTCAAAATAAAATTACCAGAGGCAGAGAAGGACATTATCTAATGCCAAAAGGGTTAATCCACCAGTAATACACAGCAATCCTAAGTGTGTGCACCAAAACAGCACAGCTGCACCAAACGTACAACCTGCAAAATATGACAGAACTCCCTCAATAACTGATAGAACAGAAGATCAGTAAGGATTTCGAAAACTGAACAGCACCTCAACCTACAGTATCTAATCAATACTTAGAGAATACTACCAACACCAGCAGAATATACCTCATTTTCGAGGGCCTGTGGCATATACACCAAGATAGATCACCTCCGGGACCGTTAAAAAAACCCAACAATTTAAAAGTATTGAAATTATACAGTGTGTTTCCTAATCATAATGCATTCATACTAGAGATCTTTTAAAGATCTTCAATTAAAGATCTTTTAATAGAAAGATAATTTCCAAATATGTGAAACTTAACATCCTTCTAAATAACCCAGGGCCCAAAGAGAAAGTATTGAGAGAAATCTTTAAATATTTGAGCCAAATGAAAATGAAGATGATTTATCAAAATTTATGGAATGGAGCTAAAGCAGTGCTGAGAGGGAAATTTATGGCACTGAACAATAGAAAAACAGTATATAAAATATGTATTCTTTTTATATATTATTCGCAGTGACCACATGAGGTTTACTTATTCTGGAGATGCAAGACTATTTACACTGTATAAATAGGCTGAAGAAGAGAAATCAGACATCAATTAGTGCAGAACAAATATTTGATAATATTCACCCACTCGTGATTTTTTATAAAGCCTCAGAAAGGGGCACCTGGGTAGCTCAGTCGCTAAGCATCTGCCTTTGGCTCAGGTCATGATCCCAATGTCCTGGGATCAAGCCCTGTATCAGTCTCCCTGTTCACTGGGAAGCCTGCTTCACCCTCTCCCACTCCCCCTGCTTATGTTCCCTCTCTCACTGTCTCTCTCTCTCTCTGTCAAATAAATAAATAAAATAATAATAATTTAAAAAAGCCTCAGAAAAATAGAAATGAAGAATTTCTTCAACACATTAAAGACCAGAAACAACCTAGTTAGCATGAAGAAGGTAAAAATGTTTATCTCACTACATTTACTCAGTGTAGTTAGCATTGGACGTTCTAGCCAGTGCAATATGGCAAAGAAAGGAAATAATAGATATACAGATTGTAAAGGAAGAAATAAAACTCTATTTGACGTGCCAGGATTGTCTACTTAGAAAAAAAGCTCAAGGAGTCTACAAGAAAACTCCCAGAACTAATAAATAAGTTCAGCAAAGTCACAGAAAACAAGATACACATAATGAAAATCAATTGTATTTTTATACACTAGCAATGAACACATGGATGATGAAATTAAAACTACAACACCTTTCACAGTTCCTCAAAAGAAATGTTTCTATGTACATCTAACAAAATATATTCAGGACTTGTATTCTGTGTACAGAATACACACTTGTCAACCACTATCTATAGATTTGCCTATTCTAGACATTTCATGTCAGTGAAATCATAATATGTGGTCTTTTGTGACTGAACTCTTTCACTTAGTATAATGTTTTCAGTGTTCATCCCAGTTCTAACATGTACCAGTAATTTGTAACTTTGTATTGCCTAGTAATACGCCATTGTATATCACAATTTATTGATCCATTCATCAGTTGATGGTACTTTGGGAACTACTGCTGTGAACATTCATGTACATGTTTTTCTTTCTTTTGGATAAATACCTAGGAGTAGAATTGTTGAGCTACATGCTTATGTTTTGAGAAACTTTGAAACTGTTTTCAAAAGTGCACCACTTTACATTCCCACCAACAACGTTTGAGTGTCCCAGTTTCTCCACATCCTTGGGAACCAGCACTTGTTACTGTGTGCCTTTTCTATTTTAACCATATTGTTAGGTGTGAAATTTTTTTTTTTTTTTAAGATTTTATTTATTTGAGAGAGAGATGGGGAGAGGGAGAAGCAGACTCCTCACTGAGCAGGGAGCCTGATGTGGGGCTCAATCCCAGGACTGTGGGATCATGACCTGAGCTGAAGGCAGATGCTTAACTGAGCCACCCAAGTGCCCCAAAGAATGAAATGTTCTTGTTGTGGTTTTGATTTGCATTTTCCTTATGTCTAATACTGTTGAGCAAATTATCATGTTCGTATTGCTCATGTGCATATCTTCTTTGGAGAAATGTCTGATCAAATCTTTGCCCTTTTTTCACTTGCGTTTATGTGTCTTTCTTGTTGAGTTTAAGAGTTCATTATGTATTCCGGGTATATGTTTGATGTTTTTGATGCTATAGTGAATGTTAAAGATTTTAATTAATTTTTAAATTATTCCTAGCATGTAGAAATATTACTGACTTTTGTTTTGGCATCGTATCCAGTGACTTTTCTTTTTTTTTTTTTTCTTTTTTAAAGATTTTATTTATTTATTTGAGAGAGACAATGAGATAGAGAGAGCATGAGAGGGGGGAGGGTCAGAGGGAGAAGCAGACTCCCTGCCGAGCAGGGAGCCCGATGCGGGACTCGATCCCGGGACTCCAGGATCATGACCTGAGCCGAAGGCAGTCGCTCAACTGACTGAGCCATCCAGGCGCCCCTCCAGTGACTTTTCTAAACTTATTAATTTAAAAGCTTTTCCTTTAAAATTTCTTCATACAATCATCTCTTTTTTTTAAGATTTTATTTATTTATGTATTTGGGGGGTGGATAGGGCAGAGAGAGTGGGAGAGAGAATCCCAAGCAGGCTCCACACTCAGCATGGAACCCAGCTCAGGGCTCAGTCCCACGACCCTGACATCATGATTTGAGCCGAAACCAAGAGTTGGACGCTCAACTAACTGAGCCACCCAGGCGCTCCAGTCATCTCTTTTTTTTAAATGTGGTTTTACTCTTCCTTTCCGATAACTATGCTTTTTATTTCCTTTTTACATTTTCATTGAATTAGCCTGGGCCTGCAATACAGTGTTGAGTAGAATGGGACTAGATCCTTGCCTTGTACTTGGTCTTAAAAAGAAAGCACTTAGGGCACCTGGGTGGCTCAGTCGTTGAACGTCTGCCTTCAGCTCAGGTCATGATCCCAAAATCCTGGATCGAGCCCCGCATCGGGCTCCCTGCTCAGCCGGGAGCCTGCTTCTCCCTCTCCCACTCCCCCTGCTTGTGTTCCCTCTCTCGCTGTGTCTCTCTGTGTCAAATAAATAAATGAAATCTTTAAAAAAAAAAAAAGCATTTAATCTTAAAAAAAAAATGGTTAGCTATATGTGTTTTAATTGTTCTTGTTCCTGTTTCCTCTCTTTTTCTTTTGGGATTAGCCTAGTAATTTTTAGTGTTCATTTTTTTAATCGCTTCTGCTAGTTTTTAAGCCATTACTCTTCTTTTTCCAGTGGTTATTGTGCATTATAATATACATCTTTACCTTATCATAATCCACTACTATTTATTCTTAAGGTGATCTTAAAAATGCTAAAATTGTGAGGTTTTATTTCCAGAATGATGACTAAATAAGTCAGTGACAAATATCTTTGCATCCTTTTCTCTTCCACGCTGACTCACCTTTTTAAAAAACCAGATCACCTCTGTAAATATCCAGCACTTGAATTGTTTTTTTAAGTCTTTTCAGGCTTAAAACTCTGTGACTTTCCACAAAACTCTCTTGTTTACCAAAGTAAAGTTGAAAGGACCATAATATATGGAGACTTCATGTTAGGATTTGAATATAATATTGTGACTTCCTAATTTGTGGAAACCTCTCACTTCCATTCATACGCCTGGATTTGAGCTCAGTGCTTGCCTCTGGAAGCAACATTACCCTGTCCACTTTGTTGAGTTATCAGTTCGTTTTGTACCTATGCTGGTAATTTTTTTTAAACAATCTTTTCTTTAAAGATTATTTTGGCTTTCTTCAAACAGGATGAATTAAACCTTGCTGATTCTGAAGTGGATAACCAAAAACGAGGGAAACGGCATTACGAGGAAAAGCAGAAAGAACACTTGGATACTTTAAATAAAAAGAAACGAGAACTCAATATGAAAGAAAAAGAACTAGAGGTTATCCAACATTTCTCTTTTATGTTTTGTTTACCGCCTTAGTCAGGGCTGTTAAAGTGTTTTCCTTAACGTCACCCTTCCAAATACAGACACATGGTCTGGGGACGGTCCGTCTCGTGTAGAGGGACTGCTGTTTCAGTGAATCGCGAGGCCACCCACCATGGAGAAGGCTCTAGCTCAGACAGCAGGTCTAATCTCATGCCCCTGCGAGATCTAGAAAGTGACACTCTCAGCCACTTAGCTCCTTAAATGCCCAGCTTGGCAAGTGGATAGCAGCTTTATGTCAGGAAAAGGCACCCCTTCCTCCGAGTAGCCTGGGTAAAATAAGTACTATGTGTAAAGGTGCTTTGAGTTTTTTAATATTTTATGAGTATGAGGGTCTTTTTGTTTGTGTTTTCAGTACTATTTGGTGTTCAAAGGCCATCCCTAAAACACAGAAAGCTGACTGAAAAGTGCCACACTTTTCATAACTGCCACTTGAAATTTGTTTCACTAGGAAGATAAGGAGAGCTTACAAATTATTAAAGTTGTGCATAGTAATGCAATTTTCTCTTGAAGATTTATAGAGTCTAGACTCTCTTCTCAATATAAAGCTTAAAGAAATAACATTGATCGTAAAAATAATTAAAAAACATCTAAAATTCTGATCCTAAGTTCAGAATTTTACTTTGCATTTGTCGGCACAAGTAGTACAATGAATTACTACGTCAAAGACGAGTTTTAAAGATACTAAACATCTATAACCTTAGGAGAAAATGTCACAAGCAAGACAAATCTGCCCAGAACGGATAGAAGTAAAAAAATCTGCATCAATTCTGGACAAAGAAATTAATAGATTAAGACAAAAGATACAAGCAGAACATGCTAGTCATGGAGATCGAGAGGAAATAATGAGGTAAGTGGTTGGTAGCTTTTCTACTTTATTATTCATATATATTACAAAGACATAAAAAATAAATGTTTATATATAAATCATAAATTTGGTTTGAGTATTGCTATGGCATATAGTTACAGCCAAGCTCATTTTCCATATGTGTGTTCTTAATAATAAATAATAATGGGGGGCACCTGGGTGGCCCAGTCAGTTAAGTGCCCAACTTACGATTTCAGTTCAAGTCATGATCTCATGGGTTATGGGATCGAGCCCCACATGGGACTCTGCGCTCAGTGGGGAGTCAGCTTGGGATTCTTTCTCTCCCTCTCCCTCCGCCCCTCCCCCCACTTCCACACATTCTCTCTCTCTCTCTCAAATAAAATAAATCTTTAAGAAAAATAATTAACGTTTTTTCTTCTGAATCATAACAAAACTCATGGAGTGATATTTTAACATAAATGCCATTTTTATACCTATAAGATTCATAAAGAAAAAATGTTCAGCTTCACAAGCAATTAAAAGAAATGCAAATCAGAACCATTAGAAGCCATTTTCATGTATGTCAAGCTGAAAAAAAATGTCAGTCTCATGTCAGTGAGATTTCAGTGAAATGGCTATTTTTATATTAGTGGTAAGAACGGAAGCTCTAGCATAGTGAAAGCACAGTTTCTCAAGCAAGACAACCTTGGTTTGAATTGCGGTTTTACTTCCAGTGATGGGACTTTTGCCAGTGACCTAATCTCTCTGAACCTGAATTTTCTCATCTGTAAGATAGGGATACCTGTAGTTGTAGGGTGCTTATGCGGATTAAATGAGTCAGTCCATAACAAACAGGATGTAGGATACATAAAATGTTAGATGTGATTATTATTAAAGTTTTTCTGAAAAGCGTTAAGGCAGTTTATGTCAAACGCCTTCAAAAATTTCAATTTGGCCAAGAAATTTCGTTATTATAATCCAAAATGAGAAAAGCACTCTGTGCCCAGGTATGTTTATTGTAGCATTACTTATAAAGCTGGAAAATTAGAAATTGTGTACAGCTATAGGATGCTGGTTGAATTATAGTAAAAAATTACATCTGTTATACTTTATGAAGAGCTTTTCATAATACAAAGTTCAGGAACAGGAATGATCTCAATTCTGTTTTCAAAAACGGTGGAAAACAATGGGAAGAAACACAAACAAAGTAAGAGTAGTTTTTCTTTAAAATAGATAATACCCCACATGTTTTGTTTTGTTTTTAAAGTATAATCTCCACAAACCATAAGAGACTATTAATCATAGGAAACAAACTGAGGGTTGCTGGAGGGGAGGGGGAGGGGGGTGGGGTAACTGGGGGATGGGCATTAAGGAGGGCAGGTGATGTGATGAGCCCTGGGTGTTACATAAGACTGATGAGTCATTGACCTCTACCTCTGAAACTAATAATACACTATATGTTAATTGAATTTAAATAAAAGAAAAATTTGTTTAAAAGGTAAACACACACACACAAAAATAAAGTATAATCTCCAGTTTATTTTTTTCCAGAGACCAGTTTTTCTTCAGTCCTTAGGTACTTGGCTCCTTCCACCGGCCTTACTGGAGGTCAAGGGGCAGCACCCACGGGCCCACATCGGGGCGGGGGTGTTGGGTCCTGTGGTACCTCCCGAGAGCAGTGCCTGGCTGCCCTGCTGTGAATAGCATGGCTTGCACAGCCCTGTAGGCTCGCACACAGCCGTCAAAGACACTCACTTTGGCAATGTCCCTGACCCAGCGGCCTCTACCCTGTCCCGAATGAATATGAATAACCTACTTCTTAATGGCCTTGTCCCAGGTTGTGCAATGGGCGCAGCTGGTGCAGCGGAGGGGCTCTTTGTGGCACGTCCAGGATTATTCCTTTTTTTCTTGGTCATCTTGGAAGTGAGGACCCGATGTTTTACCTCCCATGTTTTCAATTCAGTGTAAAGGGGCACCCCATGAAAGGTGTCTACTTCTCTCCAGTCTCATCTCTACCACTTTTCTCTCTTTTTATCTAATTAAATTAGATAATTAGATAATTAGCTTTCATTGTTTATGTAAATAAAAGGTAATGTGAGCATGTTATTCTTATTTTTGCCAGATACAAGAGAGAACACAGTAAGTAAACTGTTGTACAGATTGCTTTCTTTGGTTTAATGATATATTGTAGAGATCTTTTTATATCAATATACAGGCATTTTCTCATTGCTTTTTGTAATTATATGGTATTGAATCATCTACTAATGGATAGTCAAATTCTAATCTAATCCCTTGCTGTTATAAATGGTGGTCAGAGTAAATAGTTTTGTACATATGTCTTATTGTATAGTCGGGGTGTTTTAATAGGATTGACTCCATTTTGGAAGACTCCCTTCTAGGGACTGTGCTTGTTCACACTCCTGAGGACAGTGTGTCTGAGGGCTTGTTCCCCTCAGCCTAAACAGTGTGATAACCTTAGATTTTTTTTTTTTTTTTTTGCCAATGAACTGGTAGATTTCCTTAAAAAAAGAAAAGAATATAGCTCAATGTAATTTTAGTTTCCATTTCACTTATACTGAGTCTGAACATCTTTTCATGCCTTAAGACCATTCATTTATCTTTTTCTGTGAACTTTTTATGTACTTCTTCATTTTTCTGTATTTTTGGTGTGAAGAGAGTATTTTATCTTTGTCCAAAGGGCTACGTAGCCTTTTGAAATTTTGTCTTATAATTAATTGCGTCCTTAAAAATGGCCATGTGAAGTAATGTGTTTTGTTTTTGCATGTTCAGAACTGTTTGTCTGTAGCTTTTGAATTTGAAGGGGTAGTTCCACCTGATAGAACATTCTTTTTCTCTTGACCATCTGTTTTATGATGAGTGCTATAATGTGTCCAGAATGTCAGATTCTGTGATCTTTCTTCCTTGGTGTACACTGTGTTTTTTTAATCTGTAGATGTATCTTATTTCTTAAAATTTCTTGTTTGTGTTTTACTTTTACATATTTGCTGTGCTGTTGTTTAGTTGGTTTTGTGTAGGCCTTTGTTGCACACATGTAGTATGTCCTTTGTCTTCTAGTTATTTTGTCTACCGTGTTATCTTTCTCCCCATGTTTTTGCTTTTCTCATTTCTGATCTCTCTGTCAGTGTTTTCTGCGTTGTCTCTTTTCCCTTGTGCATCCTCGCCTCACTCTGTCTTCATATCTTTGTTCTTTTTGGTCCAAACCCCCCCCCCCCCCCCCCCCCGGTCCTCCAGGTTCCTACTCGCCGCCTCCTCTTACCTGGTTATCACCTTCTGTTGTTTACCTATCTGTTCTCTGAGTTCTTTGATTTATCTATTCTTTCAGTTCTTTTATTTCTGTTTTGAGGTGTCTCTTCCTGGTAGCACTATGTCATGTTCTGTCTTAATTCATGGTTTTTCAGTTACAGTTTTCATCGGGTTTGTAACCACGTGGTTCTGATGAGTTTTCTTTGTCTCTAGGGGGTGTCGTGCTGCTCTTTCCCAAGCCTATTTCCATTAATATCTGTATGTGGAGACTACTTGTACCTTTTGTGTTATTCATTTTTTACGTGGATTTTCCTGGACTGGGCATTTGAATAAGCTTGGGGTGGGGAGCTGTGGAGCCTTGGCCAAGCTTGCCTTTCAGACTCGGTCAAGAACCTTCTCTCCTCTGTTCTACCAGTGAGCTGTTGCCCTCTGTAATAACACTTCTGCGGGACCCGGCCTTCTCTGCCTCTTTGACCTTGTCTTGTTCAGGCTGGGGTTGGCAGATCCTAACGCTCACCTTGTGTTCCTCTGTTCTTGCACTGGCCTCTGTCACTAAGGGAAACATTTCTTGCCTTCCAATGTGATCCCTTCACTTGTAGAAGGTGTATATTTGCTGGCATTTCTAAGATCTTTCCCTACCCACCCCCCCCTGCCCCTGGGCACTTTCCTCATGTACTTCCTCTGCCTTCTCCAGGGCCTGGACTTTTCTCCTGCCCAGCCCTGCGTACAGCTCTTCCCCTTTGGGGCAGCACGTGCTCATTCTGGGAGTATAGTTTGCCTGGAAACAGGACACCTGCTATTTCTGGGCCCCTTGGCACTCCCTGCATTCTCCCTTCTTCCCCAAAAAATATATTTGAGATTTTACTTTTCTTTATGTTTCTTTGAATGACACTTACTAACTTAATATTTTGTTCATAAAACAGGCAGTATCAAGAAGCAAGAGAAACCTATCTTGATCTGGATAATAAAGTAAGGACTTTAAAAAGGTTTATTAAATTGCTGGAAGAAATAATGACTCACAGATACAAAACATATCAACAATTTAGAAGGTAAGTGCACTTAAAAATATTACCACATATCTCACATTTTCATATTTTGTTTTCGCATTATCCCTTATAAATAAGAATATTAAATTGAAAGAACTTCACATGATTCAGTTAAAGAAGAAACTGCTTTCCTTAATTGGGCGGTATTTAGGGTCCTGTCATTTAATCAGAGAATTCTGGATTGGAAGGGAGTTTTAAAGCAAGCTTATCCAGTTTTTCTACTCCATTAGATACCCTTTACTAGGAAACTCAGAGATGGCTGTTCAATCTCTGCTTACATAGGTCCTTTCAATGGGAGCTCACTGGCTTTGAAACAGCCTCTTGCACTCTTGGACATTGCATGTTCTTAAGGGATAAAAGTTTTTGACGGGACCTGTTGAGGTAGTATCTCAGTTTATGATCTAATGGAATGGTGTGGCTCCGTGGATGTAGACTCTGATTTGTTTACTGCTGTGTCTCCAGTACCTGAAATGTAGTAGAAAGTTGATATATATTGGTTGAAAGAATGAACACAAGATCAGAGAAACTGGATATTATATGTACCCAGAAATATTCATATTCTCAGGGATAGATTGACCCCAGTGAAAATCACAAACAACAGAAATAAACCAGAGGTCAGTTGATAGGTAGGGATAGCCCTTGACCTACTTGGAGTCAAAGCTGTCCTAGTCTTTGCACTTAACCCCTGTTTTCCCCACTGGCATTCCCTCAATGACCTGCTTTTTACCTGTATTCATACCCGAAACTCTATAATCCTAAGACTAGAGAATTAAAAAAAATATATCTAGTATTTATGAGGAAATTCAGTTAATTCCGTAAAGAAAAGTAGGCTTTGCATGTTTGGTCATATTCCTTAACTAAACCGTAGGTTAGTTTTTGAAATGTGTGCTTCAGTTTGTAAGCATGTTAATAGGACTTCACTTATGTGGGATTTATTTTTATCCTTTTGAGGCTACTTGTAAGTTTCATCAAGTGGGACCTGAGCAGCTGGTCCAGGATCAGCAATGCCCTTGGGGTACTCCACTGATACCTTGTGAGTTAGAAGGCTTCTGCCTGTGGGAACTGGGACTATTCCTGGCTCCAGGTGACCTGTGGGGATTGCTTCTGCGGTTTTGGGATGTTTGTTGCTGCAGCTTCACACAGGCAGAGAGAGTTCTCAGCTTGAGACTTGCGGCGCCCTCTGTCTGTGCTCTGGAGTCCCCTCTGTGCTGCACTCTAGGCTTTGAGACCTGGAGCAGCTTGGCCTCCCCAGATGCCCAGCTCTGTCTTCTGTAACAGGGAGACCTTCAGGCTGGGTTTCCACTCCCCTTTACTCTTTCTGTAAATAGTGATGTGTGACATCTATAAGGCTCAATTCATTTGTTTCCCGTATTTTAAGGGATCATTTTGACTGGAATTGCCTGTACTGTCCGATGTCCAGTCTGAAAACTTGTTTCATTTATTCCGTGCAGTGTTTTGGGTGTGTCAGGCTAAGACTATATCCAATGTCGGGGCGCCTGGGTGGCTCAGGTGTTAAGTGTCTGCCTTCGGCTCAGGTCACAGTACCAGGGTCCTGGGATCGAGCCCCGCATTGGGCTCCCTGCTCTGCGGGAAGCCTGCTTCTCCCTCTCCCACTCCCCCTGCTTGTGTTCCCTCTCTCACTGTGTCTCTCTCTGTCAAATAAATAAATAAAATCTTAAAAAAAAAAAGACTATATCCAATGCCTATTTCTACATCTTTTTCAGAAGCAGTAGGGTTTGTGTTTATATTCTTACCAGGAAATTTATATTCAAAATATTTTCTGTAAAGGTACTCATCTTACAGTTTATTACCTTGATATGTTTCTTCGCCACTGACATATTTTGTCTTTTTTACCCAGTCTTAGGAGTAGAATAAGAATGATCAAATTTTTAAAATTGTTTATCTCTTTACACTGGAGAACCTTGCCATTTTATGAAGACAGTCTCTCTTAAGACATCCCGTGTATGGAAGCAATTGAAGAATACTTACCAATAGTGAAAGAAAGGTTAACAGAAAATTCTGAAAACCGGCTAGCTGTGGTTGCTGTGTCACAAAAGAAAGCTCAAGCTCTCAGTGTTTCCTGGGGCGGAGATTTAACGTATTTTAGCAAGGGAATTAGGAGGGATAATAATAAATGATAGTTACTCTGAAGAAATGAACCATAGGCCCATTAAGAAGCAAAGATGTTAAGAAAAAAGTCTTCTCTCATCTAGATCTTATTTTCCAAATACCATTACCCCTCTTGGAGAAATGGCTGGATTCCAGAGCTGGGCAGAGAAGGTACAGCTGGGCCTCTTGCTATGCCAGGAAGTAAGGAAGTGCTTGGAAGAAACGGGGAGTCATGATAAAAGGACGTAAGAGGCAGCCTGAAGAGGCTCCCACTGGCCAAACCTGGGCCTGTGTGAGGCAGGAATGGATGGTAACCCCGTGAATAAAATAAGAATCTGTGACTCCATCCTGATCAATAGAAAAGTGAATAAATAAATAAATAAATAAATGAGGAAGAAGGGAAAGGTCCTCCTTACAGTGGAATGCCATGTGATAGATGGAGTTTGCATTGTGCCCGGCTGTGGGTAAGGCATTATCGGTATAGAAGGATTAAGAGATTGCCCTCACCCTTAATGTCTCCATAAATTGAGAGGAGATATGCAAATGAATAGGCCATTTATTTATTATCTTAACAAACTACTAGAGTTTAATCTCAAGGACAAGATTTATGTCTTCCGTATTAGGGTGATGCCTCATATAAATTGCTTGAATTGATTGATATATTCATATGGATGGATTGTAATGTAATAGAATATATTAAATGTGGGATAGCATCATTTTTCATTCTATGATGTTTGTTTATTATAAAAGGAAATGAGGTGGTAAAAATGTGGGGACACAAAATATAAAGATGGGGGGAAAAAATCTTAAAATCCTACCTATTAAATGCTCGTTTAAAGATCATGCTGAATATACAGTTTTTATATTTTTATATCCTTTTTAATGTGCCCCATTTCTTTATTCCAAGGTGTTTGACTTTACGATGCAAATTGTACTTTGACAACCTATTGTCTCAGCGGGCTTATTGTGGAAAGATGAATTTTGACCACAAGAATGAAACTCTGAGCATATCAGTAAGTGTCTTAACTCTTCGTATGCTAATTATTAGGAGAATTAGCTGCTGCATTTCTTTTGATAATACATTGATAAGCTTTAATCTGTTGTCTTTGAAAAGCAAAAGAATTTACTTTTAAGTTAAGGCTAGTATTTGCCAGAGTGTTGAAAATTAAATAGATCTCATTGGCTAACACTGCCATTGTACCCCCCCCCCCAACAACCACCAAGAAGATGACCAGGAATTTTATTTTCAGTGACAAATGTTTACCCTCTTTCCACTCCACAGCTTTCTTTTTAAAATTCATCTAGCATTTTAATTTATGTGGGATATTAGAGAAAGTCCATAGACTCTGGAAGTCACTATAGGAAACCAAGAAAGGATTTCTCAGAAGAATGTTCTATCCCTTGTAATTGTCTTTGCATGTATTTCTGAAGGTATCTGTAGATACAGCCTCTTTTGAAAAAACAAAGCCACCATATTTAACTTGTAGAGTCTGTGTTTGTGGATTCTTTCACGGTCGTATGCATTGAAAGAGGGAGTAAGGGAGATAGCATTAAAAATTATGTGTTCAGGGGCACCTGGGTGGCTCAGTCGTTTAGCGTCCGCCTTCGACTCAGGTCATGATCCCAGGGTCCTGGGATCGAGTCCCAGATCAGGCTCCCTGCTCGGTGGGAAGCCTGCTTCTCCCTCTCCCACTCCCCCTGCTTGTGTTCCTGCTCTCGCTGTCTCTGTCTTTGTCAAATAAATAAATAAAATCTTTAAAAAAAAAAAAATTATGTGTTCAGGTGGTCAAGAGCAACCACCCACTCTAAACAATTGGTGCAAAATTTTTATTTTATTTTTTATTTTTTTATTTTTTTAAGATTTTATTTATTTATTTGAAAGAAAGAGACACACAGTGAGAGAGGGAACACAAGCAGGGGGAGTGGGAGAGGGAGAAGCAGGCTTCCTGCTGAGCAGGGAGCCGGATGCAGGGCTCCATCCCAGGACCCTGGGATCATGACCTGAGCCGAAAGCAGACTTTTAACGACTGAGCCACCCAGGCGCCCCTGGGGCAAAACTTTTAAGTAATTGCTTACTGCTCGTAGTTGTCATAAGTTTTATACTTCATTTTAATACTTAGAATAAATGATAATTTACAGTACATATACACAAGACTCATCTAAATTTTTTAAGAAATAATAAAGAATGACGATGCATTTAAAAATGGTCAAAATGCTTAAAGAGGAACTTCATAAAGTATCCAAGTGGTGAATAAGTACCTGAAAAAAGTGCTCAGTATCATTATTCATCAGAAAAATACGAATTTGGGGGCGCCTGGGTGGCTCAGTCGGTTAAGCGTCTGCCTTCGGCTCAGGTCATGATCCCAGGGTCCTGGGATGGAGCCCCACATCGGGCTACCTGCTCAGCAGGATGCCTGCTTCTCCCTCTCCCACTCCCCCTGCTTGTGTTCCCTCTCTCGCTGTGTCTCTCTCTGTCAAATAAATAAATAAAATCTTAAAAAAATAATAAAATAAATAAAATTCAAAAAAAAAAAAAAGAAAAAATACGAATTTGAGGTGCCTGGGTGGCTCAGTCAGTTAAGCGTCTGACTCTTGATTTCAGCTCAGGTCATGATCTCAGGGTTGTGAGATCAAGCCCCATGTCCAGCTCCACGCTCTGCATGGATAGTCTGCTAGGATTCTCTCTCTCCCTTTCCCTCAGCCTCTCCCCTCTCTCCCTCTCTTAAAAAAAAAAGAAAGAAAAAAGAAAAATACGAATATATACCATAATAGATGACTATCATACTGCTACCAGTGTGACCAAAATGAGCAACACCGATAACGTCTCGTGTTGGTGAGGGTGTGGAACTAATTTGGAAACCTGTCTGGCAGTGTTCATGAAAGCAATCCCACTCTTAAAAACTCTTCAAAAAACTGATAAAAATTCACCCGATTAAATGGTGATGATTAAAGTCAGAATAGTTGTTACCGTTTGGGTTTTGTAGTGACGAGGAGAGAACACAGAATCTGCTGAGACACTAGGAATGTTCTGTGTCTTGATCTGAGTAATTACCCAGGTAATTGAGCTGAACACTTAAGCTTTATCTTCCTTACTGTATATGAATTATACTCTAATGAAAATGAAAAAAAGAAGAAAATATTAGGAGTGTTTGGATAATTTATCCCCAGAGCTAACTGTACAGGACAACCAAAGCTAGCCCTTCTGACATTATCACCCCTGTTATTCAAAAAGAATATTACTGTTTTAAGGATCCTTTAGTTCTCTAGTCTTTGTTTTACAAATAAATAAACTGAGACCAAAGTCCCATGATAAGTTAATAATAGGGGTGAAATTTAGATCTCCACAATTAGTCTAGGGCTTCATTTATTAGATCAATACAAAATGCAATTTTGGAGCAAAGGACCACATCCTGTTACTTAGTTCTTGCTTTTTTGTGGAGTAGTTTTTTGGTTGGTTGGCTTGGTTTGGCTTTTTACTACTTAGTTGCTTTTTCATTTGGATTCTCACAGATTCAGACTTATGGATGATAAAAATTTCAGTGTATGTTTAAATTCAGAATTTTTTATAACCCTTTCCTAAATGAGAGGCACATAATTTTCAAATAGTGGGTGTGAAAAATAAGTGAAGTTATGTGTCTGCTAAAACACATGTGGTAAAACTTTATGGTAGACAAGCTGATGGTACCCCATTTTTCCACCTTATGGGTATATATGTATGTCTGAAATTCTGTCCAAATGAAATAGAATTCCTTCTAATGTTATCTTATACTGTCTCCCCAGGATATTGTGTGAAAGAGTTTGTTATTAATTTTATTAATTTCTTTTTTATTGTCCCTCTGAGCCCTTATTAAGAGGAATTTTTGAAAGAGATTTTACACGTTTCAGTTTGTTGCTGCTGTTCATCCTGGACCAGCGTGAGCCTCTTGAAGTTGGTCCTCTTGTCTTTTTGACGTTCAGTAATTACCTTTAAAGCAACTTAACCACTAGATGTCACTGTAATTCAAGTAACAAAAGATTGTCTTAGCGCTTAGCAGTGCTTGAAAAAAGAAAAAGCAAGCAATCTCATTCACAGTAGCATCGAAAATAATAAAGTACTTAGGAATAAATTTAACCAAGGAGGTGAAGGATCAGTACACTGAAAACTATAAGACATTGATGAAGGAAATTGAAGAAGACACAAATAAATGGGAAGATAGCCCACATTCATGGATCAGAGTTAATATTGTTAAACAGATGTCATTTCCATATCACTAAATCACTAAATGATTTTATTCTTTTTTTTTTTTTTACTGTAAACCCATTCTTTTCTAATGCTAGCCAGCCTTTTTGTAAAGAATTTAGTCTGATTTTTGCTCCACTTTGTTTTTTAACTCACTCAAGGTTCAGCCTGGAGAGGGAAACAGAGCTGCTTTCAACGACATGAGAGCCTTATCCGGAGGAGAACGTTCTTTTTCCACAGTTTGCTTCATTCTTTCTCTATGGTCCATTGCTGAGTCTCCTTTCAGATGCCTGGATGAGTTTGATGTCTACATGGTAGTGTTAAATTTTGAATTCTCAAATTGTTGTTGTTGTTGGAAATGTGTATTTTGAAAGGAAGCAATTCTTTCTTTAGCTTTACCCCCAAGAGAAGGGATCCTGCCCTGACACTTTAGTCCATGAGAGGTGGTAGGGAAGAACTAAGAGTTCTAGTTCTCTCCCTGCTACCCTGGAGACCCCGTCCTGGGCTTCCGCCTCTTCCCTAGCCTATCTCCAGCTTCCATTTTCACAGCGGTAAGCATTTCCTTACCCTCGCTTGGATTAGAAGAGCAGCAGATGCCACACAAGGGGCAGGAACATTTGACTTGGAAATCATAAACCTGGGATTGAGACCTAACCTCTGCCGCTACTTCCGCAGAGAACTTTGGGCCTCAGTTTCTTCATGCATAAAATAACCTCATTAATCTTTCCTACCTCCTAGGGTTTTGGTGAGATGCTCCAGTCTTACATGTAAATGCACTGACGATGGTGGAGACCGAGTGAGCCTTCACCAGCCAGCCGTTAACCATGCTGTGTACTTCTTCATGCCTTATACTTTCTTAAACCCACTGTAATCTGGGTTTAGACTATAATACTCTAGTAAAACTTGTTTAGCAAAGATCATCAATGAACTTTTAGTATTATTTTAATTCTTTGAAGTATTTGGTACCAGAGACCTATCCTCCGTCTCCTATAATATGTCTTCTTGCCAGTTTCTGCTTTCCTCTTTTCTGGTTCTAGTGCTGCCTCGCCTAATGCCATTGCCCTTAAATGTGTGAGGCCCTCTTTGTTTTTTATACTGTTGTTGATTTTCCTGGATGCCATACCCTACGTACACCTACACACTAAACACACACACCACATACACACACACACAGAGTCCCCAACACTACCACCTACATGTGGATACCAGCACAGCTGAGTGTCTCACCCTGACACCTCTCTTGCACTCCAGACTCATATGCCCAACCACTGTTAGACGTCATCAGGCACAGCCAGGCCTCAAACTCAGCAAGTCTTCCACCCAGAGCCTCTTCCTTTTCCTGAATCCGCTACTTTGATTGCTGGCAAATTGCTGTTACCTACCCTGTTACCTCGCACTGCCAGACCTTTGATGTATCTGTGATCCTTCCTCCCTTTTTACTTGCCCATCACGCCTGACCTTCCGAGTCTCTGTTCCTTCCTGTTAGCTTGTCTGTGTCTCCTCCCCTGCCTGTTGTAACCGCCTCCTGTCCAGACTCCCAGACTTTAGTCTTCCTTATTCCTTAGTCCTTCCCTCACTGTTTTGCCAGGTTTATATTTCTAAAATGAATCTGATCATGGGCACTTACTTGTTTAGAACTCTGAGGTGGTGAATTATCTTATCTGGGATGAATGTTTAATTCTTTGGGTAGCTGAGACCCTTCGTGATGTAGCATCTACCCCTTCTGTGGCTATCCCTTATAAGCTACTTATGATTTTCCAAACACTGTGCCTCTTCTTGTTGTGCCCTTCTTTGTGTATGTCAGAATCCTACTCATCTTTCCAGACCTCGTTCGGATGTGACCTTTATAGAGCCTTTGTGACCACCAGGCAGGATTTAGGAACCTCTCAGAGCTCCCTTGGCACCACCCTACACCAGCTCATACTAGTATTTTTATATTTTATAATATAAAATATATTATGTAATTTTATATTATATACATTGTACTATTACGTATTTTATACATTTTCGTTGTGAAGTTACCAACTATGTCTTGATATTTTTACCTACCTGATGCCTAGCCCATAATAAGTACTACAAAGTGCTCGTTCATGCAGTTTATACCTGTGAGTCCTGTATAATCCTCAGTGTCATTTTTCCCCTTGATACCATTGCTGTGATTGGTTAGAAATTCTCTGAGAATTGGCTTCAGAGCTAATTCACAAATCGCAGGAGAGGATTGTTCTTACCAGGCACTCATTTTGTTTGAAATGCCATTTTGCAGTCTTATCACCCATCTTATTTGTCAGATTTAATTCTGAATAACTTCTTTCTCTTTCATAAACGTAGAGGTTCTTAATCAGAATGGCATTTTGCCCCATTGGAATTATTCAGAAAAATGTGCCCAAGTTCTGAAAACCACTCAGAAACAAAAATATTTTGGTGGTCTGGCAGCTTTGTTATTAAATGATAGGCCTCCCCAGGGCAGTGTTTTGAAAGGACAGCATCTGCTTGTGCAAGCTCTCATTATTTTTGTTAACTTTAAGTTAGATTGCTTTACAGATATGCCAGAGGGAACAATTTATATAATACAAGCCATTGAGCAATATCACCAGGATGTTGGTCTGCCTCCAAAACAGTGTGTTCTTAACCACCATGCTGTACTGCCACATAAAGTTTCAAATAGACCTTTAAAAATATATGCCTATAAACGTATTTGGTTATGTTTTCCACTTTTCAGTTTTCAAGGTACTTTGATTTTTTCTTTCTCTGTTATTTGAACTCAGAAAATGTAAGCCCACAGTTTAATTTCGTTTCAAAACCTGTTATAATGAAGCATTGTTTTTCTATACACTGATATGCTATTTAACTTCTTTTAAAGATTAAATCGAGGAACTGGTTTATAAATTTAAATTGGTTCAGGGCGCCTGGGTGGCTCAGTCAGTGAAGCATCTGCCTTCGGCTCAGGTCATGATCCCAGAGTCCTGGGATGGAGCCCTGAGTCGGGCTCCCTGCTCAGCGGGGAGTCTGTTTCTCCCTGTCCCTCTGCCTGCCTCTCCCCCTGCTTGTGCTCTCTCTCTCTCGCTCTGTCAAATAAATAAATGAAATCTTAAAATAAATAAATAAATAAATTGGTTCACATTGTACGCATTGTAGAAAGTGATAGGGTAGGGGCAGAGGTTTTAAAACATCTTGATCACGGAGGGAAATTTTGAGAGAATTAATACTTTATAGCTATCACTTTTGATATTGTTCTCCTGAGGGATTAATTATTATTACTGTCCAAATTAGATTCATTCTCTAACATTTAGTTGTGTCTTTGGAATATTTGCAGATTACTTTATTTTTTTTAAGATTTTATTTATTTATTTGACAGAGAGAGACACAGCGAGAGAGGGAACACAAGCAGGGGGAGTGGGAGAGGGAGGAGCAGGCTCCCGATGCGGGGCTCGATCCCAGGACCCTGGGATCAAGACCTGAGCCAAAGGCAGACGCTTAATGACTGAGCCACCCAGGTGCCCCTGCAGATTACTTTAATTGCTAAGTATATTTGAGGGAGGGAGCTATACTTACAAATAATCTGATTGTAGAAATTACCTGGAAAATACATATATTCAGTTATTTTCCTCTCATAGTTTTGGATATTATCTTTCCCTGTGTGAATAGTTAGGCACCACAGATAAAGTAGTAGGTGATCCCTGGATAAAAATGCAGGGGCTTGTAACAGCCAGCAGAATGCTGCTTTTGTAGGAATATGACTGATGCAATAGTGATCCTCACTTTGTTCTTCAGGACATGGTTAACCGGAGGATTGCAATGGACATGATACTCAAGATGGCAGATTCCCAGCGTTTCAGACAGTTTATCTTGCTTACCCCTCAAAGCATGAGGTAACTTTTAAAAATTCTTCTGTGAATATATACATCAAATATATAAAAGGGGGAAATAAATCTCTTATAATCTTAATTTTTTAAATGCAAATACATAAATCACCAATAAAAAGAAAATCAGTTCCAACGTCAGATCTAAGGTAATTTTTCCTTTTTAGATATTTAAAATTTTGTTTGTGTTATCTCCCTTCCATAACAGAAGCAAATTGATGTGAATTTGATTATTGACTTGCTACTATTTCTATTTTGACTCTGTTTCTTTGTGGTTATCATGACCAACTAGTAAAGTAATTTTGGTAATTCTGTTTAGACTAAAGACACAATTCATGATTTCCCTAGTCTTGGCCCTTCTCCTGGTGACTTACTGCTTCTAATCTTTCTAAAAGAGCTCTGTTCTGCAGTCAGCAGGTTTTGGGTACTTACAAGGTGTCAGGCATGTGTCATTTAGTGTTGATATTCTGCCTCTACAGTGGTCACTTGATCCTGTGGGGATGGAAGTTTGTGATTGGGAATATTCAGGTAACTGCTTCTTGGCTAGACAAGAATAAGAATTAGAAATAGTTGGTATATAAATCTCCTCATTTTCTTTTTCTTCTAAACTGAAAGCCTACCTCATTTAGCAGGAAGTTAATTTTTAAAAATGAAAACAAGTGATTTCTTTATTGCAAATTATATTTCTCCTAGAACTCCAGAGAGTCAACGTATCCCACAGTAGCAGATGCAGTAGACTGGTGTTTTCATGAGGGAGTATTAGAATTTTTTTTAACGTGAAAAAATTTTCCTCGTAATCTGAGTAATTAATTTTGCTTCCTCTAGTTCACTTCCATCAAGTAAACTGATCAGAATCCTTCGAATGTCTGACCCTGAAAGAGGACAAACTACATTGCCTTTCCGACCTGTGGGTCAAGAGGAAGAAGAAGACCGAAGTTGATCTGTAACTTCCTATGGCCTCCGCCGTGTCCTCATGTTGAAGGACTTGTAAAGGGAAAAAGATTCAGGAGTATGTAATGAAATAAAATGAAACTGAAGATAATCTAAAATAAAAGAAACTCCTTTATATTTCTGGTCCCAATAAAATATGTAAATAAGTCTAGAAAGCCTACTACAACCAGCAATTTAAAATGTCTGTTACTTTACTTTGAGGAAATTAATTTCATAGTATTGGTTTTAAATCTTTTTTAAGTTCGTTTTTTTTAACCATCTACTTTTATAGATTGTTTTTCAGAAGTAAAATTTTGTACATAGGTACATGTACATATCTGTTTAGTTTGGGTTCATTTCTATGGTATTTTGTAAGAGTTAAAATAAAAGTTTGAGCACCTGATTATATTTAGTTTTGTTTTCCAGAGAATCACATTCTCATTACAGGGGTTGGGGGTGCACAGGTGGTCTGTGGACGGGGACCAGCTTGCAGTGCATTTATTGTCTCTCTTGCTTAATTATGAGGGACCTGGACAGGACTCCCAAACACTGCTCAGAATTCCTGCACAGGTCATTTTTTATCATCAAAGATACGACGATAGATTTGGGCTGTACTTTTAATTATTATATTTCACTCAAATGTAGGATGCTGTCCGTGTGGCACTTTGAAGGAGCACCAGAGCACCACCAGCTCTGACCAGTGCCTTTCTCAGTCCTTTAAGTGTCATGCGGCCTGGGTCACGCACTGCACGTACTTGTCTGGCTTCAAACCCCTCTGCTGCTGGGCCAGCGCTTTGGCTCAGCTCCTGCTCAGCTTGGGCTCAGCTGAGAGGACCCAGGCTGGGGAGAAGGGCTGGGAAAAGTGGGGCTCCCCCTGGGGCAGGAAAGCAGCGCAGAGCCAGAGGCCAGCGTGTTGATGGTGAGCTGACGTACGTGCCATTAAAGACACGTCCTGATTTTAGGGTTGTTTAAGAGTGTGCTTCGTAGAATGATAAAATACAGCATATTGTAAGAAGTGGTAGTTACTGACTTTTTTTTTGAAGAAGAAGAAGGCATGAATAAGACTCCTGCCTATATTCTCTTTGATATTAGGGTAAGTGCTAGGTTTTTAAGACAGACATGGATACCCAAGAAGCATTCCCTGTATTGCTAGCAATAAATACTTATGTAATTGAAAAGGAAGTATTTTAAGAAAAAAAGCAGTATTTTAGAAGCAGCAACACTTCTGTGGATACTGAGAAAAACTGGATTTTGTTTTTTATTTTAGTAGAGGGGAGGGAGTCTGATTAACCTTAAAGTGAGATCAGTTGGCAAATGAGAAGTCCAGAATCTGTGCTTTTCTAACCTAAGAATTTACAGAAAGAGGAAATGTATGCCGAAAGTTAATAAACATCCCCCCATGCCCATGCAAAGTCTGACCTTTTAAAGGTATGTTTATGACTAGTTTGTAACAAAACTATTTTTTAACATACATGTGCTTTTTCAAATAAAAAATATACCAAATGCATAAACTTATATTAGCTAAATAATTTTAGTGTCTGAATCTTTGTGATAGTTTTTGAATGTTAATGGTTCTGAATACAGAATGGGAAATATAATCCTCAGGTATCCAAATATCTTTTGTTAAGAGTCGAAGATTATTCATTGCTTTAGCCTCACAAAGTTTTGGTTTCAACTATCATAAGTGAAAATATCTTCAATTAATGTTCTAATTAATAGTAACATTAATTAGAATAAAAGAAGAAAAGAAAAAAGTTTTTTTTTTTAAATACGTATAACTTCTAAAAATGAAACTTTAAATGTTTGTATTGAGTGACTTCACTACATCATACAGAGTGTTCCCCAGCCCCTGGTTTATCATCAGGACTGAGCTGAGTAATGAGATCCCAGGAAACAAGGGGCACATGCTCCCTTGGACTCTTCAATCCTATCCTCTCAAATCCATGGGGTGGACATGATTAAGATCATTCTCAAAATGACAAAGGTAATGAGTTGTAGTAAACCAAGATATAAATAATAGACCAAGTTGGTAATCAAGATTCAGGCACTGCCTTCTTCTTCCTTAAGTATTTTCACGTCTCCATCCCATCCTCAAGGGCTGCTTCCCTCCTAACCTACTTCACCTTCACATATCTTCAAGATGTCCAGAGACCAAAATGCTTCAGTTCTGAGTAAATAACTGTTGTCTGGAACACGAGCTGGATCAGAAGTGTTGCCAGCCGTGATGGAGACCAAAGTGATCCAGATTCCTGTGAATTAGTCCTGGTTATCGTGTCCCGAGTCAGTGACATTCTGGTTAGACTTAGGACTTTTTTATACATCAACATGGTTGCCTATACTTTGACTAACTCAGATTTTCCAGAGAATTGGTTTGAAACTTAGTGTTCTAAAAGTTCAAACAGTAACTGGTATCTTATGACTTGAACTAAGTGACTGTGGACTGGAAGATACATCAAAATATTATTTAATAGGAATACCTTTTGTTCTTTAAAGAGTGGTAAAGTAATGTGGATATAAATTAGCTATTTCTTTGAGTCAGCAAATGAAATTTTCTTGATTATTTATAATATTGATACCTAACCTCTTGAATTTTGGCTGGGGCATCTGGATAGATTCCATACAAACTAATGTGGCCTGAGAATACTCACTGATCAGCAAGCTTAAGAGGGCTGTTGCTGCCTGATTTTCTCAAGTATAAGAATATAGAGATTCATTCAAAAATGATGAAGTTCCTGCCGTGTGCGTGCTTGCAACAATTTAAAGCACGGGGAATACTACTGTGAGTAATACCAAATCTGCCCTTGGGGAGCTAAAATTCTAGTTCGGGGGAACATCCACTGTATATGATTCCAGAGAACAGTAATTGCTATGTGTAATAAATTTAGCAGGGTCAGGAGTTAAGTGGAGGGGGTGGTGTCTCAGAAGCAGTGTTGAAGGAAGACTTTGCAGAAGGTAATATCTAAGCAGAGCTGAAAGGAGCAAGAACGAGCTATGGGAAGACCTGGAGCAAGGGTTCCAAGCAGAGAACATGAGTGCAAAGGCCGTAGGTGAGAATGGACTTCATGTCCAGGAATCATGAGGCCCATGTTGGCAGAGCTTACTTAGTAAACAAAGGGGATGAGGTGCAGAGGTAGGCAGAAGGAAGCGGGATCATTTGACATCTAGTAACTAGTTTTCCAACCTGGTATAGTCAACATACTCAAATAATTTCTCTGGCTGCTGTGGGAATAGGTTAGGATTAGAGTATGGTGAATGAAAGCAAGCTTTGGCCGTGGTCCAGGTAAGAAGTCATGGTGACTTGGGCCAAAGTAAGGAGGGAGAAGTGTTCAAGTGGGAAACGAGGCAGTGGGATTTGCTGGTCATACTCTGGATTTGTGAGGGAGGAAGCAAGAATAATTGGCCTGGGGCCTGAAAACTGTAGGAATGAGTGTGCCATTCACAGGGAAGATGCAGAGGCGGAGGCAAGCATACTGGTACTTGATGAGTAATGTCACACTGGTGAGTGTAAGAATGGAAAACACTAAAGTGACTTGAAGAGCCTGGAAATTATATTTCACCTGCAAGATGCTGCGGAAAATCCGAATTGTGTGCCCAAAATATTGGAGAAACTTAATTGCTTACAAGAAGGGACCTCAGGGAACCTTATGTTATTTTATTTAGAGCTCTAATTGACTATCAGTTTCTTGCTATTCCCCTACATACACTTTGCCTTTAGGCTCTCTGAAGACATCTGTTTAAGCATGTGTTTTAATTCTTGACATGAGTTCCAACCATGTGGAGGAGAGAAGCATCTGGCCTCTTTAAGATAGAAGTTCATATTGTTCATCCAGAGACTGATCCTGAATGAGTGAATTACAGGAAATATGAAGTCTTCAAACAATAGGAATCCCTTGTAAAAAGCAAGACTTGGAATCTAATTCCCTTGAATATGGATGGGTCTGTGACTGTCTTGTCATCAATAAAATGCTATGCAAGTGATATTTCCTGACTTCTGAGGTCAGGTCAGAAAAATGTATGAAACCTCCAACACCTCTGCAGGACTACTTGTGCCAGAGCCTGAACCACCATGAAAGTCGTGAGCGCTGGGGCGCCTGGGGGGCTCAGTCGGTTGGGTGTCCCAGGGTCTGGGATCCCGAGCCCCATGTCGGGCTCTCTGCTCAGTGGGGAGCCTGCTTCTCCCTCTCCCTCTGCCTGCCGCTCCCCCTGTTTGTGCTTGCTCTCTCTCCCTCTGTCAAATAAATAAATAAATCTTAAAAAAAAAAAAAAAAAAAGCCATGTGTGCTGCAGCCACCATCCTGTGAAAAAGCACAAATTGGCGCGGGGGGGGGGGGGGAGCCCTGAGACCACAGGAAGAGAGATGCCCACCAGAGCCCGGGTCAGCTCCAGCTACGGTAGCTCTGCAACTACAGGAGAGACCCCGAGCCCGAATCAGCCACACGAACCTCTCACCAACTCCTGACCCACAGAAACCGTGGAAACAACAAAAGGATTGTTTCTATTTTCAGCCACTAAGTTTTGGGGAGGAGTTAGCGTGGAGCACTAGGAACTGAACCACTCCCATTATGACCCACCCCTAGAAACTATTCTGATGTGATTATTTCCTTTAGTTTTACATGACTTTGGTGTTCTTACATTTCTGTGAGAATGAGTTTTTCATTTATATATATTATACCGTGCATAAGATTTTGTTTCTATTTTCCCCATTCGGCATTTAAGAGTTATGTCCGGGGCGCCTGGGTGGCTCAGTCGTTAAGCGTCTGCCTTTGGCTCAGGTCATGGTCCCAGGGTCCTGGGATCGAGCCCCGCATCGGGAGCCTGCTCCTCCCTCTCCCACTCCCCCTGCTTGTGTTCCCTCTCTCGCTGTGTCTCTCTCTGTCAAATAAACAAATAAAATCTTTAAAAATAATAATAATAATAAAATAAATACATAAAAGAGTTATGTCTGGGGTGCCTGGGTGGCTCAGTTGGTTAAGCGACTGCCTTCGGCTCAGGTCATGATCCCAGGGTCGTGGGATCGAGCCCCGCATCCGGCTCCCTGCTCAGTGGGAGGCCTGCTTCTCCCTCTCCCTCTGGCCCTCCCCACTCTCGTGCGCTCTCTCCCTCTCCCTCTCTCTCTCAAATAAATAAATAAAATCTTAAAAAAAAAAAAGCTGTGTCCACGTTGCTGTGCGTGCATCAATCTCTTGCCTCCAGCCAACGTGTAGTATGCATAAGAAGCACTGACCACATTTTACTTACCTGTTCCTCTCGTAATGAACCAGCAGATTGCCTGCAGTTCCCACAAACACTGTCACAGACACCTTGGGACACGTCCCCTCATGGCCCTCTGTGAGAGCTTCTTGGGGCAGGCGGCATACCCGGAAGCGGGAGTGCGGCCTCCGAGGGCCCATGCACACTTCCTCTAGCCAAGGGCCGCTGGACCCCTCTCCAGCATACCCACAGTACCAGTCTACACTACCAGCGCCGGGCTCACTTGCTGGCCCAATCTCTACATTTTATTTATGAAAAGAACTAGTCAGGGGCACCTGGGTGGCTCAGTCGGTCAAGCATCCAACTCTTGGTTTCAGCTCAGGTTGGGATCTCCTGGGTTGTGGGAAATAGCCCTGCTCAGGCTCCATGCTCAGCGCGGAGTCTGCTTGAAGATTCTTTCCCCCTCTGCCCTCCCCCCCTTGTGGGCATTCTCTCTCTCTCTCTCTGAAATAAATAAAATCAATCTTTAAAAAAAAAAAAAAAGAACTAGTCAGTCTGCTGGAGGGGTTCCCCCCCATCATTGCCCTGAATATCCTTGTGGCTCACTTCCTTCATTCAGGTCTTACTTCAAATGTCATCTAATCAGACTGCTGCATCCCATCACTTGTGCTACCATCCCCATCCTTCTTAGCTTGTGGTTCTTTTCTTCATTGTTCTTACAGGTGATCGTGTGTGTGTGTGTGTGTGTGTGTGTGGTGTTTGGTTATTGTCTCCCCCCCCCCCCCCCCCCACCAAAAGGATGGTATTAGGTGCACAACAGGTGACCAGTGAAGATCTGCTATGAATGCAGTGTCAGAGTCTGATTTAACTGAGTACCATTCTAAGGAGCCTCCCTAGCTCCTCACCCCCACCCCCACCCCTGACCCCCTCACTTAGGGGCAGAGAATATCAGGAGGCCCTGAAGCTCTCCCATCTCTCCCTGCCCCCACACTGGACTCACCAAGCACAGGGATGAAGGACATTCTAGTACCACTTGGGATAGTTCTATCAGTGATTCAGGTACCATCGGTGTCCTGAGTGTTTGTGGTGAGGTGTGCTTGCTCACAGCTTCTTGTTGAATGGATGCATGGAATCATTAGGCCCTGGTCTCTGGTCTTAGTTAATGATCCTAAGACACACAAAGGAAGAGTATTTAGGAAAAAAAAAAAAGGCGCTCAATGAAAAGTGAGTAACATAGCACTGTCTTGTCTGATACTATAATTATTCACTACATGTGGCAAATTAAATTTAAATTAATTATCATTTATTATTTTTGGGGGGGTGGGGGAAGGGCAGAGGGAGAGGGAGAGAGAGCATCTTAAGCAGACTCCCTGGTAAGCTCAGAGCCCAATGCGGGGCTCGTTCTCATGACCCTGAGATCATGACCTGAGCCGAAATCTAGAGCCGGACGCTTAACTGACTGAGCCACCCAGGAACCCTAAACTTAAATTAGTTAAAATGAAAAATTCAGTTCCTCAGTCACACTAGCCATATTGAAGTGCTCAATAGTTACATGTAGCCAGTGCAGACATGTACCTTTCCATCGTCATAGAAAGTTCTGTTGCACAGCACTATAGAAGAAAACTGAGCTTCTCTAGATACATTCTGAAAATACCAACCTGTCTTTAGAGCTCTGCGGGAATTCTGCCTGCCTTCCTCGGGCTTCAAAGGGTCAGAATTTTGTCCCATCATTAAAAATAACAACTAGCAGGGCGCCTGGGTGGCTCAGTCAGTTAAGCGTCCAACTCTTGATTTCGGCTCAGGTCATGATCTCAGGGTTATGAGATTGAGCCCCACGTTGAGCCCTGCACTCAGCATGGAGTCTGCTTAAGATTCTCTCTCTCTCTCCCTCTGCCCCTCCCCCAGTCTCTCTCTAAAAAAGAAAAGATGAAAAATAACTAGTATACTTTTGACCTGGAAAGACAGAAGTGTTCTTTCCTATGGGCTGCTTTTGGAGGACACGTCTCAGCTGGTTGCCTGTGTCCTCCACAGCAGGTGAAGAAGGTCATGTGTTGCTAGCACCCAGTCACATTGAGAGGAAACTTAATTTTATACAATGAGCAATTTTTGAGAATGAACAAATTTTATGTTTTATTTAAACTTTATATACCATGTTAATTGCCCCTCTTTTGAGGGCCAGGATGAAGAGTTGGAAAGTTGCTTGTTTTTTTCCCCTTTCATTGTCATTAATTCTCTGAATTCCAAAGACGTGTGTTTCAGGGTAGGTAAGTTGTGGCTAGCTGACCCTTGATAATTATGAACATCAGATTTTAAATTCTGAAATAAGAATTGAAGGAAAAAGTCAAATGTTATAAATTTATTTGGGACATCTATTGCCACCTCTTTGGAAGCCTTTGAAAATTCAAGCAAAAATCAATACACTTCCAGCTTTGTCTTTTTTTACTTTCAATAAATAATATCTTTGTGTATATGTATATAGAGATAGATATACTTAATTAATGAGTCATTTAGCAGGATTTTTAAGTTTTATACTGCATTAATTCCAACATAGCTCTTTCCAGATGGATAGAATGCAAATGAGGTAAGAATTAAGGCAAACCTAAAAGGCATGCAAATGTAGCACATTTATCTTCACTGATAATACAAGCTCTTGGGTGTGGACCACCCAGAGGAGCCAAGGCCCCTCCGGGGCCTGTCCAGTACTATTTTACAGGAGAATGGTGACACAGCTTATATTAAGTTACATTACCATGGGGGGCTCAGTGCTACGAACATGTAATCAAGGAGACACGAGCATTAGCAAAACATGAACAAGAAACCATAGAACTCTTTGCAGCACATTTCTGTCCAGGCTTGAGGGGAGAAGGGATTTTATGAAATGATGTTACACATATCACATTGTGGAAGGTTGTTTTATAATATATGCTTTTAAAATTCATTAGCAAATGACATTCTCATGCACACAAGTGTTTCAAACACAAGAAGCAAGTCCATTGATAGGTAGTCCAAGCAATATCTGTGTGCGTGTGTGTGTGTATGTGTGTGTGTGTGTGTGTGTGTGTGAGAATAGCTGCAGACTGAATGGAACATGGAGACTTTTGTGCAGTCCATAGCGTTGACCTCAGCTCATTTCTGAATGTCGCACTGCAGAAGTAATACAATGGAAGGGTCGCTCTTTGCAGCTTCTTTGAATTCATCCAGTGTAATCTGGTCATCTTTGTTCTTATCCATCTTGCTGAAAATCTTGTCTACTCGCTGCTCAGGCGTGAGGCCGTCCTCATTCATTTTCATCATGATCACGGTGCCTACCATCTTATAGATAGCCTTGGGAAAACCAGAAACAGAGCATAAAGTTCTCCCACGATCTGATAAAGAATTTAAATTTACTTCAAAGGACTCCAAAGTCGTTTTAAGTAAGACAGTGATATAATCAAATATGTGTGAGTCTTATGACTAATTGGGCATAAAAGAATTTCATCCGACTCCCAGGTTTCTGGCTGGAGGAAGTGGGGAGAAAGAGTACCTCAGTGGTAGGTGCAAGAATAATAGATGAGAAGATTCAGGAGGAAAATGATGAGCTCAGTTTTAAACATTCGGGGTTTTAAGTGCAGATGAAAGTCACCAAGCACTAGTCCTTGTAGATTTAGGAAAACAGAAAAGGTGGTCCCAGCTGATAAGGAACTTACAGTCAGTTAAGACAAGCAAGGTGGGCCACTAACATTTAGCTCAGAAAGAAGATAGTGTAGGGAGATCTGTGGATCAGGCACTCTGTAAGTTAAAGAATTCTGACTATCCAGTTCAATTAGCTGTACACAAGTAATTCTCAACGTGGGAATTTCCTAAATAGAAACTTTCTATTGCCCATCTATACCAAGACCTGCTGGTGAATGTTCGCAGCAGCATTATTAATGGCCAAGGAGTGGAAGCAACACCAGCACTCAACAACTGGTAAACAGATAAACAATATGACAGATCTGTGCAATTGAATACTATTTGAGAACTAAAAAGGAACGAAACACTGATGAATCCTACAACACAGATAAAAAAAAAAGCCAGACAAGCCATATATTTATATTGTATGATTCTGTTTATATGAAATGTCCAGAGACATAAATCCATAGAGACAAAGAAGAGTGGAGTCTTCTGAGTCTGTAATAGGAACAGGCAGGTGGCAGGAGGGGTCTTACAGGGAGAATGAAAATGTTCTAAAATTGGATTATGGTGATGGCTGCATACTGTGGTCTATAAATTATAACTCAATAAAGTTTTTAAGATGCCAGTTAGAGGAGCCAAGATGCCCACCAGGGGAAAGCTGGTTTGAGGAAGGGGGGGACATCCAGCAGAGCAGAGCTAAACCAAGGGCAGAAGAACTGAGTCTGATAATATCCTTGGGGCCCAGCGTTAGGGCCCAGCGGCTTGGATCTGTGACTTTTCCCAGCGCTGCGCCGAGGCCCAGGACGGGGGTCGGGAGAATTCACGGCCTGGCATGCAACTACCCGGGCTCCAGGCCGGGAAGAAAAGAAGTCTCCACAGCCTAGGCCCCAGGAAGCTTCCTCCTGGGGGGGGGGGTCTGCCCCCTGTGCCCTGCGGCCGTGGTCCTAGCCTGCCCCGCCCCGTCCCGTCCCGTCCCGGTCCCGAAGTCCAGCCGCATCGCGACGTCCACCGAAGCCCCGCCGGCCCGGCCCCGCCCCGAGGGCCCTCCGCCCCGAAAGGCCACCCCCGCCCAGCCCCCCGCCCCTGCCATCTAGGTTCCCCTGACTCCTCCCCGAGACCACCCCACCCCTCCCCGGCCTCGCCCGGAGGTCCCTCTACGCCCCACCCCTCCCCCACCCACCCCCTGCCCCGAGGGCCCCCGCCCCGCCCTGAACGCCCGCCCAACCCCGCCACGAGGACCCTGGCCCCGCCCGGGCCCTGCCACCCAGGTTCCTCCACGGCCCCGCCCCGAGGGGCTCCCCCGCCCCGCCCCGCCCCGCCCCGGCCCCGCCCCGCCCCCCCCCGCCCCGCCCCGCCCCGGCCTCGCCCTGAGGGCACTCCCCCGCCCCGAGGGCCCACCGCCTCACCTCTATGATCTCCAGCATCTCCACCCTCGTGATCTTGCCGTCGCCGTCCAGGTCGTACATGTTGAAGGCCCAGTTCAGCTTCTGCTCGAAGCTGCCCCTCGAGGTGATGGACAGGGCGCAGATGAACTCTCGGAAGTCGATGGTGCCGTCCCCGTTCTTGTCAAAGGTTCGGAAGGCGTGCTGGGCGAACTTGGAGGCGTCGCCGTAAGGGAAGAACTGCAAGCAGAAAACACAAGTTCAGGTGGCGGGAGGCCCAAAACCTCAGGCCCGGGTGGAGTCCGGGAAAGCCTGGGAGGCCACCGCGCCATCCCGGGGACCGCACCGCGGGCGCTCCCAGGCCGCCGAGGGAGGAGGGGTGGCAGGCAGGCCTCCCGCCTGGACAGCGGTTTGGCGCGGTGCTCAAGGCCTAGGGCAGGCGTCCATCAGGCCATTCCTGTGCATGAGGCTGGGACATGCGGCCTTCGTGGTGGCGGGGCCCTTGAGCCCGCAGCTAGGGTCTCTCATCCGTGGCTTCCCTGCCCTCGCTCCCACAAGGACAAGGACTGAGGTAGGGAGCCGACTTCTCTCCCCACGCAGAGCGGTGCTCCATGAACTTCGCCTTCCTCTCTGGACCTCCAGGTTCGCCGCCCGGTGGGGCCAGCGCGAGGTTGCCCAGACCTGGTTTTCTCTGCCCCGGCTCCCCAGCCCCCGCCCACACTCCTCTCCCGGGGTGAGGCTCCATTGGCTCTCTTCTTTTTTACAGGGACTTTTCTTTTGTAGAACAGACATTTAAAACCCATTAAAAATAGAACATGACGAGGTTTATTTTTAAGAGCTATAAAGAGGTTTCTTTTCAGAGCCAACAGTTGGCCAGAGTGCCATTGGAGACAAAGAATGAACACAGGAGGAAAAGGAAGAGCAGACCCTGGAGGAGGTAAGATCGTGGAAACAAGCCCCAAACCACAAACCAAAAGCAAAAGCAAACCACGTGCTGTTTTTTTTTTTTTTTTTTTTTTTTAAAGATTTTTTATTTATTTATCTGAGAGAGAGAATGAGAGACAGAGAGCAGGAGAGGAAGGAGAGTCAGAGGGAGAAGCAGACTCCCCGCCGAGCAGGGAGCCCGATGTGGGACTCGATCCCGGAACTCCAGGATCATGACCTGAGCCAAAGGCAGTTGCTTAACCAACTGAGCCACCCAGGCGCCCCCAACCACGTGCTGTTTTAAGGCAGAGAGGGGATATGGATGCATCAGCCCGCAAATACAAAGACCAAAGCAGGTGTCTGAGGATGTCACAGGTATCCCTGCTCCTTGGTAAGTTTTGTCACTGGTTACTGGGACAGGCCGGCCAGCCTCCGTACAGCAGGCCTGCTTTGTGCCCACCTGGGGCTGTCTCCCTTCCGGGGCCCTCAGCTCATGTTTCTCACTGTGCTTCCTGCCCTGGGGCCTGCTGCCCACACTTCCCATACTTAGAAGCCCTTGGAAGGTGGAACATTTCTGGGCAGAAATGAAATGTGTATTTCCCCGTGAGATCCCATAACTGTGGCCAGGCCCCGTTTTTGGTACTGGGAAAGCAGAGATCCACAGCTTGTAGTCCCCAGGCTCTGGGATTTCACAGTTAATGGGGGAACCCAAGGCAGGACTGATGAGAACTAGGACAGAGGAGGGGGCAAGACTACAGGATTGGTTTCAAGGTGGAGAGTTACGAGGGAAAGGCTCCTGTCCTCTCCTACCCGCTCAGCCTGTTTCCCCTTCACCCCATAATGCCATTAGGGGCCTGGGTACCTGAGGACAGGCTACCAGGTGCTGAGTTTTGAACTACACAGTTTTGACCTTGACAGTTTCTAAATAGGTAAGGTTGATTCACATGTGCTCTGAACGTTTTTTTAAACATATGATACTTCTGACACCAAATGTGTGGGGTTTGTTTTGGTTGGGTTTGGTTTTTGGTTTTTCCTTCCTAACAACTCTGATTTTCTGGACATTATTAACCTGGTCCAGGTGAATTCAGTTCCATTCTGACACTAACCCCCAGGGGGAGTCCGTGCAGACCCCACAGGGAAGGGCTCAGTCCCACCAGACTGCCCCATTTCAGATGCCAGTGGTCAGTCCCTGGTACTTCTGATAGACCTGATAGAAAGGCCGGGGCGGTGGGGGCGCCCACAAGGCCCTCCTTCAATAATTTGCTAGAACTACTCAAAGAATTAAGGAAGGCACTTTATTTACTATTACCGGTTTATTTTAAAGGACACAACTCAGGAACAGCCCAGTGGGCAAGGTGTAGGGGAAAGTGCATGGAGGGTGCACAGAGCCCTCTGCGGGCAGCCACCCGAAGAGCACCTCAGTGAGTCCCCCAACTGGGAGGCTCCTCAAACCTGTAGTTGAAGGGTTTTATTGGAGGCCTCATTACTTATGCATGGTTGATTAAATCACTGGCTAACTACAATTGAATTCCATCTCCAGCCCTTCTCCCCTCCCCAGAGTTCCCATCCTCTAATCATGCCTCCAGTCTTTTGTCTGACCAGCTCCCATCTGGAAGCTATCAAAGGGCCCCCAGCCACCAGTCATCTCATTAGCATACAAAAGACACTGTTATCCTTCCAGAGAGTCCAAGGGTCTTAGAAGCTCTGGTGTCAGAACTGGGAACTGAGACCAAGTATATATTTCTTATTATATCATCATATCACAAGTGCCTTGTGCACGAATGTTCTTCACCCCTTTCTGCTCTTTGCGGGTGTGTCTTATCTGCCTTGTGGTCAGGAGTCTTGGGGAGAGCTGGGCCCTGTGAAATGGCCTCAGAGCAGAGCAGAGTGAGCCCTTGGCAGATTCTCATCTCTCCTTAGTGCTGTGTATCCACCAGGCTTGCTATGCTGTGACTTGAGACCCCTGGGTAATTGTCTCCATCTGTGTGGTTTTCTGGCAGTGAAATGCTTTAACCTTTATTTCACATAGCATACTTTAAAGGGAAGGGATATCTGATAGTTTTATCTAAAAATAGCAGGGAACTTCAAGTCAGTATATTAAAAATTTAGATCTGAAAATTCTTGAGGAAAAAAATCGATTGAGCTGTAAAAGTTACATGTGCCTTGTAGAAGGTCTATTTACTGACTTTAATAGCCAACACGTTTACTTCAGAAGAACCGAGCGTGTGCTAACGTATCTGGAGGGCTTGTTCCCTTTAGAAAACTCCTCTTATCATGTTCTGAGTGCTTGGAGTTTTTCTAATCAGGGGAATGCTCCTTCTTTTGATGAAATGATTCAGCTCTGGGGGGATCATCACAGAAAAATGAAGCCACACTCTTCAATGTCTTTAGGAAGAAATCGGGGTCTTGAACTCATATTCACTTCTGGACTACGATAGTGCCTGAGAAGTAGAAGTATTTTTTGTGTATTGTTGCTTAAAATTTCTTTTATTTTTTAAATTCAATGTGTTTTTCTTGTTGATGTGGAAATAATTTTCAGTGGCATTAATAATCTACAAGTCTATATAATAAATAAAAAACTTTGAGGTTGAAAAATCATATGTATATTTATGTGTGTGTGTATATAATATATATTCTATAATATATAATTCCACTGTGTCTTAGTCCATCCAGGCTGCTGTAACAAAATGTCCCAGGCTGGATGATTTATAAACACAGTTCTGGAGGATGAAGTCCAGTATCAAGGTATCAGCAGGGGCAGTTTTTGGTGAAAGACCTCTTCCGGGTTGCACACGCTAAATTCTTGCTTTGTCCTCATAGGAGGTAAGGAAACTATGGGGTCTCTTTTTCCTTCTTTTTTTGGGGGGGGGCCAGAGGGAAAGGGGAAGAAAGAATCCTAAGATCTTAAGCAGACTCCATGCCCAGCACGGAACCTGACGTGAGGCTGGATCTCACAAACCTGAGATCATAACCTGAGCCGAAATCAAGAGTCGGACACTTAACCAACTGAGCCGCCCAGACACCCCTGTGGGGTCTCTTATATAAGGGCACTAATCCCATTCATGAGGGCTCCACCTTCATGACCTAAACTCCTTGAACAGGCCTACCTGCATTAGGTGAGGTCCCTCACCTTGGACGTTAGGTTTCAACATGTGAATTTGGGGAGGGACACAAATATTCAGTCCATAGCGATTTGTTTGAAAGAAGATGAATCTAGTTGTGAGAAATTTTAGAAACTGCATTAGATGATTGACTATAGCTAGTCTTTGATAAATTTCTAGTTTCTATTTTATGTCTGTGTGCATACACACTTAGTTTTTCTACTTTTGGTCAAACATTTTATCTCAAGTATATCTTGCATTTCCAGTAACAGAAAAAAGCCACCTGGAAGCAGTTGCAGATGGTCAGCTGACTGAATCCAGATACTGCAGTCCTTCCAGTGATGGTGGGACCTGGGTTGTGGGGCTCTTGGAGGCCACACCTGTCTGGTTTGGCACCTTGGGACAGCCTGCCCTCCTGAGGGTACCTGAGAGAAGGCTTCTCTTTGGAGAGCAGGGCTTGGGGGGGTGGAGCAGGGTCTGCTCCAGGGACTGGTCAGCAGAACCCTAGACTCAAGTCTCAGGGTGAGAAGAGCACCATCAGCAGTTTGGACTGCATGTCTGGGGGTGGAGATGACCAGGCTGGTCCCCGAGGTTCCCGGGTGGAGGATGACGGCTGGCCAGAATGGTTCACCAGAGGCAGTTTCTTCAGGGCCCTCTGGAGCCCCCTTCCTCGGGTGTAGGACTCCCCCTGTGTGGGCCCACAGCCTTTTTGCTCTGACACTTGGGTCTCCAAGCTTAGTAGTGGGAGCCTGACAGAAGGTGGGGGCAGGAAGGGCCCTCCATCCCTGGCTACTTCTGGCCCTGCTGGTGAGCCTCTGACCTCAAGACTACACATTGATCTGTCCCTGTCATACCACAGGGACAATCTTGTGCCCCAGTTGTGCCCTGAGAACTCGGGCTTTCCATGTTGTTGGTCTGCGGTGGGGCCAGGACCCAGCCCACCAAGTGTATCATGATACCCACAGGAAAATGTCACCATTCCTGCAGAACGACAAGCAGGAGAAGCATGCATCTGTCCCATGGCATTCCCCTGTACTGACTTCTGGAAGTTCCTGAGATAGGTTTTCTGGGCCGCACATCTTCCTTTCCTATTGACTTCCCTTCCCAGGAAGCCTGGGAATGAGGGCTGCCATCAGATTGTGGGGAGCTGCTGCAAAGAAGGGCTGCATCCTCTTTCTGGGGGGCATGTGGAGGGGAGACCAGGACCCCTCCCCTCGGATTCTCAGCAGAGCCCAGTCAGGTGGGCACAGCCTGATAGCATGGGCTGTCCGTCTTCAGAGCTGCGTCCCGGGGAAGCTCCCAGGGCCCCCTCTAGCACCACTAGAGAGCGGGCCCGGACAACATCTCCTTCTCCTCACTCAGTGATTGCCCTTCAGTGAAGTCCTGGTGGCTCAAGACCTCTTCTGCTTCTCCCCCTCTGTGACCTCCCCAGTGGACTTTCCATTGGGAGGATTAACTGTAGCTTACCCCCTTCTCTCCCTTCTGCCTCAGCCGGAGCCCGATCACCTCCCATGGGATTCTGGCTACAGTCCCCTAATTTCCTCCTGCCTCGAGTCTCCTCTCGGTCCAACACCCAGAGCAGCTCTGATCTTCCTCTAATATGGCTCAGGCTGTGTCATTTCTCTTCAGAGAAACACCCAGTGGAATCCAGTCCGGACCCCTGCGCTTGCTATTTGCTGACCCACTACGTGCCTTCAGTAGTGCGTGTCCTGCTTCGGCCTCTGCTCCCCAGAGCCTCGCGTGTGCAGAGCTCAGGTCCGAACTTCTCACCCTGCTGTTCGTGGCCCTTCGTGATTGCCCCAGCCTGCACGCCCGGCTCTCTCATTCCTCTGCTTTCTGCCTCTGTGCCTGACTGTGTTCTCAGTCTGAGACTGAGTTCGCAGACTGGCACGCCCCCCTCTCCCCCCACTTTCATATTTTCTCTGCCTTCCCTTTGCACCCCATCTCATCCTGGCCAATGGAGAAATCCCACCTTTTCTTTATGTCCTGCTCAAATGCTCCACCTCCATGGAACATTCACGACTGGACTGAATCTCTTCCTCAGCTTGCTTGTGCTTCACTTTTATTTCTAGACGAATCTGCCCGAACCCTCTGCCTTAGAGCACAGCCAGTCTGTTCCTGCGGTGTGCCCCCTGGCGCGAGGGTTCTGGGAGGGCAGGAACGGTTCGCTCCCTCTGCACCCCACAGTTGTGCCTAGCTCCTGGCGAGGAGGAGCTGCAGGGCTCCGGCGAGCGCGGGGTCTGTGGTCCCCCACTCGTGTGTATTTGTCCCTGTGTCCTTCCATCTGTGAGAAGGAGCTGCTGCATTAACCAAATGCTTTCATGCCCCCGGGAGGGAAGACAGGGGTTTCTGCGACAACTCAACAGTGATGAAAACCATGACACTGACTCATTATTAAATTGTCAGCTCTCCCATTCCCAGAATTTCCTAGCCGCCTTCTCTGCTTCGTTTTTCTCCAAAGAGCTGACTACCGTACAACATATTTCAATTATTTATTCATCCTCTTTCTTCCTCCATGAGAAATGTAAACTCCGTGAGGGCAGAGAGCCTCGGCTGCTACACTGTTTAGTTCCTTACTGAATCTCTCCATTGCAAGCGCTCAGTAATGACGTAGTGAATGAACGAGTGAACCAATTTCTTCTTGACGCTGTCCTTCCTAATCCTGCATTAGTTGCAACTGATTACGCATTCACTGTCTCCTAGAATCCTCAAGACAAGCCAAAGGGATGGTTTGGGTTTTTTCACTTTGACTTGGTAATACTTATTATTATTAATAATATTTATGAACATTATTCATTCCTATTTATTAGGGGATTGTCATTGAACTGTAAATTCCCAGAGTGCAAAGCCTTGTTTGCTCACCATTGCATCCATAACACATAGCACAGGTCTGCAGATAGCAGGTGCTGAATACGATCTTGTTGAGTGACCAAATGAGAGAGACACTTGCAGTGCCAACTTCAGGGTAACCAGGTGATCGAACACTGCTGCTAAAAACAGCCCCCACTCACTGGACATTATAATGTAGCCAGCTCTGTCCAGTAGAACTTGTGATTATAAAAATATTCAATAACTGCGCTGTCCAAAATGATACCTACTAGCAGTATTGGGTCAACCACTGTCTTAGGTGCTGGGAATAAAATTTTAAAAAGACAGAGAATTGAGAACAGTGGGGAAAGTAACCCCTGAAATGTTACTGGTGTAGCCAAAGAACGGAATGTGTTAATATTATTCAACTTACCTGTCAACTTAGATAACCACATGCGGCTACCGGCGTCTGTATGGAGTCCTATGGTCTATGCTATGTTATTAGTTTTCACAATACCCCTGTCAAGCAGTAACCCTCAGCTCCATTTCACAGGCAAGGAAACATGGACTCAGAAAGGTCCAGCAAACCCTGAAGTTAATTCTCGTCCCCCTGTGTCAGTCTGCTGCAAGGTTATACAGAGGAGCAGTAAGAAATGTACACTCCTGGGTGCCTGGGTGGCTCAGTTGGTTAAGCGACTGCCTTCGGCTCAGGTCATGATCCTGGAGTCCCAGGATCGAGTCCCGCATCGGGCTCCCTGCTCGGCAGGGAGTCTGCTTCTCCCTCTGACCCTCCCCCCTCTCATGCTCTCTCTCTCTCTCATTCTCTCTCTCAAATAAAAAAAAAAAAAGAAATGTACACTCCTTTCCAGAATACGACATACAAAACAGAAGGTAGGAGGTTAGGGATAGATTTTCATCTGTCTCAGCATTTGTTGGAACGCTTTAATGGTTACCACACAGCACTGGAATGGGCTCAGTTCTAATACTTCTCATGTGTGTTACTTCATTCAGTCCTCATAGCAAAACCTGCCATCCTAAACTCCGCATTGTGGTTAAGGAAGCGAGCTTGAAAGGTCCAGGCATTCGCCCCAGGTTCCTGGCAGCATGTGACAGAGGCAGGATTTGCATACGGATCTGTCTGGTCATTTCTGCCTCATCCTGCTGTTTCTCTATGTCAAACTGAGGCAATAAACCTAAATCCACATTTGATGAAGCAAACGTATTTGTTACATTACGTAATTCTTTGCTTCCTTCCCTCTAAGGTCCGAAATCTTCGGGGGCGTGGGCATTTATCGCCACCTTCTGGCAGCATGTACATACTACATGAAAATTAGTAAAAGGCGGGCGGCTGAGGGATATTTTTTATGACTCATTCTTTAGCTGAACATTTATTGAGCGGTTACTATGCGTCAAGTACTGTGTTAGATACTGAATAAAATATGAAAAGACATAGAGCATTAAGGATAGTAGGGGAAATAGATACTAAGCAAGCAACTGCATAAATAAGTATAAAATTACTCCATGATACACTGCAAGTGTGTAGAGCCACAAACGAGTAATGGGGATGATCTTATGAGTTTGAAACTTAAACAAAAATTTCCTCTGTGTTCCTCTCCTTGCACCCTAATATGTCGGCTTCTGTCAATTCACTCTTCTTCATCATAGTTCAGCAATGGTTTCAGAGTCTGAAACTTCCTGGGATTTCACCTAGATTGTATCCAACTGCACTACACAGCCCTACTCTGAACCATCCAGTGTGGCAGAGAAAACCCCAGGAAATGCTTGAGGACTTGGTCTCTCCTCAGGAGGACAATAGGAGACTTTGTACCACTTCACCAGCTTACTCCAAAGCCACCAGAGGCTTTTCCCTACAGATAGAAGACCGAAGCCCTGCATTTCCATCTTTTCAATAACCTGTTCAGTTGTGACTATTAATTTTTTTTTTTAAATATGTGGTGTGGTGCGCCTGGGTGGCTCAGTCGTTAAGTGTCTGCCTTCTGCTCAGGTCATGATCCCAGGGTCCTGGGATGGAGCCCCGCTTTCAGTGGGAGGCCTGCTTCTCCCTCTCCCACTCCCTCACTGCTTGTGTTCCCTCTCTCGCTGTGTCTCTCTTTGTCAAATAAATAAATAAAATCTTTAAAAAAAATAAAAAATAAAAAAATAAATATGTGGTGAATGAGCCCCAGACACCTCATGCTGACTATGCATGGTGTCATTCGCCTCTGCAAGCCCAGGGCCCCACCCTGCAAACCCAGGGCCCCACCCGGCACAAAAGGCTGTTTGGTGGCTGTGTTAAGAAATGGCTTGAAAACACGGTGCTTCCATCCCCTCATGTAATCTGTCCTCTGCACCTCCCGCTCCAGCCCTTTGCACTATCTTGCTGCCTGTACATCTCATCCTTCCAGAAGTGGTACTGAGTGCAGAGAAAACATTACAACATTTCCCATGAGAACCTCGCTCTCTCCCAGCGTCCACTGGGGCCTGCCTCAAGTTAATGGAGGAGGCAGGGCTCCTAGAGGTTGCCCCGACCGACCTTCAGGTGGAGGGAGGTTTGCACAGCATGGCCTTGGCCCACTGTGACAGTTGATGGGCTGGGTCAAGAGTGGGTGACAGCAAGGCCACTGAGGAGGACAGAGTCTCTCCAACGCTCTGCCCAAGGTCCAGCTCCCAGCTGACGCTGAGCAGCCCTCCAAACTCAGAATAGATTTGTGCCCATTAGTCTGCCTGAAATAGAGCTCATGAGGGGATCAAAGAACAGAAGAATATTCTTGGACGCTCCACTGCTCACAGGCTTGGAGAAGTCTGCCATCCAGTCTCTCACAGGACGCTGTCCCTTTAAAAACGTCCTGACTCAGGTCAATTCTGTTTCCCTTTGTTCTCAAATGTCAGAAGCCTATGTTCTCTGGCTAATGAACCCACAAACACGATCCCCTCCCCAAGGGTGGAGTCTTCTTCGTCTCTCCCTTACCCGGGCCTCCGAGGTCCTCTGCCCTCACCTCTGCTGGAACTGGCCAGAGGCTTCCAGCCTGCTGTGGATCCCTGGCTCCGTACCCACCTCTTTGGGCCACAGATGCCACAGCCATCTTGTCATGAGTGTCTATCAGGGAGCAGAGCCCGAAGAAGGTCTTTTTAATATGCTACCTCAGCTGGATCTTCAAGTTGAGGACTTGGGGGTCATTATTCTGGGTTAACTAACTGGCATAAGGTCAGACCACTAAGGGGGTGGGACGGGCTAGGCAAACAGGCTCTGTCTGAGGGATCCGCACCTGCCCAGTGTACCCAGACTTCCACTCCCAGCGACAATCTACCTCTTCCCCTGGATCCTGAAGGGCTCTGCGTCTCTTGGCCTTAGTTTCCTCGTCCACCAAATGGGGCGATAGGAATTAATTCCTACTATGAAGGACTGTTGTGAGAGTTCCTGGAGATGACAGATGTGGAAGGTGCCTGAGGCCGCATGGAGTTGGGACGTTGGGTATTGAAGGGTCCCTCCTCCCTCTCCCCTCAAGGCTGCCCTGATGCACCCCAGACCCTGGTCTTACAAGCAGCTCCCGGGTGAGCAGGTGCTTTGTGGTGGGCTCTCAGCGCACGCACCCCGGGCTGCTGGCCAAGCTGGGGCCCCTGAGGATTAACTTGGTATTTGGTTTTAGCCTTAGGCTCTTCACACTCATGCAACCTCACCCAGGAATAGGATCCTTGTTTCCTCACCGGCCCACATTCTCTGCCTCCTAACTGCCCCCCATGCCCACTCTCCGGACTCTGCGTTCCCTCCTCCCCACAGCTCCGGAGGGAACCTCTCACGCCCCCTTCATCGTGTCCACTTCCCATACCCACCAGTCACATCTAATTCTTTCCAGAAGAAGGAACGAGATTCTCCCCAAGCGTCTGAGCCTTCCGGGGTCCTGTCCAGTCCTCTGTTCCCTGAGCCCTCCCACTACCTGGGGCCTTGCTATGCTGTCCAGCAGCAGTCCTATTATTCTCTCCATCTGGAATGCTCCTTTCCTGCCCCAGCCCAGTCAACACCTGTTGCCTCTCAGATCTTGATTTAGTCTTCACTTTCTCAGGAAAGCCTTCTCTGAGTCCAGCTCAGAACCTTCCATTACATGCGTGCACGGGACCAAGTCCTGCCCTTGGTAACCATCATCCTGTGTTCATGGGACTGTCTGATTAATGCCTTTCTCCCTTCGTGGACTAAGCTAAACAGGGCAGGGAAGGGCCTGGTTTTCCCCACCACTAAAATCCCTCGTGCCTCGTATGGGGCCAGGCACACAGAAGGTGCCCAGTAAACGTCTGTTGAATGACTGAGCGACTCAGCACAGCGGGTCTCTTTCAAGCCTGAGGAGACAGCAGCAAATGCACACGATGGCCAGTGGAAGGGCCAAAATGTGTTCTGAAGATTGTCTGAAGTCAGCTGTGCTACAGGAAGCTCACCATTTGGCCTTAAAACCTGTCACTGCCATTACTACTTTAGCTGATGATTCATGGTGCTGTGAAATCATCCCCCGAGCCGTGCACGTACCTGGTCACGTGGATGGGAAGAAGAGAGAGACACTTCCCCTTAATTTGAAATGGTGAGTCCAAGAGCTGTTTTCTGCCAACGTCTTCATTCAACAGATACTCACAAAACCCTAATTGGTGCCAGGCTCTATGCGGAGCTCTGTGTGGGCAGGAGGGAGGGTGAGGAGAGGCAACAAAGGATCAGAGCAAAAGAGAAGGGCGGGTCCGTGTCCCGGAGCAGGTGCCGCCCAGAGCCGGAGGTGCCTTCCACATGTGGGCTCCCTGGGAGGGGATTCAACCCCCCCCCCCAGCTGCCTCTTCACTTGTCCCCCGGGGGACAACATCCATTTTCTGCACTCATGGCTCCAGGCTTTCGTACAAGGCAACCACTATTAACCCCTGGTTCCTGTAGAACTACATCTATTTGAGAAGAAAATTAGTCCTGAACTAAATTTCTAGAGAAGGGGACTTTTGCCTCTTGGGGCAGAGGAAACAGTGTTCGCTTAGGTCCTAGACCAGGTCTCTCTGTATGCATTTTGACCTTTATACACTGCCCCAAGAAGGTCATGAACTCCCAGGGAAGTTCTGTTACTTTTTTATAGAAAACGAGGCTCAGGCAGCAGAAATCCAGATTCCTCACTCATCTTTGGGTCTCTTTTGCTTTAGAATTATCACCAAGAGAATAGCCCATATCACCTCTACTTTAAGGGGAATATGCTTTGCTCTTTAATATATCAAATTAGGATCTGGTATACTGTAGGTGCTCTATAAATGCTTTGGATGGATAAAAGAAGCAACGTGTTGTAGAGGAAAGGATGCTGGGTTGAGTGACAGGGTGTCTGGGTGTGACTTAAGTCAAGCCATTTTGCCTTTTATGATATAAAATGAGGGCACAAATCAGATAAGCTTCAAAATTCCTTTTAGCTATACTATTTTATTTATTTTTGTGATTCTGGAAGTGAAATCTCAAAAAAAGAAGAAGAATTGGGGCGCCTGGGTGGCTCAGCTGGTTAAGCGACTGCCTTCGGCTCAGGTCATGATCCTGGAGTCCCGGGATCGAGTCCCGCATCGGGCTCCCTGCTCGGCAGGGAGTCTGCTTCTCCCTCTGACCCTCCTCCCTCTCATGCTCTCTGTCTCTCATTCTCTCTGTCTCAAATAAATAAATAAAATCTTTAAAAAAAAAAAAAAAAAGAAGAAGAATTAATTAATAATGAATTTGACAAATGGATGGTACTTGCATTATTTTGCATTTGTTATTAACCAAAGCAGCTATCATATTGCCACCTTGTGTTGGTATGTCTTAATTACAGGATCAGACTTTGAAGGGTGAATATTATCTACATCTCTATGTGCATCAGTATCGATATCTATGTATCTGTATCTGTATCTCCCTCTGTCGTCTCTATATCTATAGATATCTATGTCTCTATAACATCTCTCCCTATCTCTATCTCTCTAGCTCTATCTCCCTCTCTCTCTATCTCTATTTCTATCCCTTTATCATATCTCTCTCTCTATCCCTATTGGAAGTTTCACAGCGCCTGACAGATACTCATTGGTTACTCAGACTTTAAAAAAATCAAATGAACTCTTTCTTTATTTCTGTCCAATACCCAAGTCACATTATGAATTGTATCAATGACATCTTGATTTGGGGCAGGGTGTTTCCTCCAGTACCTCACTTGCTGATTAATCTTGAGCCAACATAAATCAACATAAATCAGTCCACCGTTAGCATGTGTTACAAAATAGGAGCTCACCAATAGTAAATTATACTCTGGAAATTGTCATGATTTTCCATTTAAAGGCAATCTAATTAGAGAGAAGACTGTTTTACCAATTTAAGAAGGAGCTCATTTTTGAAACCAGACAAGGGGTGAGGATCTTCGAAGGTGTTTGGTGGAAGGCTGGTTGCTATGGGGAAAATTGGAAAGACACCTCTTGCCTAGTATCCCTTCAATTACTCCAACTGAAGTGGGTAGAGCAGGTTTTGCAACTGGTTCCGAAACTGGTTGTTTCATCTTTCCCACTCCTCCTAGAATAGAGTGATCTGTTCAAGATGGATTCCCATGTCACTCTCCACCCAACTCGCTTCACAACGTCATGGTGACAATGATGAGAATGCTCAGCCGGTCTGCATCTCAATCAGAGACCTACCAGCATGCCAGAGGCCACCAGGGTCTGTGCCGTGGAGAGGGAGCTGTCCGCAACACAGGGAGGGGGCAGCAACGGTAGCCTGAGCAAGGGGAGCTATATCTGCAGAAGCTGAAGTTTGTAAGAAATGAACATATTCCGGGCCATTGCCTCTGAAGATGTGTCCTCCATTGCCCGGGAAGGAAGAATCTTCCAACCTACTCTAAGATGGGTCCCCAAATTTATTACTCTCCCCCAGTACTGACATATCTGTAACTTCTACTCAATTATGCCAGTTCCACATACTCCCATCTTTGCCACTGGAGGTATAGGAAAAGGTGTGGGTGCGGCGGCCCAAGACACAAAGGAAGTACATCCTGTAGGGAAGTGCGGGCGCCATGTTGGGGGTGTGAGAGTGTGCTCAGGAGGGGTCTGGTACTGAAGACCACTTCTGCAGTTTACTAGATGTGGGACTTGGACAAAGGGTTTGTAATCTTTTTCAAAGCCTTAGTTTATTCATATGAAAAAGGAGCTGGAGATGAGAATTGGTTGCTGGGCTGGAATGAGTCAGGATGCCCAGGACTGGGTATCAGTTCCGCCAAAGAGGAGACAAGCCCCTGGGGGCAGCGGGCTCTCTTTCATTCCTTATCATCCCTGCAGAGCCTCAGAATAAGTGAGCCAGGCTTCCATGGGAGGAGCCTTCCTCTGTTGCCTCTCCTCCCAAAATCAGGCTGCTGATTTTCCTCTCCCCAGGGTGTGCCCCCAGCAAACGCTATCTGATTCCTGATTCTGTGGTCTAGAAGGACTGATTTAGAGATTAGATTTCAGGGCACAGGGGAAGTCTCTGGAGGGATTGCCGATAGAGGCCACTTCTAGAATCCTCGCCCCTAACAAGGACAGAGGGCAGGAGCCACAGGGGTGGGCTGCCAGGCTCTGAGCTGTTCTTCTTTCTGATCAGGTCCTACAGGGCACGACCCCCCGAGCAGAGGAGAGTCAGAGTCCAAGTTCCCGCTGTGCTGCTTATTGGCTGTCCAAACGCTGGGAGAGGGATGTGACAATCTGGGCCTGGATCCTCTTGTGTAGAATGAGGGAGTTGGTTCTCTATGAGCCCTGGGGTGCTATCAGCAACTATGATTCTAACTTTGCACACTGTCAACATTATCCTTAACAAAGGATGCTGATTTAATTAAACTTTTATGGCATGTACCATGTGCCAGGCGTGGTTTAAGCACATTGTCAATATTTAACAATGTAATCCTCTAACACCCTCTAATGTAGGTATCACTGCGGGTCCCATTACACAGATGAGCACAGAAGCCCGGGGCTATGATGTTACTGTGTCCAACCTAGAGCACATACCTGGCTAACAGCAGAATCTGAACTCGTCTGGCTCTGGAGGCTCTACATGGGCCCCGAGCTACAAGCTTCTGATCTGACTACTACAGGAACACAGACACCAAAAAAGGCAAAGCCCCGGTCCTGCCTCTGATCCTCAGCACAGAGACACAGCAGACCATCTGCATCCAGCAAGCCAGACAGATGCAGCCAAGACACCAGGCGGGAGGAGCGCCTGGGGGGCTCAGTCGTTGAGCGTCTGCCTTCGGCTCAGGTCATGGTCCCAGGGTCCTGGGATCGAGCCCCGCGTCGGGCTCCCTGCTCCGCGGGGAGCCTGCTTCTCCCTCTCCCACTCCCCCTGTTGTGTTCCCTCTCTCGCTGTCTCTCTCTCTGTCAAATAAATAAAAAATAAAATCTTTAAAAAAAAAGACCAGGGGCAGGTGAGGTCAGCAGTTCTTCGGCAGCTCTCGATGGGCCAAGTTGCTCAGAGATTGCTCCCTAAGCAATCTGGGCTTTGCCCAGAGCCAAGGGTTCTTGACCTAACTGCTCAGCACCGTCCAGGGCAGTGGGTGATTATGTGGATAGCACCTGAGAAAATGCCACATGGGCTCTGGGGACCCAATGAAGGGCATTCTTTCTGTGAGCAGAGTGTCCCCCGTAAGCTCAGAGCTGTGCTGGCTCCAGGGCTGGCTCCCGGGCCAACCTGCTGGGGCCACAGCTCAGCCCCATGCTAGTGGGTTTCCTGGCAGTCTTGTGAAAATGCAGATTCTGATTCAGCAGGTTTGGGATGGGGCCCGCAGTGTCTGCATATCTTACACCCTCCCTCGGGTTGCAGAAGCTGCTGATCCACGAAACACACGAAGCAAGAACATAGACACCTGGTGTCTGGGATTTGAAGAAGGAAGCCCAAGCGGGCCTGGGGAGGTCAGGGGAGGCATGCTGGGGGGCTTGAGTGGGGTTCAGAGGGTGCCAGGAGGTAAGTAGGCACAAGTGCATTTGTGGGGTATTGGGAGGCAGCCTATGGGGGCTGTTGTGGGGAACAGAAACCAAGAATCAGCAGGGGGAGATGCCCGGTGGGTCAGCCGAGCCTGCCTGGGGTGGTTCTGCCCAGTGAGGGGCAGGAGGCTGGAGGGGTCACCTAAGCTGGATGGAGGACACTCGGCTGGCTTCAGCCCCGAGGAGCCTCCTCCTCCAGCCCTAGTTAGTTGTCAGCATCAGATGAGGCAGCAGTCCTGGCTCCTGACGGGGAAGCTCTCCTCCCACATTTCCATATTTATCTCTGCAGGGAAAGCAGAGAGCAGCCTTGGGCAGGCTCCCTGGGCTGCCCTCTGCCAGGCTCATGAATAAAGATGCAGAGACTCCCCCAGGAGAGTCCTCCCAGCCTTCCCTAGAGCAGAGCGTAGGGGAGCAGGGGGCCTGGATGCCGGGGCAGGGCAGGAGGTGCTGAAGCCAGTCAGCCCTGGCTGGGGGTCTGCGAATGGGGGCGGGGGGTGGGCCAAGGTTCTCCCCGGAGCACCGCAGTCCCTTCTCCTCTGAGTGCTTCAGTTTCTGCGCCTGTACCCCAGGAGACCGAACAAAATGGCTCAGGGCTCCTGGTTCCAGGTCTGACTTTCTGTGATTCTACCATAAAGAAGGGCTGATGCTTTATGACCACTGAAGCACTCGCCAAGGGCAAGGCCTGTTATGCATCCCCTGGAGAGGAGCCTTGTCCAACAGAAAGAGGCTGTGAGCCACATCCATTATCTGCAATTTTCTAATAACTACTTAAAAAGTTAAGAAAAAAGACAAGTAAAATTAATTCCAACAACATATTTTAATTACCCACTATATTCAATATTCAAGCATATCAAATGATATCATTTAAACATGTAATCAATACTAAAGTTATTAATGAAATATTTTACATTTTGGGGGGAGCAAGTCTTTGAATTCGGGGTGTGTGTGGCATACGTAAGGCCCATCTGCATTCCCACTGGCCACACTCGGAGTGCCCGAGGCTGAGGGCTACATTATGGAGCCCTACAATCCCCTGACACACGGACAAGGCGAACGAATGCGTTCAGGCTCTTGCTATAAATGAACTTCAGGAATATGTATGCGTCTCAGAGCAAGCGTCCCCTCGGTCCGGGAAGCAGGGGTTTGTGTGCTCATCAGGAAAGCCGTGAGCCTGTAACCTCTCAGGCCCAGACAGTTTCTCTTCCTGCTCTTGGACACACCAGGCTTGAAGGCCAGCAAGGGGCCAGTCTGGGCCTCCTGCTTATGTGGAGGTTACACAAACCCACATTCCACATGCACCTGCCTAATGCCTTCATCTCTTGGGAACATCTTCCATGCTTCTAGAACCCTGGCTAGTATTTCCCCATCCCGGGTACCATGCACCAGGGACTGCCACGGCCATCACACCGATGTCATACAATACTTCTGGAATGTTATTCTGGGGAGGAGCTCTCTCTAGCAAGTCCTGACCCTCCAAGAGAAATCAGTACTTTTTTTCCTTCTCTGAGAAGCAATAGGGGAGACCGCTTGGTTTAGAGGACTGAGTGAGGGCTCTGGAGCTATAACGACTGCGTTGAACCCCAGCTCTACTTCTGGAGTGGGGTGGGGTCCTGAGCAGGGCACTTTGTTTCTGAGTCTCCGTTCCCATGGGTTTGAAAAGACCAAGCCCAGGTACGTACGATTGATGCAATAGCTGATGTAAAGCATTTTGTACAATGCTAGGTGCCTGGAAGACACTAAAAAAAAAAAAAAAAAAAGGTAGCTTACATCTCTTCCTGCCCCCGGGATCATGGATTTCTACGTTTTGGAGTCTGTGCCATCTCTGGCAACAAACCACTCTTACCCTGGAGAAATGTAATTGACCACACGTTGGCTCACACCCATGCGCTAGACACTGTTTCAAGTCCTTTTACCTGTTTTAACTTAACTCTCAAGACAGTCCTAGCAGGTAGGGCTCATAGATGAGGAAATGAAGGCACAGAGAGGTTAAGTGATTTTCTCAAGGTCACACAGTAAATGAGATGTGAACCTAGCAAAGCCACCTGCAGAGCCCTGGTGCGGATCCTCTTTGCCCTGCTGTTCTACCAGCGGCAGGACTCCATGGGGAGGGGATTTTGACCTTAAGCTCCAAAGGCAGGAACCACAAAGCAGTGCAGATGATGACCTGAACCCAGATCCCACTAAGGCAAACCCCATCGGCAGATACTTCTGGATTTTTACATTTCATCTGCCACCTGCTACCAGTCATCCCTGCAGCTTCCCTGCACTTTGCGTTGGGATTCTATTTTCTGGAGCATTGTTCCCAGCAGGCCTCTGAGATTCCTGGCACAGCACCAGAGCCCTGACTGTAGCATTTCTGGAGTGTCCTTCTGGTGGCCCCACACCCCTGCTCTTCAGCTCAAGTCGCTCCCGTGGACCCTTCGCCTCCCAAGGGGCACCCGTGGTTGGAGCAGCCAGAGGGACACATAATTCCCAGCTCTGCCCATCGGCCTGTTGCTAAGCAGCGGGTGCACGCGGAGATGTGTGGAAGGAAACCGTCATGTGACAGAAACAAACCCTCATGTGCCTAGAGCTGCATGCACGTGTGTATGGCGGGGGGGGGGGGGGGGGGGTAGTGCGCAGAACCACACCCTAGCAGCAACTCCCTACAGCAGGAGCCCAAGATGATGTGGGAGCAGTCTAGGGCACATAGTGGGGAGCTGGGGCTAAATGAGCTCAAGCAGGGAGGTCCCATCTCTTGTGCTCCCAGCAAAGCAAAAACAAATACACAAAACACCTGTCCTGCTCCTCTCCCAGCTCCTACCGTACAACCTTGCTCTTTTGCTTGGCTAATTTCAATATCCAAGCAGAAGCAAAAGGAGGTGTAGGGGGAGGTACCGGAGGCCCTGGGAAGTCTTCGCCTGGGACTCATTTTTCCAACTCACACATGGCGGCGGGGCATCTTCCCTGGCCTGGCCACTGCCACACGTTGCTATTTTATTTGTTGCTCCTTCCCTAGACAACGTGTTGAGAAGACCCCTAAACACAAAGGTTGGCAGAGGGAGAGGAAGAGAGCTGTCGTCTCTCCTGGTCACCTGCAGTACGGAGCCGGCTCCTCGTCTTGACAGGACTCCTTCCATACTTTGGGGGGCCCAGTGCCAAATGAAAATGCAGGCCCCTTGTTTAAAAAATTATGAAGAATTGCCTGACGGCAAGAGCCGAGCACTGAACCGAGCGGCGCAGGGCTAGCCAGTCACAGGAGGCCCTTCTGGACCACCTGGGGCCCGCAAATCTCTCCAGCTTCACTTCCCAACCCACACCTCGGGCATTCCGGGCCCATACTGAGCCACTGGGAATCCTTCCAAAGTTCTCTTGCATGCTTTGCCCACACTTTTCTCTCAGCCAGGAATATCGTTTTTCTCTCTCACTCCTTGCTCATTCCCACTAGGCCTTTGTCACTCAGCTCACAGGTCACCTCCTCTGAGCTGTCCTCCTAGATTGTCCTTTCCTTTTAAGCCCACACTCTCCCACACCTAAGCCCTGCCTGTATCGATGTGTTCAGGACACTTACTACTATCATTGTAATGATCTGTTTATACACCTGTCCCCCACTCTGCTATGAGGTCCTCAAGAGAAGGGTCATGCCTGACTCATTTATGAATCCTTAATGCTTAGAATAAAGGAGGTACTCAATAAATAGCTCTTGACTAATAAGGGGTGAGGGTAGCCCCTCCACAAGATCTCTCATATACAGTTCTTTTCTTACTTTAGTATTAAATTAACCAAGAGATATATTTTACGTGCTTATTTCTACATTTCTCTTGTAATTCTTCTCCAAACAGTATTCTTTTCAGTGTATAATGGAGATTCACTGTTGATATTTTTAAAAGTACTTTTCTTTTCTTTTTCTTTTTTTTTTTTTTTAAAGATTTTATTTATTTATTTGACAGAGAGAGAGATAGCGAGAGCAGGAACACAAGCAGGGGGAGTGGGAGAGGGAGAAGCAGGCTTCCCACCCAGCAGGGAGCCCGATGTGGGGACTCGATCCCAGGACCCTGGGATCATGACCTGAGCCAAAGGCAGATGCTTAACGACTGAGCCACCCAGGCGCCCAAAAGTACTTTTATTTTCATTTAATGAAAATTGTCTCTTTTTTTTCTGACTTTAAAGATAAAACACATTTCTAAAAAAATTAAAACATAATGATAAGGAATTAATATCCAAAAACCTACCACTCAGAGAGAGCCATTCTTAACAGTGAACATTGTTCTAGACGTTCATTCACGGATTCAACAAGTGTTTCTTGAACAATGACGATGTTTCATGCATTCAGGATACAGCAGTGAAATCATATCCACAAAAAGCCTTTCCTTCCCTTGGGTCATTGTTTATGTAAGTGTCTATGTAGAGTTCTGTGTGTGCATGCACACACACACACACACACTCACAAGCACGTATATTGGTGCTACTTTGTGAAAATCTTTTTATGCCACTGACTTTACATAAATGACTCTTTTTTATGGCTGATACATTTCATAGTTTATTTAACCAGATCTTAACTCTTAGGCAATTGATAAAAACTTCATTGTTATCAATACTTTGGTGACACTTCTGTATTCATAAAATTGTTCTGGTTGTCTCCCAAAGTACATTGTTGGTGAAAGAGTACACAAATTTTAATTTTGATGCAGAGTGCCCAGCGCTACTCCAATAGCTAGTCAGAATGCTGGTCTGTCTTGCAACCGTGACAGCGCTGGGTGCTAGCACTTTCCCTAATCTCTCCTCTGATTGATAAAACACAATACCGCATTATTTTCCAGGCATTTTTGCATTTCCCTAATTTCCAGTGAGGTTGTATCTATCTTTTGTATACCCTTTAATAGCTTTCGTATTTCCCTTGGGAAAATCCTAAGTAAGCTTGATTATAATTGTTTTGTTTCATTTTTCTGCTAAGGAGGTTTACGTTTTTAGGTGAAGTCCGTTGGTAGTTTCCTAAATGGCTTCTGGGTTTGGGGTCCCCAAAAGGCCTTCCCCACACTGAGATTCAAAATATTCCCTATGTTGTCTGCTTATTCAGTCTCTCTCTCTAGCTCCCTCATTTATCTCCAAACATCCACATTTATTCTGTGACATTGATGGGCAGGGACAACTGTTACAGGATTGCATGAAGAGTCCATTTTCTCATTGCTGGTGCGAAATGCCACACTCACGCTAGATGCTGGGGTCTGTGTGTGAGCTGGTTGTTCTCTTTCTTTGGCTACCGGTCAGTCTATTGTCCATCAACAGCACAGTTCCTTGATTATTGCAAGGTTATAATACACTTTAATAGGTGGCAAGCATCCCCTTTACCCTTTTTTTGATTATTATTGAACATATATTCTCCCAGAGGAACTTCAAAATAATTGGTCAAGTTGCAAAACAACCAAATGAAGCAAAACCCAGAGAGGTCTTGATCACGATTGCCTTGAGCTGCGGCATTCATTTAGGGAGCGCTAGCATCTCTGCAATTCTGAGTCTTTTCCTATCCAAGAACTTGGAGCGTCCATTTGCTTATTTCTGTCTGCCCAACCGATCAGGCTTCTGGGGTGTGAACAGCCATCTCTCTTTCTCACAGAGCTGTGAGCCTTGAAGCTCTGGATAAATATATCTTCCTCTGGAGAACCTGTCCAACCTAGGTCTTGGTAGGGGTGACCCAAAAGGCCTTTCTGGAGTGAAGCGAAAGGGTGCTCATTCGCGTGCACCTCCTTGGGTAGATGCTTTATGTGAGCATCTCACAGCAACTTCTCTCTGACTCCGGAGGTGGGTGGTGTTGCCCCATGTCATGGGAGTTGCTGAGGGCTCGCTGACCTGCCCAAGGCGGGTAGATAACGCTCTGGGATTGAGTCCTAGATCTGTCTACCTCCAAGCCTTTCACTAAACCATCCTGAGCGTTAAGGAACTTAATAACAGCCCGAAAACGCAGCCTGGGGCTGGGTGAAGACTCAAGGCAGGGAGGCAGGCCGGGTGCCCGGGAGAGGGGCCAAGTGGGGTGGAGACCCAAAGGAAACGTAGAGACAGGAGATCGCTGGGGTCAACAAAGCTTCGCCTGGCTCTGAGCCCCGTGCTGAAGGCGGGTATTATTTGTATCTAGAGAGAACCAGGAGTTTTGAAATATAGACAAGAAAGAGCCAAGGCTCTGTGGCCATGGGGATGGCAGGGATGAAAGCAGGTGAGCAGGGGACAGAATGAGGACGCCAGAAAAGGCCTGAAAGCAGGCAGCGGGGAGAGTCAGCTCCTAAGCCCTGGATCCTCAAAGAGGCTGGCGGGGCTGAACACCAGGCAGGAGGCCAAGCTTCCTGTCAGGTCAGGGCCACCTGTGGTGAAGCTCTGTTTTAAAATGTCTGAATGCTGTACATTATACAGAAACAATCTTCAGCCTTCATGTAGCCGACACATTTTCTTAGAGATGTATTTGCCTGCCTACTGGTCTGCTGCCTTGCTGGGCCTTGGTCTGGTCACTTTCTGTCATCGACAGTTTTTTGTTTTTGTTTTTTTAAAGATTTTATTTATTTATTTGAGAGAGAGAGAGCACAAGCAGGGGGAGTGGAAGACAGAGGGAATAAGAGAAGCAGACTCCCTGATGAGCAAGGAGCCTGATGCAGGGCTTGATCCCAGGACCTGGAGATCATGACCTGAGCTGAAGGCAGACGTTTAATCATCTGAGCCACCCAGGCGCCCCTGTCATCAACAGTTTTTGATGAATTCCACTGCTACTGTGAACTGAGACCCTCTCTGGACAGATAGCTAGCATAAAAACTACTTTTAAAACAAATATTGGGCACCTGGGTGGCTCAGTTAAGTGTCTGCCTTCGGCTCAGGTCATGGTCCCGGGGTTCTGGAATCGAGCCCCACATCGGGCTCCCTGCTCCGTGGGAAACCTGCTTCTCCCTCTCCCACTCCCCCTACTTGTGTTCCCTCTCTCGCTGTGTCTCTCTCTGTCAAATAAATAAATAAAATCTTAAAAACTAAAACAAATATTGTATACATGTCTTATTTACACTCCTCTCCATGTCTCACTGAAGTGCCTTCCCTGGCTCACCCTTGTAAACTCAAGGACCTTGGGTGGAGGGGTAAAATCTCACTCGCACCCCAGGGCCTACGGGATGGGCTATGGGACTTTGAATTTCTCTTTTAACGCCCCTTCAAAGGAAGTATCATCACAAACTGAAACCACATCTGAACACCCAGAGGATCACAGTCCTCACAAATCTCTTCTCCCCCCGAAACAAAACGACTTCCCCACCCCTGCCTTTCATCACCATCCAGGGCACTGATGGTGATTTCTCTAAAACACAAATTTCACGTCACTTTTCTCTTTAACCCCTCTCCTGCCCCTTCTTGTCTGAAGGAAACAGTGTAGACGCCTAAGCCGGGCATTCTGGAGCCTTCAAAACGGGGGCCAATCTCTCGTCACAACCCCCACCTCCCTGTGCTGTACACATCATACCGAATGTTTTTGTTTGTATTCCTATCTTCCTGGCTCCAGTGCTAAGTGGATAAACAAGGGTTATACATCTGATGTGTGTCAGACGTGGGACCAGACCCAGATGGATAAAGAGATGAAGACACGGCTGGATCTGTGCTTTCTTAACCTTCTACTTGCACTTCTCTTAGGGCATTGATCCTCTCATGCCTTACTGTAGAGCTCTGTGTCTGTGTGTGCCCTGTGAGGTTGGGCTATACCACCGAGGAGAAGGGCCATCTCTTGTCTACCTTCGTATCCCTCAAAGCACGGAGCAGGGACGCGATAGGTGCCTTCTTGAAAGAATGAAAGCAAAGCCAGGTGTGTCCGCATGTAAATATGTGTAAGTGTTTTGGGTTTGCTCATCTAACCTCCTCTGGCAGCCCCAAGGCAGCCACATGGCCGCGGGGTGGTGAAGGGGCCAAGTGTGGAGTCACGTGGGCCTGGGTTTGCCTGCTGCCCATAAAGTTGTTAGGATCCAGCGTTGTTGAAGTGAGGATGGAGCTGCTGAGGTTGGCCAAGAACAGTAGGCCTTGGACAACATAGTCCTTTATTACTTTAATTGCTGCTAAAAACCCTTCTCGGGCCTTCCCCTGTCCTGGGTCCGTGCAGTAGGCGTGCTGGACCCAGCGGGCCCTGGCAAGGGTCAGACTCACTTGGAAGTGAGGCTGGCTTATGAGTGCCATAATTCTTCATCATGAGAATCAATTCATGACTTTCCAATGCCTCTTCGAAGAATCCTCGTGAAGCTTCTGGCCCATGACAGATTTTTGCTGGTGTCCTTGAACTGTGGCAAATGCCCCAAACTGGGAATCACAGGCGTTAAGTACCCCATCCTAATTAGTTCTAACATCACAGTTGGGGTCAGCCATAGGCTGATGGGATTGATGACAAGGTGCTAATTCAAGAACCAGTCCCGTGTCCAACCAGGGTCTCAGGTCAGCTGGGAGAATCTGTTCTCCCTCCCAGGCAGGAAGGGGACACTGTGTGCTTCCCCTCCTCACAGCCAAAGGGGTGGCTCCAAGGGAATTAGTACCAAGAAATGGTGGTTTCTGTATGAGGGAAGACTGGGCTTTTGTTCCATAGATGGCTGTGTGTTAAGACTGGGGAAGAGAACTGGAGAGAGATGAGATGTGGGGAACATGGCTCCCATTCCAGTGACCCTTCCACTTCCAAGTTCCTAAGGGGGGTGGACGATGGGTCCTGCATGTGCCCTCTTGACTGAGAGTTGGGTAGGCGGTCCGTGCCTGAGGGGGAGTACACCCTGAGTCCTCCCAGGAATGCAGCATAAAACCCACAGCTCCCAGGGGGCAGCTGATGCTTAGGCGCCATAGCGCGAAGCCTCCTTCTTGTTGGTGGAGCACATTGGAATCCAGCCCATGGGAGCTCGAGACAGTGAGCTAATTAGATGATCAGCCAATGAGAGGACTGTGGCTTTCCTAGTTCAAGAAGGAGATGGCTCCCTTTTCTTACTTTCTCCCTGGCCCAACACACTGGTGGGGAGGGGCGGGAGTAGCTGGCCAGGAGCAGACGAAGGCAGGGTGGTGTGTGTGCCAAGAGCTGGTCACTGACGCTTCAGCCCCCATCCCTAGAAGTTGCAGCCACAGAGAAGCCAGCCTGTGCTGCAGGAGGCAAGGGGAGCCCTGACTTGAGGTGGAGATGGAGTTTTGCTAAATGAACAGGACTGAATCCTAAATACCTGAAATGAGCCTGTTGTAGTAACCGAAAGTGACTGCAGACTTAGGGACTCTTGCCAAGATGCCATCAAAGCAACCACGACACACATCAGAGTAGTTCACCGCGGCTTGGTTACCATGTGGAGTTATAAGAAAAAAATCACTTCGTGTTTATAAGTCAAGGAGTGGAGACTTTTCGGGAAATCTGCTTCCCCATATTGCGTGCCATTAGAACTGCTACTGTTCTGGTCACCAGGGTACTCTGAACTGAGCACTTGGGTGCCAACCATCACAGTAGACATTTCACATAGTTGTTCTCATTTAATAATCTTAACTATACATTTGAATATTATTTGTTGTATGAGTTTCCTATTGCTGTACCAAATTACCTCAGATTTGTTGGCTAAAAGTAATACAAATGTATTGTCTTACACTTCGGGAGGTCTGAACTCGGACATGGGTCTCCGACTTCATACCATTAAGGTGTTGGCAGGACAGCGTTCCTTGGCTTGTGGTCTCTTCCGCCATCTTCAAAGCCGCAATGACCGGTGGAGCCCCTCTTGCATTGCATCTCTGGGACCTCTTCTTCCACTTCTGATTACACTGGGCCTATCTGAATAATCCAGGGTTGCCCCCCATGTCAAAGTCAGCTCATTAGTAACCTTAGTTCCATCTGCAACTTTAATTCCCCTTTGCCACATCCACATAACGTAGCATTTTCACAGGCTCTAGTCATTAGGACGTGGACGTCTTTGGGGAAGGCATTATTCTGCCTTCTGCATTGGTTGTTTTCCACACAAGGCAAAAGGCACAGAAAAGCGAAATGACCAATCTAAGTTTACCCAGTTTGTAAGCAGCAGACCAGTGGCTAGTCACGCACTGGACGCATCTGTTGACACACAGCCTGGGCTCCCCGAAATCACCGGGTCTGACATTTATCGGCCAAAATCAACCCTGGCCTTAACCCAGAAACAAGTAAGGAAGACACGAGCTCTTCCTTTCCTAGGATGTGCCTTGCAGATACCGGTGTTTCTAACCAGCTCCTTTTGTCCTGGTGCTAATTCACCACAAGGTCCATCTTCAGCATGATTCCAGTTGGCTCTTGGCCTTCAGTTGGGCCTGTGGTGTTTTGGACCAACACTACCTTTAATTTTTGTATGGTCAGACTAGAGATCTAAGAGATACTTCTACCACTTTCAGGCTTAGAAATCACCCACACGCAGACACTGAATTAACAGCCACTTCTCTTTCCTTAGAATTTCTTTATAACTTAATTTAAACAAGAACCTCCTTAACATATCTGGAATTTGTGTAGTGTCTGGTAGAAGGGGAGGATCCGAATTTATTTTCCACTCTCTCCCCACAAAAAAAAACAACCGGCTGTCCCCACAGTCATCAGTTGATGAGGGCATCTGATCACGTACTACATTCTTATAAATGCTGGGGTGGGGGGAGGTTTTGACCTAATTGTTCATGCCATTTCCCTATGGTGGCCCCAGTACCAGGGCCATCCTGTTCTAATTACTGAAGCTATAAAACATGTCTTCATATATGAACAGAGCAAATATGACATTTACTTAATAGTCAGCTGTTCTCAAGTATTTATTCTTCCACGGGGACCTCAGAATAATTTAAAATTGATATTTAATGACACCTAAAATTAATTACAGAATACTTGATACCATTATAATATGTAATTTTGTTATCCAGGAACACCGTATTTCCATTTACTTACATCTTCTTTTACATTCCTCAATAAATACTTTTTTTTCAATACTTTTTTTTCTAAAGGCTACTTCTAGGTATTTTATTTTATTGCTATTATAAGTGTTCTCTTTCCCTCATGTTTCCTGATTGATTATTGATAGTATATAGGAAATGTAATGACTTGTATCTTTAACTTATATCTAGCATTTAAAATCAATCATTATGGGGGCACCTGGGTGACTCAATTGGTTAAGCGTCCGACTCTTGATTTTGGCTCAGGTCATGATCTCGGGGTCCTGAGATGGAGCCCTGGGTCAGGCTCCATGATGAGCATGGAGTCTGCTTGAGAGTCTCTCTCTCCCTTTCCATTTGCCCACCTGTGTGTGCACGCTCGCTCTTTCAAAAAAATAAAAATAAAATCAATCATTATTAATCGATTTTTTTCTGTTGGTTCTCATAGATTTGGGGGGGCATACGTGGTCCCTCAATAATGATAAGTAAATCTTAATTTCTGATACCAAGTGCTAATTTCCTACCTTAGTGGATGGAGAATTTCTATAACAAAATTAAGTAATAGTGGTCAAAGATCAAGAGTGCCATTTTCTCACTCTTGTTTTTTTTTTTTTTTAAAGATTTTATTTATTTATTTGAGAGAGAGAGAATGAGAGACAGAGAGCATGAGAGGGAGGAGGGTCAGAGGGAGAAGCAGACTCCCTGCCGAGCAGGGAGCCTGATGCGGGACTCGATCCCGGGACTCCAGGATCATGACCTGAGCCGAAGGCAGTCGCTCAACCAACTGAGCCACCCAGGCGCCCCTCAGTCTTGGTTTTACTGGATGTTTATTTTAAGGATGGTGATGCTAGTGTAGGTTTAACATAGCAATCCTTCCTCAAATTAAAGAATTTCTTTCCATTGTTTGATATTAAAGGTTTTTTCTCTTTTAGAGGATGCTGACACTTTTAAATGCATTTATGCAAATGACTGCATGTTTAGAAAATATTGGTGTAATTATATTATAAAGTATTTATAGTTTTTCTAATGCTAAACTATCCTTAAACTCTTGGGGGGGGGTCTTACTTGATTGTGGTGAATGATTGTTTTAATATGCTTTAAATATGGATTATTAGGGTTCATTGACGAGTTTTCTACATGTAGAGTTAAGACTGGTGCTAGATTAAGAGATGAGGAGGGAACAGGCTGACTGCTTTGGGATGCCTCTGGGTCCGGCTTCTGACATGAGTGGGGCCCTCTACCAGGGAGCAGGAAGGGACCCAGAAGGACATGATGCAAACCTCACCTACTCAAATTACCCTCTCCTGTTATGACTTTTCAGGGTCTTCCCAGCTCTCCAGAAGAATCCAATCTAAAAATCAGTAGCCTCCTCAGAAACTGCTGGTTTTTATAGGACTGCCTGTTCAGTGAGATTCTCTGTTAAGTGATTTGCTGGATATTGTTGTAAGAAAGCTATCCTTCATCAGCTTCATTCTCAGATACCAAACGACCAGACTGCTCATGACTCACCATTATGTAACACAAGTCTATTATGATTTTATTATTGCCTTATTCTACTCATTAACATTTGATCACACAAATATTCTCTTACGGTTTTATTATGCTTAAATGTGAGATTATAATTGCATTCCTTAGAAATGATGTAAAATTCAAATAAGCCTTCCCCAGTGAGTTTAAAATGAGAGGTTTCATTCTACTCTTTTTCTGAATTTATTAGGGGTTACTCTCTGTGCTTTTTTTATACAAGCGAGTGAAGAGTGTGTGAACTTTGCTATTTTTTACTATACACCCTCTTTGATTTCTGAGGCTTGGAACCTATTTGTAATGTCACTAGATAGAAGACAATGGTGGGTGTGAATTTTTTTTTTCTCAAAAGATAATATCATGAGTAGCATATTGCTCACCTCCCCACCTACTTTCCCAGGGGAGCAGAGATGACTGCATTCTTCAGTGGCCCCTTGGTTTTAATTAGAGGCTTGATCCGTGGATGAGCGATCCTACGCCAGAACCAGTGACAGTCCTGCGCCCAGGAAACCTTCCACAAAAGGCAAAGCTTCCCACCTTCCCAAGGGAAGAGGCGCAACTGCTCTCATCTCCTACCGGATCACTTAGCAGATGCCTACCAGCCAGCCTTCCCGCCTCTAGCCTGCTCCTCTCATTTTGCCAATCCATTGTCCACACTGCTGCCAGAACAAGCTACTTAAAAATAAAAATGTCATGGAGGCGTTCTGCTTCATTAGTTTTTCATCACTTTCTGAATTGTAGAACCTCCAGGAGAGGGGCCCTGGTCACCTCTGCAGGGTGTATCCCATTCATACAGTGGTGCCCTCCCTGCTTGATCTCAACACTTCATACTCTAGCAAAATGAACTTTTGTGTTTCCCAGTGTACCTCCTGCCTGGTGTATGGCAGGTAGTTTCTTACCTCTTACCTCTTTCTCCCATTACACAGAAAGCTTGCACTCTAATACTTTCTAAAATGGCATTTTCCAGGGCTGCCTGGGTGGCTCAGTCGGTTAAGTATCCGATTCTTGATTTCAGCTCAGGTCATGATCTCAGTGTCCGGGGATTGAGTCTCAAGTCGGGCTTTGTGCTGGGCATGAAATCTGCTTGGGATTTTCTCTTTCCCTCTCCCTCTGCACCCCGACACCGCCCCCCCGCCCCCGCACTTGCATGCCCTCTCTCTGTCTCTCTAAAATAAAATAAAATAAAATGGCATTTTCTTACATATTCTCTGGGATTCAGCTCCAGAAAGAAACTTGAACTCAGAGCTAAGTTGAGTGCCCTTCCTCCATGCTGTTAACATCTGAACATGACTCCAACATGGCACTAAGCTGTGCTATTGTAATCACTTAAGATGGACCTGTAACATTCCTGGGGTCCTTGAGGGTAGGGACTGCATCTAATTTTTAATTGTTTTTAACACTGAAACTAATCCATCTTTGAGTTTCTGATGTCTAGTACAGTTCTTGGTCATAGCAAAGTCGGTGCCTAATAAATCTTTATTCTGTGAATGAATGAATGAGTTCCCTCATTTTCTGAGTGGAGAAATGCACACCCAGAGAGGCAGCCAATCCAGTAAAAGGACCAGCAGGAGGGAATTGGGTCAAGGGTGATGCAGTACTGATCCTGACCTGGTTACTCGACGTCCTTGCTGAGAAGGGGCCTTTTCTTAAAAAGCCCATGTGAGAACGTCGGCCTGATTGAACACATTGATGTCCATGCCCAGATGCTTCCAGCAGTAGCCCTAAGAGTGGAGAATACCTGGGGCCTCAGCAGGCTTAGAGCTGCTGAACTGTAAGTTTCCCATTTTATTTAACTTTAACTTGAAATTTGCACTATGCTCCCTAAAATGTCTTTTTTTTTTTTTTTACAAATTGAAACATGCAAACGTGTGTCCATCGACAGATGAATGGATAAAGAAAATGTGGTATATACATCCAGTGGAATGTTGTTCATCCCTCCCCCACCCGAAGACGGAAATTCTACCCTCTACAACAACATGGAGAGACCTAGAGCACACTATGCTAAGTAAAATAAGTCCGTCACAAAAGGATAAACACTGCATGATTCCACTTATATGAGGTATTTAAAATAGTCAAACTTATAGAAGAAGAAAATAGAGTAGTGGTTGCTAGGGAATAGGAGAATGAATAATGGGCGTTGCTCTTCAATGAGTATAAAGTTACTGCTATTCAAGATGAATAAGTTCTAGAAATGTGCTCACAACATAGCGCTTGTAGTTAACAATACGGTATTGTGTGCTTAAATACTTGTTAAGGTGGGTAGATGTCCTGTTACACACACACACACACACACACAAAAGCAAAGGGACACAAGGAAATTTCAGAGGTGGTTGATCTGTTTACTACCTTGACTGTGGTGATGAGTATATGTATGTGGCCAAACTCATCAAATTATAGACATTATATACATTAAATGACTGTGTTTTTTTAATGTCAATTAGCCTTAATAAAGCTGGAAAAATTTAAAACATGTTTACAATTAATTTACAGTGAACTTACTCAACCACCCTTCAATCTTCAAGTAAACTTAGCATTCTGAGAAGATAGACCCTAGTTACCCTCTGCCTATGCCCAGCTCACTACCCTATTGTTAGTCACTAGTCAGATGCAATGAAAAAAGAGGAGCAGATATGGATCCTGGACTAAGAGAAGCCCAGATCCAATTCCAGTTCTGTGACTTATTAATCGTGTTACTTTGATTAGTCACTGAACCCCTCTGGGTACCATGGTCGACTCTGTAACATTGGGGTGATGGCACTGTTCCATCAGTGGAACAGCCTGGGTGGGCACCGGCAGAGTGCACTCACATGGCGGATGTCCAGCGTTCTCTTCCTTCAACCAGACCATCAGGTGCTCTTCATAGCCTCCCCCAGCCACTCCCACCTCCAACTTGTTTAGAAATGAGACAACGCTTACCAGCAATAGTTGGTCTAAAGTGCTGGGAGAATTTGGGGGTGACATAATGGAAAGCATTCACATACACTTGAGAGGCCATTCCTTCCTCTGCCTCCTTAACCTAAACTCAATGAGCCAATTCACTGAGCTTCTCATGTCCAATTTCCTCATGTGTAAAATAGGATAATTATACCATCCTTGTAGAGCTTTAGTGAAGATTAAAAGAGCTAACATGTGTAAGAATTTAGCAGAGTGCGGATCACCTATTAGGTCCTGAGTATGTGGGGAATTTATGACTCCTACAAAAACGTTATTGAGGACCCACATTCACAGAACCCGGATGAGGTAGGCAGGATGATGCTATCCCCAAAGGTGGCTACATTAGGATTCCTGAATGCTATGAATAGGTCCCTTTACGTGGCAAAAGGGACTTTGCAGATGTGATTAAGTTTAGGACTTTAAGATGGGGAAACTTGTTTCTGGATTATCCAGATGAACCCAATGTAATCACAAGGGTCCTTAAAAGAGTCAAAGAAGGGGATGTGAGAGCATAACCAAAGCGGAGATGTGAAGAAGCTACGCTGCTGGATTCGAAGATGGAGGAGGCGCCATAAGCCAGGGCCTGGATGGTGGAAAAGGCAAGAGAATGGATTCTCCCCACAGCCAGAAGGAATACGATCCTGCCAACACCCTGATTTTAGCCCAGTGAAACCCATTTTAGACTTCTGACCTCTAGAACTGTAAGTTTATACATTTATGTTGTTTTGAGCCACTCGGTTTGTCATAATTAGTTAGGGTAGCAGTTAAAAAACTGGCACCAGGGGACTACATCCTTGAACACTGATAAGACCACTGGACTCCTCTGATCACTAGGTACTATGACAATAGCTGCCTCCCCCCCACACTCCCCTCATTCTCCCTCGTCCAATATTCCTTCCCCAGGTTACTGACACTGTCAGGGGCTGAGAAGGTGCTACCACGCCTGAAAGTTGCCACCGGGAACCACACCCTCTTCTTTCCTGGGCGAAGGTAGAGGGAAAAAATGCAGGCATGGGTGTTCATGCGTGTATGTATGTAGAGGAAGGCATCTCAAAACTAAAAAGAGTGCCATACAATGGGGGCAATAATTCATCCCCGCTCAACTCAGGATGCCCAACCTGGCAAGCCAGGATGAATGGCAGTTGCCATGGAAACAGCATCCCTTGGCTTCTTCCCCTCTTAGCACAGCTCTGCTGATGTGCAATCCAGTCAGCATCCAGTGCTCAGCCACTCCGCACCCTGCCAGGGCCTGGCAGACCTAAGCCCGGAGCACTTCTGCTCTTTTCCCTCTTTCTACAGTAACTTCATGGACTTGGAAAGCCAGGAAATGAATGTGAGAACAGGGATGGGAGGCTGCAGGATACAGTGGGCAGAGCACTGGATTCAAGATCTCCTTGTTCGAGTCCTTTCCCTCCTCTGGGCCCATTTCCTCTTTTATACAAAGAACAGGGGATAGCCAGGATGACCCCTGGGAGCCCCTCTAACAGCTGTGAGGTTAAGTTCACGGGGAGAAGTAAACTTAGACCGAGGAAGAGCACGGAGCTAAGGAATGGTCAGGTTGATGGCTATATCTCTGAATTCCTGAAACCCAGGCTTCCCCACCAGAGGGCAAAGCCCCAGGAGCAGCTGGGTGGAAGGAAGCTGCTCTCTTGTTACTCACGGTCAGAGGCATATCCCAGTGCACAGTGAATGAAGTAAGAGAATGGGCCATGGGTCCACCTGCCCTGCTGCTGAGCTCTGAGGGTGTCACTTCCTTTACTATTCCTCGGGGACCGTATCATAGCTCTTAAGCCCTGCCACCGGCCAGGATGGACTCTGGGGTCCAGATCACACAAAGCAGGAGGCACTCCTCAAATCAATCTGATTAACCAGTCTGCTTTTCTAAGGACGCTCAACTAGCTCCTGACCTCCAGTAGCTTCAGTCTAGCCGGGAAGTTGAGACAGACTCACAGGTAACTGCAATCCAGGGTCTACATGGAGCTCGCCTTGGTCAAGCCTACCTGTTTAGAAAGCAAATCCACTTTGCTCCATCAGCTCATGCCACCGACCCCAGTGCCACCAGTCAGCAATGGGGTGTTTGGAGAAGGTCTGTCCTTTCCCCATCTTTGCGGGACTTGTCAACAATGCTGCAGAAGGAGTCCAGGGAGGATCTAGTCGCAGTGATGGGACAAGGCTACGCTATGCCATTTCACAGCACTTCATGATAAATAAACGAGTTCATCAATTAAACATGAGAGCACGACAGGAGCCGGGGCTGGCTGCAGGGCCACCTGGAGTCGAGCAACAGTGTGAGGCTTGCTGGGCTTCGCTCTGGGATGATGTTCGCAGTATGCACGCACTTTGTTCCCTTTACCACGACCTCCCAAGGGAGCATGTCACAGGCCAAGAGAACAGCGTGAGTACAGGGCTGGAGCTGCCATACTGAAGAATGTTCGGGGGCTGCAGGCTGCCCACGTTAGCTAGTGCGTGGACTGGTGCAGTGAGGTTATTGGGCCCTTTGGCAGGTCGTCTGTCACCTACCTACTGTCCCTTCCCCAAGTTTTCACTAACTTGGCTTTTGTTCAATGCATCAGTGTCGCAGCCTGAGGCCATAGGTAGTGATTGGACTAAAACTAATAATAGCAATCCTGTTCTTTGCCTTTTTTTTTTTGGCAAGTCATATAGTTTAGGCCAAAGTGACAGAAGAGTTAAGTCTGCTGAAGATGGCTGGGGGTGGAAGCACTTCTTGGAGATGTTTTTATTTCTTGATAGAAAGGGACTGATGTAGCTAGCACCCTGCCCCTTTCTCTGGCAGATTCCAGGGGTGGTGTGGTGCCTGGGATGGTAGCAACCAGTTTGAATCCATGAAGGGAAGGCCAAGAGAGTCCCAGAGATGTTCAGAAGTCATGATCTACTACCAGATAAATGTCCATCTCCAAACGTTTTTTTTTTTTTTTTTTTAAGTATGTTCCACGCCTGGCATGGAGCCCAGCGTGGGGCTCAAACTCATGACCCTAAGATCAAGAGTCGGAAGCTTAACTGACTATGTGAGAAAAAGAAACTCTTGTTGTTTAAGCCAGGGTTTACTGGATTTCTGGTTATTTGTAGCCAAGTAACTAAGACAGGTCCAGTGCAAGGAAATGGAATTCACCCTTTTTCCAGTAGGCAAAGGGACCCATAGGAGAGATTTTGTTGTTGTTTCTAAGGTTAGCTTAAAATGAAAGCATACATGTGTGTAAAGAAAATTTCAAGTAATAAAGAAGTATATAAAATAAAGAGTGAAGGCCCCCTCTCACCAAAACTTCTAGAAGTTGAACACTATGAAAAAGGAGGGGTGTGGGGAGATGTGTGTGTATATTTTGCAAAAATAGGATCATGCTATACATCTCTCTATAAAGTGTTTTGCAACTGGCCTTTTCATTTAATGAGGTAGCATGGATCCAGGAGGGTTTTGAGGAGGTAGGATATCATGGGAGCTGTACTCAAGGAAGGTGAAGTGGATATGTAATCATTAATCTATAAACAGGGCATAAATAAATCAGACAAAACCTCCCCTACGAAAAGGAAAAGGGGAAACTGAGATCTATTGGTCATTTCCTAAATGTGGGCACTATGTCAGGCATTTTCATCCTATCCAGCTCCTCTGAGAGATTATTCCCATTTTATAGAGGCTCACTCAGAATCAGAATCCAGTTCTTTCTGATCCCAAAGGCCCTGGTTCCTCTGTTTCCCCAACAAGCAGGTTTGCATTTTTCCATGGGTGGCCTGTTGTAACTGCCCCCCAAATTTGGGCGCCCAGAAAGCATCTTCCTCGTGAGTCCTGCTAAGAAAGTGAAATGTCATGGACCTGATCCTGAAGGATGGATGCCCCCTTTGGTGCTAGCCAAAGCTAGGTGAATGAGGCAGAGACAAGTGGCATGGGTTTGGAGGCAAAGGGAGAAAGGACGAGAAAACCAAAGCAAGTGCCGTGTGGAGCCCATCAGGCTGGCTTCCTTGCCTACTGTTAAGTGACGCTCTTGGGAAAATGACAACTGGCAAAACTTATAGTGAGGGGTAATTATGCTGTCAGAGGCATCTCTGGTGCTCAGGGCTGCAAAGATCTGCCAAAGGGATTCATTGTGAGTATGCAATTTGCTGAACATTGTTTAGCCAATGTTTCCCCCAACTGGAAGTCTGACAACAGGAAGCTGCAGCTTCAATGCCCCCTCCTGTGCTGCCGCAATAGCAGAGCTGGAGAGAGAGACCACTGAGTCTTCTCCTGTCCTCCTGCCTAAGGGGCTCTGCCCATAGGAAAGGTTTCCCAGGTGTCATGCCCTCCCCACCACTGCCCTGGGGAATCCCACCCCAGTTCAGAGACCAAGTTATAATTTGACCTCTCCCAGAAGTCTCTTCTGACAGCCCCTCCCCATGCATGTTTCCCACCTCCCACCCCATTTCCCTAACCTTTTGTGACTTCCCTTTTGAAGGGAGCTAAGCATATTTTACCTTATGGCATTAACTATTTCTCTCTTGCCTCTTAGACTGGGAGCTCTTTGGGGGCAGGATCTTATTTGATTTCTAGTTCTTGGTCACCTAACAGTTTCTTTTTTTTTTCAAGATTATTTATTTATTTATTTGACAGAGAGAGAGAGAGAGAGACAGCGAGAGAGGGAACACAAGCAGGGGGAGTGGGAGAGGGAGAAGCAGGCTTCCTGCAATGTGGGGCTCGATCCCAGGACCCTGGAATCATGACCTGAGCTGAAGGCAGATACTTAATGACTGAACCACCCAGGTGCCCCTAGTTCTTGATCACCCTAGAAGTCATTTAAATGTCAGGAGCTACTTATATTTTTATGGAATGAATGAATGAATGAATGAATGAATGAATGAATGACTTGTCAGGGAGGCATGTATCCTTTGCTTTTGGGCAACAGGATGGAAAGTGAGAAGGTGAGTAAATGAGCTCTGGACAAGTAGCTGTGTCCAAGTCAGAGGAAAAGCAAGCACCATCCCACATAGGGTCCTACTTCTGGGTGGGAAAGAAACCTAGGGATTACCATGAGTGAAGAGTGTTTACCATGAGGGAAACATTGGGGTGACTACTCCAGGAAGAAGAGTCCTTAAAGGTAGCTTAGTCCTGATGCCTTTCGTGGTGAGAAAACAGAAGTGTCTCAGGTCTCAGGGGGTCAGTGGTAGGGCTGGAACTAGAACCCTCGTCGGCTAACATCCAGCCTACAGCTCACTTGGCTGCCCAGGCTGCCTTTTTACCATCCTGTCTGTGGTCATCATCTGAGTTTGGCCATTATGATATCAGGAATGTAGACATATGTGTAATTCATCAAATGTTTTCCAAGAATTTTACTTTACTTGTCAACCCATTTCTTTAATTCTTTCTATGATCCCTAATTTCTACCTCAGTTAATGTTTTCTGTACACTCACTAGTAACCTCCGGTTGAAAATTCGAGAGGTCACTCCTGCAGCTGATACCTTCACACAGCCATGTTCTTTCTTGTTCCACTTAAGTTGGCCTTCCTGGCCATTGGGAGAGCACATGGATCATGGGGGAAGGATGACGCACTATGCAGTATGAGCTTCCAAAAGCAAGAGAGGGGAAGATGGAACAGTGAGGGTGGTGGACTTGGGGGTGGCCTAGGGAGGGAAGAGAAGGAAGTGGGAAGGCAGGGTATGGGGGGAGTGGGGGGGAAGAAATGGCATCACTGGACTGTGGTCACTCGAGGCAAGGTTATGTGTCTTTTTAGTCTGTGTCCCCCAGCACTGAGGACTGAGTCTGGGCCTAGCTTCAAGATGGGAACTCTTTGTTGAGTGAATGAATGAATGTAGAATAGGCAAATCCACTCTCTGGAAAATGGAATGACTGCTGTCATCCAGAATCATCTGTCCCCATTTCCATCATACTAAAGCCCAATGGTACCTTGGGATGCATTTCAGAGTCATCCTGGAGCTTTTTCAAAGTATAGATGTTGATCTCACCTGCTTTATATGGAACCAGAAAAGAGAGGGGTGGGCCCCATCAGGCGTGTGGAAATCAAGAATGCATCCCCCTGAGGTTAGAATCTTTTAGATTCTTCCAGCTTCCCTGGCCTCTTCTGGAAATGGCCCTGCAGTGGCTGTAGGCAGCCATATGACAGTGGCTCTGTCATATCTGGGGTCATCTATTCAGTAAGGTTTGGTAGGACTGAATGTCTACTTGGATTTTCCACATTCACCCCTACCCCCCACCCCAGGGGTCTCTGATGAAGGACTGATGGGATGTTCATGGACAGGAGAGGGGGCTTTTATACTGGAGAATCATTTTGGAATGGGAGTTCCTTGCTGGTCAGTCCACCCTAACAAGCCACAGGGATCACACGGGTGTCAAGCACCGTCTGGGGCCACCCTCTGCTTCCCTCCTAAAGATTGAGAGCTTCAGTCCAACAAAGGACTACATTGCAAAGAGATTCTTTTGCTGAAGGAGCCAAAGTCAAGGAAGGCAAAAACTTTCAAACACACCCATTCCTCCCCCACCCTTGACACATATTCACACTCATCCACCTGGAGTGAAGAACATGGCTTGTCCAATTCTCACCCCTCATGACTGGCAAAGTTTTGCCCTGCATTGCCTACCTGTAGGTGGTGATGTGAATTTTAGCACCCAGGAAAGGTTCCCTCCACAGGCCTTGAAATCTCACTATTATTATTTTGGCTTTCCTGAGAAACTGTGAATCCCTTAGCATGGTGTACATATTAAGTTTAATCAGTCATTGGTATGTTAGTATAAATAAATTAATTAGAAACATTTGGGTGAGGGGAGGCCAAGGGCGGCAGAGGAAAGCACAGGGTAGGGAACTATGGCGCAGAGAACAAGGCACAGGAAAACAGAGTTGGTTCATTTCACACTTGGAGCCACCACTGTCCTCTTCAGAATATTCTCCAAACCTCATCCTAGCCAGGAAGATGTTTACCTTTTGGCTCAGCTCAAGCCCCACTTCCTAGATGAAGCCCACTTCCTAGATGAAGCCTACCAAAGCAGCCATACATGAGTGTAACAGCATATCTTTTATAGGGCATGATCACCCTTCATTTTACCTCTGTGCATGTGTGGTCTCTCAACATGATTGGAATCCTTGCAATAGAGCTGTGTGTGAGACATTGCTATCTCAATCGTGTAGATGAAGAAACTGAAGCTTATGTAATTTGTTCAAGGTCACACAGTAAAGGTCAGAGCTGGGAGACCCAGAGTTAAAGCCGAAACATAGCTCAGCCATTCATCGGTTGTGTGACCTTAGACATGTTATTGTTCTTCGTGTTCAGCTGCCTAATCTGTAAAATGGAGACAGTAATGGTAGCCAGCACAAAAGGCTATTGTGTGAATTAAAAGAATCAATACACAGAACATACACAGAATAGTGCCTGATGCTTAGTGAATGCTCTAGAAGTGTTTGCTATTATTGATCTTGTTGTTACTACTCAATATCGCTTCCAGAGGATCCTATCACCTCTGTTTCTCTCCTAGCATCTACTGGACACACAGCAGAACCCAGTCGATATTACTCTCTTTCCTTTGTCTTTCTGGAAATTGTGATCAGGATCAGAAAAGTGTCACAACTACTTGTTTTATGGAACGAAGATTTTCATATTCCCTGGGAAAAGCAGCCAAATCTGGCACTACTGGATCAAAGCAAGCAGGGTTCAGGGCCTTGAGCTGTGGCCCTTGCCTGGCAAGAGTTCAGAGGAAGATTCCTTGGAAACACACAGTAGAGATGGATGGAGAGCCAAGGCTCTGTCATTGGATGCTTCCAGTCCCATATCACTGACACATTGCGATCCAATGTCATGTTCTCGGTCCTCGACAGGCCTGTTCTGATAAAGGGCTGACTAATGGGCAGGAAGGGGACTGTTTTGCCAATGTGCTTGTTTCCATTAGATTATGGATGTATTTTTAGTGTGGCTGAGAAATAGCTAGGATCTTGACCTGCAAGACGATTTTGTAGACTAGAACCAGGAAAAGAAAAAAAAAAAAACAAAGATTGCAAATGCTTGCTGCTGTTAGGAACTCCATCTTTTCATTGCACCAGCTCATTATGTTAAGATGGGGCTCAAGTATGATTTCTTCTGGGAAGTTTCTCTAGATCCTCTTCCCAGCACTACCCATTTTTTATGGCACCTAGCCCAACATTCACCTTACTGTATCACCATTGCAAGTTTCCTTGACAGGCTCCCCCTCAACTGAGAAGCTTGAGTATAGTAGCCATGGCTGTTGGTTCATTTCATTGACCCCAGCTCTTAATTTGGGAGTGTTGTAGAGGAGATGCTCCATAAGTTTAATGAATAAATGGATGGATGGATGGATGGATGGATGGATGGATGGATGGATGGTTGGATGGATGGATGGAAGGATAGATGGATGGATGGATGGACAGATGGATGGATGGATGGATGGAAGGATGGATGGATGGATGGATGAATAGATAGAAGGATGGAAGGATGGCTGGATGGATGGATGGAAGGATGGATGGATGGATGGATGAATAGATAGAAGGATGGAAGGATGGCTGGATGGATGGATGGAAGGATGGATGGATGGATGGATGAATAGATAGAAGGATGGAAGGATGGCTGGATGGATTGCTGGATGGAAGGATGGCTGGCTGGATGGCTGGATGGATGGATGGATGGATGGATGGATGGATGGAGAGCTGGATGGAAGGATGGATGGATGGATGGATGGATGGATGGATGGATGGATGGATGGATAGATGGATGGATGAATAGATAGAAGGATGGAAGGATGGCTGGATGGATGGAGGATGGATGGATGGATGGAAGGAAGGATAGATGGAAGGAAGGATGGTTGGATGGATGGGTGAAATACAATGACCAAGCAGATATTCTGCACTGGTAAATCTTACTACAAGTGTGACTATAGGTCCTATGTCTTAGCATCTCTCACACATTGTTTGGTGTTTGTCCCTCATGTGACATTACATTTGCCTAATGCCACCATAGACCTGCTTTTCATGTAATGTTCAAGTCCTGTGGGCAAATAAATGCCTCTACTGCCAAACTGACACCAGGAGAGAAATGCAAGCATTCATCATGATCCACCAGTCCCACACACACCCTGCAGAAACACCCCAGTAGGGATAAAGATTCGGGGAGCAGGCGCAAGAAGAGGGTAGAGGTATAGGGCGTTCTTATATTAGCAAATTACAGACAACAGTTTCTCATGTTTAAAAAACAAACCCCAGTTGCAACCAATTGTTGGGACCTTTATGGCCACGATTTAACTCTCTATTTGAATGAAGTTTCCATCAGGTCCCAGTGTATCACATGGAGTGAAACCCTGGGGAGGTTGTCAGGCCCAGCTCAGGCAGCAGAACAGAGTATCTTGGTACCATCTACTCTTGGTAAAGAAGAAGCACACACAGAGTGAGCCCATTTCTGCTTGTCATGCCCTCAAAGCTCATCCACAAAGAAGCTCAAATGGCAACCCAGCTGCACATCTTGCACCTGACCTTTAGAAGAGAGGCTACTGATGGACAGAAGCCCTCTAAGAATTTACCTTCTGTGCAGAGACTGCTAGCTGTCCCCCATCTAGTGTTCTCTCCTTCCAGGGTAATTGACTTCTTAGCTAGGCATATGGCCATCCAAAATTGAGGCTACTTTCCCAGTGTCCCTTGCAGCTGGGTGTTGCCATGAAACTAAGTTCTGGATATGGCTGAGGTGATGTGTGTAATTTCTGGGTCTTGCCCTTAGAGGGAGGGGCATATTCTCCCATCCCTTCTATCTTGTCTTTCCCACTAGCTGGAAGGTGACACTGCGATGAGCCACTTGGGGTCATGTGAATCAGAGCAACAGCCTAGGAAGGGCCACCAGGAGAAAAGGGGACTGAGTTCTGGATGGCTTGCGGAGCAGCATTGCTAGGCTAGCTTGGACTTTCTGCAAGAGAAAAACAATCTTCAGTCATGTTGAAACCACATGAGTCTGTAAATGAATTGAATATATATGTGTGTTTTTGTGTATATGTATAAAATCTCTCTCACACATACCACTCAGCAGGATCTTCATTTTCTCCCATTGACAGTTATTAATTCAATTGAGTTTTGGTCCTTCAAGGAAGTCATTCATCCATTTGAACAATAAACACATATTAACATGTCTCTAACACAAAAGTAAGGCATCTTCAATATCTTTGAAATCTTACAAGGAAATGGTGAGACTGCTTCTTATGAAAACAGTCATCTTGCTTGATATATATATTATGTTATTTCTCTATCAACTAGAATCCTCAGTTACCCAAGGCATTCTTCATCAGTCTGGACACTAAGATTTTTCCATTCAGGTAGCTGATTCAGGTGGCTAATGCAACTTCCAAAGTCCCCACCTTGTCCTCATCCTGAAAGCTGAATGGACAATGGTCCCAACTCCTGTCATCCCTTAACTCCAGGACATCCCCTGGTTTTGTCTTATGTAAACTCTCCCCAAACTGGCTAGATCCTCATCCAGTGAGTTACCCCGGCAACCCAGCTGCGTCATCTTGAAAGATGTCTCAGAAGCACCAGCTTCTGAGTCTGCAAGAGATTTGACTGAGGCCAAGTCATAAAGCCACAACATATTAGCTCTAACAAGATGTCATCATTTATGGTGCTCCTTGTAGGCATGTCACATTTTTTTAAAAGAATATGGATAAAAATAAGTCCTACCTTGACTATGCAGTGAGATTTACTTAGAAAGCAGACACAGCTATCTATTTTCAGAGACCATATATGTCTTTTATCATCTTCCTTGCATTTCTTCTAAAATTCTTTGTTTTCACACTTTTCTCTGACAATCTCATTACAAACTCAAACGTAAGCTGCCTAATTTCCAAGTCATCAGCTAGCTTTTTGATATTAGACATCTCTAGTTTTACACTTCAGCCTTTCATTTTCTCTTTGGGAAAATAATATTTAAGGAAGTTTATTGGCTACTCTGTTTCACTGGCGAGTGCCTCGCATCTTCCTAAGAAAATTAGCTAACCACTTGAGTCTGAGAATGGATGCTTTGTGATCCTGTTATGTTGCATCCTGCTTATTTAAACATTCTATATCAAAATGGTTCACTGTGAATCTCTGTGGTTTATTATTCTGGATAACACACTATAAAATGTTTCACTCTTTTCATTTATTCTTCCCAAATTGCATTTCAGTTAATCTATAAGAGAAATTCCTTTATTTACTTATTAATTTGTTCTACCAACCAACTAATTTTTATTGTTGAGTGCTGAGGATACAGAGATGGGTAAGATACAGTCTCTGTCCTGTGGGTAGTTGGACACGAAAACTGCTATGATGCCAAGTGACCTATGGTACAGGGACATTCATGTTTAGCAGAGATCTAACAGAGACAGCTCCACTTGACTTCTAGAATCCTGGCATTAGAAGTGAACTTAAGAGGTCATGTGATTCTCTACCTCATTTTACAGAGGAAGAAAACTGAGGCCATGCCTACCTCTCACCTTCTACCCCTCATCCCCTCAATCTCCTCTGCTCAGTCCTACTGAACTTCTGTCTGTCAAACATGGAGTTCACTCCCATATCTGCCTTTGTACCATATTTTATTCATTTCTAGATCTCCAGAACAAAGCATCTGGTGGGGCTCAAAAAATGTTTCATGTGGTCCCACACATATTCTGAGGGAGCTAGGGCAGGAATTACCAGGCTTTTCAATAAATTGAGACTCTATGACTCAGAGAGGTTATTAACTGGCCCAGAATCACACAGCTTGTTGGCAGCATCATCCTGCCTAGGAGCGGGACTTCTGCCTCTCATTCCCATTCTACTTTGTATTAAGTAGGATACTTTTTCCTACAAGGAACAGAAGACCAACTAAAGGTGGCCTAAACCATAAAAGGTTAAGAATCCCACACAACATATGGTCCAGATACTGTTTCAGGACTGATCCAACAGATCTGGGATATCACTAAGGGTCCAGGTTCTTTCTGTCTTTCTACTCTACCACGTTCAGCTTGGAAGCAATAGCTCTCTTCACCACTATAGCTGTTCCAGTGTCATATGCACACACCACAAATACCAGCATGCCAGTCTTTCTATGAGCAAGAAGAAAATCTTTTCCACAACCCTCCCCAGCCCCCCCAGCAGATCTTTTCTTAGATCCCTTTCGACTAGGATCAGGTAACATGCCCACATCCTAGATGCAAAGCAGACCAGGAAAATGTGTACCTGGATTGTTAGCTTCTGCAGTGGGAGGTTGGCCACAACAAGAGAGGAAAGTGTGGGGAGAGGGAGATGGCCACTGGGTAGGTAACCAACAGTGTCTGACACCCCATTTAATCAAGCCACCCCTTCGTGTCCCCTCAGGTCAGTGCCAGCCATTATAGGCATGATCCCATAATGTGTGGTCATTAAATGTGCTTGAGAAGGAAGTTGCAATTCCTCATGGTAGGTGGGCTTCTCCAGCCTCATAGAGATAGTCAACCCACTGGGTTTTCCACTGACCCAACTCCAGCACAGCCAACAAGGAGCTCTCGCCCTGTCAGACTCTGCCTCTTTGGCCCACATGAGTACCCTGGGAGGCAGGAAAGGCAGGTCTTCTGTTGTCTGATGGGGGAATGTGGACTTAGAGAGGGAAGGATTGCCCACTGCCCAGCACAGAAGCGGAGCCAGGATGCAGAATTGGCTCTGATGCCACACATCTCGCTCCTTCCCCCTGCCACGCTCCACCGGTAAGTCACCCAGAATCACATTGGTCATTTGTTTGAATGTTTTTAATTAAAGACTATGGTTAGATAAACCACACAAATCATCCTTATGAGTAGGGATTGGGCTCCCTGAGATTTCCATCAAGAACCCACCTACCTAGGAAAGAGTACCAGCAGTCGAGTCCAACTGCCTGCATTTGAATGTTGCGTGACCTTGGGAAAGTTATTAATCACTTTGTGCCTCAGTTACTGCATTTGTAAAATGGAGGAAATAATGATACCTTCCTCATAGACCCTTGTGAGGAACAAATGAATAATATATGCAGAGTACTGTGCTTGGAACAGTGCCTGACACTCAATAAGCATTCAATTAATGTTGGCTATTATCACCTATTTATTATTCATCTGTGCATCTTGCCATCCTTTGATTTATTCTAGAAAGGACATAAGGTGTGCCTAGTTTCTATGGTGTTTTGTGTTGTAAAGCCAACCAATGCCCCACCCTGACCTGCCAGGTAACTGTGAAAACATTGTGACCCATACTCATAAAACAAACCATTCATCTTTATTTTCAAACCAGAACTCTGCGTGTGCGTGTGCGTGCGCGTGTGTGTGAGACAGCCCCCTGGAGCAGACAGGAAACTTGATTGAACAGGATAACAGAAACCGTCCCCACCACCTGCCTCAGTATCTAGTGTTGGGATGTTTTGCCTCAAATGGGATCCTGTCCCTCTGGGTCAGCCCTCAGTGGGGGCTGTGCACATTCCCCAGGGACCCTGCCTGAGCTCCTTGTTCAGACGAAGTCATGCTCTCCCGTAGCATTTCTCTGGAGTTAGTGTAACACCTCTGAGCTGTTAGTGTCTGCTGCAGAGAAGTCTAAGGAGAAGGGACAGGGAGACTTTCCCCTCTGCTGGCTCACCTCCTCAACGGCTGGGAGCATCCCCTCCGGCACCTGCGCCTGGGACAGGCTCTTCTCTTCCTCCCTTCCCTCTTCCCACACAGGAGCCATGGCAGCTGGGCCAGCCCGGAGGGGTTGCAGGAGAAATGTGGGGAAGACTGGTTCTTCTGACTGAAAGCCAAGGCAGGCCTCTCTAAAGGGAGGGACAGTCCCCCAGAGCAGATGGCCACCTGAGGCCGCACAGAACCGAACAGATCATGAAAGATTCCTGCTGCACAAGCACACAGTGAGGCCAGAGTCCTCACCCCTGTGCTCCTCTCACCAATCCCCAAGGCCCCAGTACTAATAACAGTGACCTTGAGCATTCATTGAGCACCTTCAGTGTCAAGCCCTTGCAAGGTACATACAAAGAATCGTCTCGATAGCCCCGGAAGCTGAAGACAAGGGAAGTGGAGGGAAGCAGATGGTCCCCTGCAAGAATTTGCAGCTCTGACACCTCAGAGGTGTCAAGCCCCCCTCCCCCCCTTCAAAATGCTTTGTCTGGCTCCAGGTCTGCTCTTTCCACAAAAGAAGCTGACATTTCAGTGATACCTCACACATATTCTAAGCTACTCTCTGGGTCTCTGATAGAGGGATCCAAGCCCAAAATGATAATATGCACCATCTTACCTTACATCCTTTGGCCATTTAGTGTAAACTATATACACAAAAATACAGGACAATAACTATCTTGCATTTCCCCCTGAAAACAATGTAAATCACACTGATAAGACAACCCATTTGTCTTTAATTTCAAACCCAAACACGTTGAGTTCACTTTTAAGTTGAGAGAGAAGGACTTTCATCTACAGAGGAGAGGGGCGTGCGGGCCTGACGGCATGGATGCTGCTTGTCGCAGCCAGGCCTGGGGGCTTCACAGAACACCCCGTTGTCATTGTTTTTACCCCAAGAGATTTAATGAATTAACCTTCTTCTCAGCAAGTCAACACCAGCTCTTCTCCGTGACAGAAACAAAGGCCCAAGGAAGTCCCACTCCCCAAGGGAGTGGAGGGCTCCCAGCCAGCCGCTCTGCTGGGAACTGGACCAGGATGAGAACTGGACTAGCCCTGTGGGCTGGGGTCAGCCTCCGCCACTGAAGGGAAGAGGTGGAGAGGTAGCCTGGGCAGACAGGCTATGTGAAGGACAATTCCAAAATGCCCCTGAACAGGGTCCCAATCATTCCAAGATCAGGGTCTTGTCCAACTCCTGCTTACCACCTGCTCTGTGGAGGGATTGTTTTCACCTTGTCTTTCTGTCTAAGTTCTGCCCAGGACCTCAGCTCCCAGTTTGTGCACCGACCCCTTCCCCTCTGCCCAGGAAGCCTTGCTGGACCGTCCATGACCCTCTGTCTCCCTCCCCCTCCCATGAGCTCCCAAAGCTCTGACTGACCCATATCCTCACTTAGCTCTCTGCATTTGTCTGCTCGCAAGGCATCTATCTCCCCAGAGGGCAGGGGACTTGCGTAGGTGTCCTACCTGCTGGTTCTCTCTGTCGTTAGTCTTATGCCATACATGCAAGGTACAAGCAATTAATATTCAATGAATAACTCAGTCAACCTCTCCTCAGCCATTCACTGGAGGGCACATGGCAAGCTCCTGCAGCTTCACTCACTGAGTCAACCAAGAACACTTACAAGGGAAATGAAAGTTAACTGCTCAGGCCTGGTACTGTCATTACGTTGTCTTAAGAACCATACAATGCCAGGTCACCAGAATGTCCATGGTCGTCTGACACATCTTGGTAGGAAACCATCTGTTCACCTGGTCCACAAGATTCAGGACTTTAGGGCTTTTCTGGCACTTGATGACCTCTGTGATTGGGCCCCACTCACATCTCCAATCTCACTTTTCCCCTGGTACCTGTGTCGTCGCTCAACACAGCTGCTGGCTATTCCCTTTACCACCCTCCAGTCTCCCCACCCCTGTGCTCTTGCTTAGGTTGTCCCTCCTCTTAAGGAAATCCTTAAAGCTACAGATACTGCCTATATTTCAAGGTATCTTGAAATCTTCAGTGAAGATATTTATACAGAAATTTGCTACACTGGAATACCTGCACCAGCTTTGGGACAAATGTCATTTTCTCTGTTGTCTTTTAGCTATCTACATAGACTGTTCTAGTAGGCTGCAAGCCCTTTAAACGAGGGAGACAGTCTGACTTGAATTCTACAATTCCCATGGCTCTTGGCTACAGATTTGTTATAGATACCACTCAACAGTGTTTGTTGAAGGTGGCTGACTGCTAATAGCTTCTCTGGATTACCGTCTACAGACGGATTCTCCTCCACTAGAGCTATTGAGGCACTTGGACACTTTGTAGTTGGATTTAGCTCTATTTTGCTGCTATTTCTCACCCCCCCCACCACTCCCCCATTTAGAATTGCACTTCAACTGAGAGGGGAAAAGTGACTTAGAGCTCGGTACAGGAGACGATTCATAACAACATCAGGTGGTCACAAGGATGGAACCCCAAGCTCCGAAAAGGAAATGTTCAAGACTCATTTCAAGTTGAGCCATGAGGGCACATAATCAATGACAAAGAGCATTCTTCCAGCAGGTGCTCGATGGGCCACAGGAAGGGAGGGAGGAAATGATTCCCACCAAGATGAGTCAATGGTACCAGATCCAAACCCCTGTCGCTCTCTCAAAGGTTAGAAAAGTCCAGTAATACAAAGCAGCTTTTATAATGAGAGGTCCAGACATGGTTTTGTATCTTCAAGTCCAATTCTGTAATAGAAATGAGCTATTTCTGCCTCTTTGGCTCTATTTCCAATGAGAAACAGATTGTCTTTTAACAATTAGCTGCAGAGAACAGGTCAAGGGAGAATAGGTCCTTCTGGCTTGAAACCTCCATAATCAGGCTGGAGTTGAGACACATCTCTTTGGGTGTGTGAAGCAATGAAGAAACAGCTCAATCTTGGACTACCCCCTGACTCCCAAGGGCTTCGGTTTCCTCCTGTGTAAAATGGGGGGAGACAGGGGTTGGGCAGACTGAGAGACTCTAAAGGGCTCTTTCCAACCTTATCCTGAGGACAGAGAAGTTGAAGTATCATCTAAGAGCATTCCTTTGGATATCATGGCTACAGTGACCATTGATATCTCTCTAACTAACACCTGCCCTATCACCGGAAAGCAAAATCCCAAGGTGTGGAAGCCATCCAAAATAATTTCACACCCTGTGAGACAGGAGAAGGTTATCATTTCCACCCCTCTGGGATAAATGCTCTCTCTAATGCAAGATGCGCTGGTAGCCAGCTATTCCCTGAGACAATCTCACCATAATAAATGCCTTTGGAACCTCACATGGGACTTTGTTTTCCCAGAACTCTAACTTTATTGTCATCTCTTCCTCGAGATTTCAGCCCCTAGCTCTTGTTTTCCACATTAATTCAAGTTGAAGTGCAGCCTCAATCATGTTGGCAAACATTCCAAATGGAAATGAATTCCCAGGTTCTCACTAAAAATTGCAACGTCCTCACCAGCCCAATCTGGATGACATTTTGTGTCTTATATAATGTCTGTTTCCCGAAGGAATTAAAATGTTTCTGTATATAGTTCTGCCCAACAAATTTTTAATAAGGCCTACTCCTATTACCTCTTAGGAACAAGTGGAGTCTGAATCCCTGAAAACTGATCATCTAAAAATCTGGTTTGAGCCAAGAGTTTTATTTTCAAAATTGATTTGAATCAGATGTTGAGAAGCTAGAATAGCCAACTCTGTCACGTTTTCTTTTGATAAAATATCTCAGCGGGGAACCAGCTCTTGATGCCACAACCCAAGAGACTAGGTGGGCTGGCATCTGGAAGCACTCCCGGGCCCAGGTGCCTAAGGTCAAGCTACTGATGAGCCTTTCTTGGGCAAGACGACTTGCTGTTTACAAAGCACTTTGGTTGGCTCTCACATTAAGCAAGCAGGAGCTCGATGGGCCACAGGAAGGGAGGGAGGAAATGATTTCCACCAAGATGAGTCAATGGTACCAGATCCAAACTCCTGTTGCTCTCTCAAAGGTTAGAAAAATCCAGTAATGTAAAGCAGCTTTTATAAAGAGAGGTCCAGACATGATCTCCCCATCTGATAGATTAGGAAACTGAGAGCCAGAGTGATTTGTTGATTTATTTAACGAACCTTTAAGCATAGGGCTTTCCCAAGGTCACGTGGCTAGTGTACGGTAGAGGCAGGTACACATGCAGCCTTCAGGTTAAACCACATGGCATTTATTTGTATTCAGGCAAAACACCAACAACAGTGTAGGCTCTGGGGAATGGAGAAGGGCTCTAACTAGTGAGAAGGTGAGAAAAGCTTGCATAATTGTGTTGTAAAGACATAACATCCTTGTAAAAGGAAGTGGGGGCATCAAAGTCACTGGAAAGCAAAGGAGGAAGAGACTCTTCCTGCTTTAAGAATGGAGAGATCAAGGAAGGCTCTCCTGGGAGATTTTGAGCTGGTCCTGGAAGGATGGCTAGGAGGGAGTGACAAGGGAGCATGTGAGGCACCCTGCTTTGCAACACAGTAGACCAGAGAAGCTTCTAGATGCTTGCTCCTGAATGTAGCCAAGAGGACACAGGACACACAGCAAGGTGGAGAGAATGCTGCTTGCAAGGTGGTGCAGGTGCTCCTCTGTGCTGGTCTCTCTGCGACCTTGGGGGAGTCTCCTGACTTTCCAACCACTAAGCCCTGAAGGGAGGGAACTCTACTCCAAAGTCTCCTTTCACGCTAGGTCAAGGTGAGAGCCAAGTGAACGAACTGTCAGAGTGAAGCACGTGAGAGTGTCAACAAATGAAGGGGACATAGACAAGGGAGAGAAGAGAGGGATAGAGGGAGGGAGAAACAAAAGAGGAGGAGTGGGATAGGAGTGCCTGCTGTGTACAAGCTTTTTCTTCAACAGGTGGTTTTCACATTCTCTCAGCAGGACTGCCAAGCAGTTCTTATTTGTTTCATTTTGTTATGTTTTTGTTTCAAGTTATGCTTGAAACAAAGTTTGGGGGCCTCCTGCCAATGCCATAGGAAGGGGCTCTCAAACACAATGGTCATTTTTTATTCCAGCTTTTGGGATTCTAGTCAGTGAGATTCTTGAGTGTCCAGATGGACCCACAGCTCCTTATGTCCAAACCACCCTTCCTTTGAGGATCAGCTTCAATATCACCTTCCCCTCCAGCCCCCTGTGGGCCCAGAGGCCCTTCCTTGTCTTTCATGGTCCTCATCACGATTACACACATATGTATATATTAAGCCTACACTCGACGGCTCCTAGATGGCAGACCAGACCACAGTGGCCCAAGGAAGGGAACCCTGACATTCTCGGTAGATTCAGGGCCTACACAGCACCTGGCCCATAGGTGTGCTCAGGAGAGCGAATGGTGAGCAGGGATTGCATTTTATCTCACTTGGGCCTTCCCATTTTCATTTTCATGGGGCTCTGGAAAAAATACAATTTAGTTAACGGGCCCCAAATCAGGAAAACATCGCCTGCAAATCGGAAACAAACTTAACAAAGTGCATATAAGAAACTTTCATTCTTATTTCCTGCCAATGAAGTTTATTTGAAAGTATAGTTTAAAAGGGGATGTTTCTCCATTTGTCCTGGTGTCAATTAAGACCCACTGACTCTGCTGTCTTGGGAATTAGAATGTTAGGCCTGCCAATGGTTAGAGCATCCTTAGTGGTTCTTAACCTTTCTTCACCTTATGGAACACTTTATGAATCTGATGAAAGCTGTCCCAAGAGAGCATAGATTCAGACTTTTACACACCATCTCAGTGTATACAGAATTCCAGAAGCCTACCCAAGGATACTCCCAGGTTAAACACTAGACCAATAAATAGTTCTCAAAATGTCATTCATGGATTTTCTCCATTAGAACTATCTGTGAGGTCTTCCTAGGAATCCATTTACTGGGGCTCTGTCCTAGGCTCAGTGAAATAGCAACCCTGAGGAAGGGACCCAGCAATATGCCAATTAAATAGTCAGCCCAAGCGATTTTGAGACACATTCAAGTTTGAGTTGGCCATTGATGTAGATCTATTTTTTCATTTGCAAAGTCACTTGATCAAAATCACATAGTAAACAGGGCAAAATGAGATGCAAATGTTTTATTCCATATTCTACAAAACAAAGATTCTGTGCCTAAAATCCTACATTTATTATATGTTTGCATATAACTTTCAGGAAGCCTGCCTTTACTCCTGATACTGGTTTTTAAGCATAAGAGCATAATTTGTGAGTACAATTCTAAAACTCTACATAGCGAATTATAGAATATGGTTGTGTGATACTTTATTAACTAGAAAATCTTTCTTGTTCTATTAAAATATCATAAAATGTTTAGGTGCCGCTGATTCTATGATATCATTTATTTTTATTTGTTCTAATACTTGTCTCTGAGTAGTTGTGTCAATAGAGTTTTGGTTAGGGGCACCTGGGTGGCTCAGTCAGTTAAATGTCTGCCTTCGGCTCAGGTCATGATCCTGAGGTCCTGGGATAGAGCCCCGTGTTGGGCTCCCCGCTCAGTGGGGAGAATGCTTCTCCCTCTCCCACTTGTCCCTGCTCATTCTCTCTCTGTCTCCCAAATAAATAAATAAATTCTTTAAAAAAAATAGAGTTTTAGTGAGTAGACTTGTATTTCCAAAGCTTTAGGCCTAGAAAATTTCTTATTGAATGGAATTCCACCAACATATTTTTGCAACATAAACATGATACTGAACTTGGAAAAGGTAAAAACTGTCTACTCAGAGACGTTTTATCTTCTAAAAGGTGAAGAGAAAAGTTTGCCTTTCATCACTGCATTCATTAGCTTCTTATTTTAATATCCCATTTTGTTTTTTGTTTTTTTCTTTTAAAGATTTTATTTATTTATTTGACAGAGACAGACACAGCGAGAGAGGGAACACAAGCAGGGGGAGTGGGAGAGGGAGAAGCAGGCCTCCCGCTGAGCAGGGAGCCCGATGCGGGGCTTGATCCCAGGACCCTGGGACCATGACCTGAGCCGAAGGCAGACACTTAACGACTGAGCCACCCAGGAGCCCCTTAATATCCCATTTTTTTTTTTTATTTTTTTATTCATGAGAGACAGAGCGAGAGAGAAAGGCAGAGGGAGAAGCAGGCTCCCAAGGAGCAGGGAGCCCGATGCAGGACTCGATCCCAGGACCCTGAGATCATGACCTGAGCCGAAGGCAGACGCTTAACCATCTGAGCCACCCAGGTGCCCTAATATCCCATTTTGAAATTAACCTCGTCTTTCTCCTCTTGCCCCACCAACAAGCATTTATGTCATTCTGCCTTGCATTGGGGTTAGCTGTGCCTTCTTGATTAGCCTCTGAGATCCTGGAGGGCAGGCAGGACCCACCCTTTAGTCATTTCTGTATGTCTCCACTACAAGGCTCCCTGAGAAGGAGATACACAGCCAGCATTTAATATAATTCACTCAGCAAACACTTACTGATGGCAGGCTGTGGCAGGCTCTGTGCTAACCACTGGGTCTTATGTTGATTGAAATGAGGTGACTGTGGTCTACACGACGAAAGAATGAACCGAACTAGGAAGGCCCGTGTCCAGACCTGTGTTCTGTGAAGCTCGCTCCTGCAGCTGTATGTTGGAGGGGCTGGAGGAGGCTGATGGGGGTCTGCCGTGGAACCCTGTTGCGAGGCAGGGCCGTGTTCTGTGGTGAGAGCGGGCATGCCCGTCTTTCTGTGCTTCCTACCTTCACTCTTTGTGACACTAGGCCTAATTTTTCTGAACTTCAGTTTTAAACATTTTTAAACATAGACCTAATGAAGGGGTTCTTTTTCTCTTTTGGATACAAAGGCTTCTAAAGTTGAGAATTTATGGCTCCTGGCCTTTCAGGGGGCCTCTCTCATTATCCTGCTCCTCCTCACACCCTCAAAAGAGTGGGGTTCTACAGCAGCAAAGTGTCTCTCCTGGGGCTCGAAGTGGGTCAGGTTGGTGACGTAGAAGCACCAGGCTGACCACCCAGACAGGAGGGCAGAGGTCACAGGCAGTTTTGCTCATTCAGCTGGATTCCAGGATGTCTCAATGTCTACACTGGGAGAGAAGGAGCCACTGAGAAGTGCCTATTCACCAGGATAAGGACGGTGCCTTGCTGAATATTTGCACTTTGCAGTAGCATTAAAGGAAGTCTTTTCTTGTCAGCCCTTCTCTTGAGCCTTATTACCTAATCCACATCTTTCTCTGGGCTTCTTCCTTCTAGCATATCAGAGCTGTCTTTTTTTTTTCTCCCTGTGTACATGACATATTTCCTCTGTGGTTCTCCTTTGTATTATGTCCTTGAACAACTCTGGAAGGAGAAGACTTTGCCTGCTTTCTGGGGCGCCTGGATGGCTCAGTCAGTTGAGTGTCTGCCTTCAGCTCAGGTCATGATCTCAGGGTCCTGGGATCGAGCCCCGTGTCAGGCTCCCTACTCAGTGGGGAGTCTGCTTCTCCTTCTCCCTCTGCCCCCCTCTCTGCTCATTCTCTCTCTCTCTCTCAAATAAATAAAATCTTAAAAAAAAAAAAGACTTTGCCTGCTTTCGGATGATTCGACACAAGAACACAGGCTGAGTTTGAACATGGATGTTAAGAGGCTGCCAAGAGGGGTGCCTGGGTGGCTCAGTTGGTTGGGCGACTGCCTTCGGCTCAGGTCATGATCCTGGAGTCCCGGGATCGAGTCCCGCATCGGGCTCCCTGCTGGGCAGGGAGTCTGCTTCTCCCTCTGACCCTCCCCCCTCTCATGCTTTCTCTCTCTCAAATAAATAAATAAAATCTTTAAAAAAAAAAAAAAAAGAGGCTGCCAAGAATCTAAACTCCATCCAGAAAGTCAGATATTCTCTTCTTGGAATAAAAAAATCCACTCTGGGGTGGGTGGGAGAGGTGAAGGAGGGCGATGATGTTGATATATATATATATATATATGTATCAGTTGTACCACAAAATGTTGAGCTGTCTCTAATGTTTACAGGCCCCCCACCTCCATCTTGAGGCTGGTGCTGCTCCAGGGCTGAGTACTTCCAGTATGTAAATGAAATACCTCATTTCCTGCATTTCAACTATTTCTTCAAAGGCAAACCTCTCTAATTTTAAACAACTAGTGGGGAATGTGGCACACAGAGCTTTCTTAAACACAGAGTGACAGCTTGCATGACCTCCAGTGATACGAAAGAAGCTTTGACAAATCTCATTTGTCTGTACTTTCCTTGGGGCTGAGAGTGAAGACAGTTGTGAAGCTCAGGCTAACTCCTGGGTGATAAAACATTAGAAGATGTGACTTTGAAAACTACAGAGAGCGGTGGAATATAATACAGGAAAAATGCATACCATCCTGCTTCTCTGCAAAAGTAATTTATATCAATTGAATAATAAATGCATTTCTCAGCACTTCTACATGAAAAAGCTCCACATGATAAAAACTCATGTCTTAGGTCTTAGAAACGGCACAGTGATCTTATAAATTACATGCATGCCACACTAGGTATACCTTTCTACACACATTTAAGGAGGTAGTTTTGTATATACCTAGGACCCTCGGCTGCTCAGTTTTGGCTTAACGATAATCCTGGGTCCCTGACACTCAGCAGTGGTCCTTACAGGGTTACTGAGCTTTTAATAATGCAGTAAGCACCCATCTGCAAACTCACCACCCAAAACCACAGCTACCACTGAGATGCAATGTGTAGGTAACCATGTGGCCCTACCCCCCTTCCCATCCCTCTCCTCTTCCCCATTAGATGTAGCCATCGGTCTGGATCCTGTGTTCATCACTCTTTCTTTCCTTTCCAGTATGATTTTATTGCATTTATTTGTAGTCCTATAAAATATTTTTTAGTCTTATTTGTGTTTAATTTAGAATATTAAGACTTAACTTCTTGCGCTTGATGTTTCCGTGATGTTACAGTTCAACTGCTTTGACTGCTATGTGAATAGATCATAGTTTATTTTCCACTCTCGCTTTGATGGGCATTTGGGCTGCTTCCCAGTTTTGCTATTGCAAACAGTGCAGCTGTGAGCATTCTTATACATGCCCCTGCTTGCATATGTGCGGGGACAGAACTGCTGGAGCACAGGCGAGGTGAGACACTCAACTTCGGGAGGGAAGGGCAATGTTCATACTTGATACAATCGTTCCCCACATCTAGATGCGGGTGGATGGATGGTTCATATTACTCAGACTGATGGTTGCTACATTTAAAGGATGAAAGCAATATTTTCTATTTGGTATTTTAGTCAGAAAAAACTCAAAGAAGGACAACGCCCTTCTTCCACAAGCCTAACATTATATAAGTAGACACAAACTGGAATGTCTTAGATCTTGCCAAATCTAGAACCAGTCCAACTGATAAACTCAGAAGAACCAAAATCATACCACGGCAATAGAAATTATACCTTCCATGGATAGTTTTATCTAATGTCCAGGGTAAGATTAACTTGTACACGGTACAAAATGCTGAGTTAAGAGTCCGTGTTGTAGACCTTGATGCCCAAACGTGTGCTGAGCCTCCCCACCCCCCTTCCAAATGTGCTGTTGTGGGAATCTAGGTTTTTTTCTTATCTGCAAATAGTAGGACATTTCGTGGTGAATAAGTGCCCCATGTACTTTCTCTTTAATGGAGGGAGTTGCAGATACCTTTAACAAGCCTAATAATAGTGTAATTAGCAGCATGTCAATAATCATCAACAAACACTATTCTCTGAGATTTCCACTGTGGTTACACCCAATGCTGTCATCCTTTGAACTCTAGTCAGTGTTTTGATTGAACACTTGCTCTTCGTATTCAGAAACTGCTTGACTTAACACCTGTAACAAAATGCATCCCTGTGCATTTTTAAAAATGTGCATTCTCCCTTTTGGTTGGAAAACCATCAGGCTGAAACAAATGGGCTACTTGGAGTTGTAACGTTTCATGAAGACAGTGTTTTGTGGCCTGAAGAAAACAAGAGATTGAAAACGTCTTACCTTCACATAGAGCTGCTGAAATTCCTCGAGGTTCAGCCTCCCGCTTGGACAGTCCTTGAGGAAACCTTTGTACCACTGCTTGAGCTCGTGCTCATTAAACTCTGTGCTCTTCACCAGGTCCTCCATTACTTCGGGGGCTAGTTTGCTGTTCTGTTTCCCCATTCTGCCTGAAGAAAAGCAAATGAATGCAATTAGCCGTGATCATTTCAAACTTGATTAGGAGCCAAGTCAGAGGTCCGAGCAGCCCATGGGTGGGCACTCCCTCTAGTGTGTCAGATCAAATCCCCCCCAAGGCTGCCTCCTTCTATTTGGCATTCCAGAAAGGAGATGAGTGAAAAAGACCCTTCACACAGCTCGAAAGGCTGTAAGGGCTCATCCTCCTCCATCAGGAGTCCCTGCGCAGAACATCGACTCCCCCATGGCGAAGCAGCCGTCCTTGTTTGTGCTACTCATGTAAAGTATATGGGCACTGTTTATATTCTCCTGTTATGAATCAGCACTTGCTGCCTGGGTATCTAATTCCACATTTAGTTTGTAAGGATATTAAGTGGGATTATTGACACATGCAATGAGAGGGATTTACAGACAAATGATTACAAGCCGACTTGGGAAATCTGATCAGTATGGTAGGAAATCTCAGCTGGTTTAGTTATAACGTTGCAGCTTTTTTTTTTTTTAATGGAAACAGCTTATCTTTATTAGTCAAATTAATTCTCTTTCTCTTCAGAGGTTTCCTACAACGTTGCCATCAATGTTGACAAACTTGGTGGCTTTTTAGAGAGATTGAGTGGTGAATTTCAGTTGACCTAATTCCATTCTGATATTATTACAGGTGGTAGGTAAAAATAACAATACATAAAATAATGTTACCTACATCCATTATGTGCCAGGTTATTGACTGGTTACCATGTGTGTTACTTAGGGCAATATTAATTAATTGCTTTATCTTAAATTCCTTCCTTTTTTAAAAAAAATGATTTTATTTGTTTGAGAGAGAGTGAGCGAGAGTGAGCAGGAGCAGAGGGAGGGGTAGAGGGAGAGGGAGAAGCAGACTCCCCTGCTGAGCAGGGAGCCTGACATGGGGCTGGATCCCAGGACCTTGGGATCATGACCTGAGCTGAAGGCAGATGCTTAACCGACTGAGCCACCCAGGCACTCCTTAAATTTCTTCCTTAATACAATGTATATAATAACAAAAATCTTTACAGATTTACTGTAAGGACTAATTAAGAACCAAGTATGTAAACAAAGATAATATTCCAAAATTAAAAGTTTTTGTATTAGTGCAGAAAAATTAAAGATGATTTTTTAAAGTTTCACTTTAATGTTCTTGTGTTAACAATAAAATAAAAAGAGTGAAAACTAAACAAATTAACCACAGATTGATTTAAAAAGTCAAATCAAGGGGGCTGGGTGGTGCAGTCTGTTGTCTGACTCTTGGTTTTGGCTCAGGTCTTAACCTCAGGGTCATGAGATTGAGCCCCATTGGGCTCGTCACTCAGTGTGGAGTCTGCTTGAGGTTCTCTCTCTCTGCCCCTCCCTTCGGCCCTCTCTTTCTCTCTCTCTCTAAAAAATAAATAAATAAATAAATCTTAAAAAAAAAGTCAAATTAAAAGTGAAAATCTGAAGGATCACCAGAATAAGGGAAGTGTCATAAGATATTAAAAATCCTGATACAGGAACTGAATTAGGCTTTGAAAAATTTACCCAAGTGGACCTAGGCCTTCAATGTGCTGGAGACAAATTCTCTCTTCGGCTCTAGGCAGGTTTACACTTGCAATCATCCAGAAGGGGTAATCTCATCACATACTTTGTTGTTTTTATTTTTTTGCCTTCTTCTACAATAGATACCACACCCATTGTCAGTGACTGGCCCTAACATTGAACAATTCTTTCACTGTGATGAAACCTCGCTACTACCAAGGAAAGCTTTCTCCTCAGCATCATCCCAACCTAACACAATGAGAGTATATCATTAAAATGGCCATTGGTCTTCCAGGCTCTTCTGTTTGAGCAAAGGACCTGAGGATCAGCAACTATGCCCTTTATCATGGAGCATCTCTACTTATTTTTGCTCTTAATTTCAAGCTCCACGTCTCTTATTAGCAACTGTCTCTTAATTATTGGTACTGTGGGATCCCACAGCTGGATATGGAAATCAAGTTGGGTACTCAGGTGTCAACTTTAATTAATCTGGGTGAGAAAACTGTAATCCATGGTTATCCTGCTAATCAAAAGATGTATTACCAAATTTTCAGGATTTCACTTTGTTGTTTAGAGAATTACAAATTTTCATTATTGAGCCCGAATCTCACCTAACAGTAACAGCTGCTGAACGCTGAGTGTTGGCTGTGAGATAAGCACTGTGTTGAGAACTTTACACACTCCATCTTTAACCCTATGACAGCTCAGCAGTAAGGATTAGGGCAGCTCTCTTGTACAAGACCATACAAGTAATGTGTAGCAGAGCCAGAATTTGATCCTGGATTAGCAAGGCTCCAATGCACAATCCCAGACAGGAGGATGGAAGGCATCTCAGAAGGAACAGGAGGAGCAAAAGCAGGAAGGTTTGTGAGGCTGAATCAGTGCCTTTTGGCACTGAAAGGATAGATGAGAGAAGGATCAGTCACTTTGCCAGGCTCTATTTTGGAAAAGACTGTTGGAGTTTACCAAAACCACAAGCCGGAATGAGTTTGTATTAACGCTGGGAAAGCGGATTAAGTGTTATAAAAAAAATGCCTCTCCCAAATGCCTTTAGAAGGTCAACAGCATGGGGGTGCCTGGGTGGCGCAGTCAGCTGAGCCTCCGACTCTTGGTTTTGGCTCAGGTCCTGATCTCAGGGTTGCGAGATCATGCCCTGCGACAGGCTCTGCGCTCAGTGCAGAGTCTGCTTAACGATTCTCTCTCTCCTCCTCCCTCTGACCTACTCCTGCACACTCTCTAAAATAAATAAATCTTAAAAAAAAAAAAAGCTCAATAACATGTCAGCTTCTCTCTTAAGCAAGGAAGCTTGGATTCTCCAGGGATCATGTGTGGTGCCTGAAACTGTTCCTGTTGACTGACTGGGGAGACGGTGGCCTCATACAGGGAACCCTGTCAGGACCCTGAATCAATTTTGGAGACTCACATGTCTAACTTCATGCTTCTTGGTTACCAGTCATGGTCAGCAACTATCAGTGAGGTGTGTCTGGCAGTAGATGAATGACGTGGAATATCAAGTTCTGGCCTGGCTCAACGCGGCCCTGCCGCTGCTTTCGACAGGCCCTGTTTGGACTGATGATCCGCCCTGCACTCCCTGCCTCCAGCCAACCTTCTGTATGGCTGCTTGAATGAATTTTTAAAATACAAACCTTGCTGGGGCGCCTGGGTGGCTCAGTTGCTTAAGCGACTGCCTTCGGCTCAGGTCATGATCCTGGAGTCCCGGGATCGAGTCCCGCATCGGGCTCCCTGCTCGGCGGGGAGTCTGCTTCTCCCTCTGACCCTCCCCCCTCTCATGCTCTCTGTCTCTCATTCTCTCTCTCAAATAAATAAATAAAATCTTAAAAAAAAAAAAATACAAACCTTGCCATCTGAGCCTCTCCCTAAAACTGTCAGCACTTCTCATTGTCTACAGGATGTAGCCCCATCTCCCTAGCCTGACACCTGCACTTCCTACTCACATCCTCATTTTCTCCCCATCTGTCTTTTCACTTGTTCAGCAGGCTTCTTCTCTTTCTTTACGTAGCCTCAGCTCACATGCCACCCCCTCTGTGAAACCTTTGAGGACTTTCCAAGGCTGACTTAGGCATCCTTTCTCCTAGGCATCTCCATTCCTTGGTAAAAGCTTCCCTGGTCGGGGCACCTGGGTGGCTCAGTCGATAAGCGTCTGCCTTCAGCTCAGGTCATGGTCCCGGGGTCCTGGGATCGAGCCCTGCATTGGGCTCTCTGCTCGGCCGGGAGCCTTCTTCTCCCTCTCCCACTCCCCCTGCTTGTGTTCCCTCTCTAGCTGTCTCTCTCTCTCTCTGTCAAATAAATAAAATAAAATCTTTAAAAAAAAAAAAAAAGCTTCCCTGGTCATTATTTCTCTACTAGATTGTTAGCTTCTTGAGGGAGAGGACTGTCTTTTATTTATCTTTGCATCCCTGCTACCTCATCCTAGGCGCTCGACAAATAATTTTTTTTTTTTTTTTTTTTTTTTTTTTGTTTTAGCATTTTTATTCTATTATTATAAATGAATTTTCACCAAGAATCATAAACACAGACAAAATCTTTTTAAAGCAGCACCAGATTGACCCACACTTCCGTGAAACCAGCTTCTTGAGACTTTATCTTAAATGACTCTCTGACGTGATCATTTCCTAAAATGGTTATTCATGTGAGAAGCAGATTATCTTCTCTGCCTTTTGAAATGCAGGTAAATATGCAATTCATCACTGCTTTATACACCCCGTGCACCCAGTAATAACGATACGTTAGGTGTGTCTAAACACAGGTGGGTTCGACAAATAATTTTTGAGGAAACGAATGAATGAGGGGCATTGAACCACTGTGAAGTAGGGACTCAAGAACCTCAGCACTGGTCTTCATCAAGTTGTGGTATTTGGTATGTTTCTTTCTGGGAGAATCAGTCTCATAGTAATCCATATATGAAAACAGTCAATGCCATCAGACATATAAATATAACATGCAGGCAACAGATGGGAAGAATGTTTCATTTAGCTGTATGGAAAATCACCTGCCCACCCAGAGACTGTTTTTTTGTTGTTGTCTTCATCACTAAATTTTGAACACCTTGAAGCTAGGGCTCATGTCTTTTGTCTCAGTATCCTCAGAACTTGGCATAAAGGTGGTGCTTAGTGATGTCTGATGCATGAAGGAAAGCACTGATGGGTTAACACTCCCCACCTCTGCCCCCTTTGTCTTGGAGTGGCACTAATACAGGCCTGTGGTGTCTCTCATTATGGGACCAGAACCACAGAAAGGGTAAACACGACCGTAAAGCTTATCACATTCCCAGTAAAAAGATTTCATGACAAACATAAAATAAAATAAAAGAGTCCGTGTGTGTGTGTGTGGAGGGGGGCAGGTAATTCCAGTTGTTTCTAGTTCATTCTGTGATCATGCGACAGATCTTTTCCCCTTCTGTTGCTCAGTTTCCCCATTTGAAAAACAAGTGAGTTGGACCAGATGACCTTTAAGGCCCTTCCAAACCCACCGTTCACTGATCAGCAGCAGAAGTTCTGTAAACATGAAAAGATGAGTCACAGTCTTCAAATCAGCTTGTCTCGAAAGAGTCCACACATGTTGGCTCTGTGGATTCTTTACCTGAGTACCCGTCGGTACTTGAACATATGTTGCCTAAGAAGGGAGGGGACAGACACTGGAGTATATTATTTTAAAGCTAGCATTCCAGGTTATAAGATAAAAATCAGCCAAGCCCCAAGTCAAATAATTTCTCATGGTTGAGTGGCACTAGAGAGAGACTCAGTGTTAGGCACAGAACAGGACTGGTGGGGGAGATTTGGTGGGCAAAAGACCACCACCAGAAATGGGCCCATGGGTGAGGAAAGCCCAGCACCAACTTGCAAAGGATACCCAGAAAAGACCACATTTTTATACTCTACAGTTTACAAAAGGCTCCATGCGACAACAGTTACCCATGTAACAGTCCAGTAAGAAAGAGATTATTATCATCCCCCCTTTACTGATGAGGGCTTTGAAGTTCAGAGAGAATGAGTACTCTGCCTTAGCTCAACCAGCTAAGAAAGCTTAGTACAGAATAAAAGTCGTTCTCCAGAACCCCACTGGTTTCCTGACACAGACCAACATCTTCTCTTGCCCGGATTCTGCAACCACTCTCTCACTGGCTTGCCTGCCTTGAGCTTTGCCCACCTCTCTTCCACTTCCTATCCAGTCTCGATAGCAGAACGGCAGAGCAGAGGAGGCAGAACATGTATGAGTGCTCTTAAGACAGATCTGGGAGACTTCTCGTAGGAGGAAAAGGCCCGCCAGGGGAGGCAGGAAGAGCCCATGAACATCTTTCCTCTACAAACCTTTGGGTCTTAGAGAAAGAGAATTCAAGTAGTATGTGTGTGTGTGTGTGTGTGTGTGTGTGTGTGTGTGTGTTGCCCTGAGCCTTGCCCTTTACCCACTCTGATAGCTAAGTCCAGCCTCCTAGAACATAGCAGGGCCCACTGCGTGCGATCAGGTGCACAGACCAGCAGGCCTGGCTTCTCACAGGGAATCTGGCCATTAGCCTGGCTGAATCTTGGCGAGATTCTTGCAGAGATGGGGGTGCTGAGATGGAGCAGCCCAGGCACATGTGCAGATACACAACCGGATAAGCACACCAATGGGGAAACAGCCCTGGAAGTACGGCTCAGAGCAGAGGAAGGAAGGGCTTTCGGGCTCAGTTGGAGGCTGATGGAGTACAGTGCCGGGTGTGAGGAGTCAAATGGGAGCAGAGCTTGCTGTGTGTCAGATTACCTGGGCCAGCCTTGAATACAGCAGGTGCTCTCTCTCAGCCCTGGGCTCCTCACTTGTACACTGAAATAACTGGAAGAGACAGGCCTTCTCATGCTTAGACTCCTGCCTAGATGGCTCTTTCTTTTCCTTACCACCTGTCTAAACATTACACCTCCTGCAAGGCTAGGTTCCAACGCTGTCTTCTCTGTGACACTTCTCTACAAGCTCTTATTATCTCCCCTCTCCTTCTTCTAGATAGCACGGTTTGCATTAATAATGACCCATGGCCTGGTTAGCTCTGGGCAACTCAGCTTGGCAGACACTTATAGGTGTTGTCTATGAAAAAGGTTCTGTGCTAGGCACAGTAGCATATACAGAGAAGACATGGTTCCAATCTTGAAAAGCTCAGAACTGGATGCAGGAGATATGCATGCCCATTGGAATAAGGGTTATGATGAGATGAATGCTCAGAGCAGAGAGCTATAGAGCACAGACAACAGAGAGACAAATGTCCACCAGATCAGGCGACTTCACCTGTGACTGTTCCCCAGGTGAAAGCTCTAAATTGGTAGTTCCCCAAACTTGCCTTAGTACAAAAATCACCCTTGCTAATGTTGTTAAAAATGCAGCTTCATGAGACCCTCCCTTAGAAGGAAATCTGTACTTTCAGCAAGCAACTCAGGTCACTTTGAGGAGCACTGATGAAAACCATAAACAAAAATCAAAGAAGATGGTCTGAGGAGAAAGCATTCAAAGCAGCACAGACATAGCCCAAGTTCTCACTGATGTCTCCCTCCCTGTCTGACATCCCTAATGTTGTTTCAAGATCCTGTATTGGGGACTAACATGAAGAATTTAAGGGGTGTTGGGGCGCCTGGGTGGCTCAGTTGTTAAGTGTCTGCCTTCAGCTCAGGTCATGATCCCGGGGTCCCCGGATCGAGCCCCGCATCAGGCTCCCTGCTCCGTGGGAAGCCTGCTTCTCCCTCCCCCACTCCCCCTGCTTGTGTTCCCTCTCTCGCCCTGTCTCTCTCTGTCAAATAAATAAATAAATAAATAAATAAATAAATAAATAAATCTTTTAAAAAAATTAAAATTAAAGAATTTAAGGGTGCCTGGGTGGCTCAGTCAGTTAACCATCCGACTCTTGATTTCCATTCAGGTCATGATCTCAGGGTCATGAGATTGAGCCCCGTGTTGGGTTCCACAGTGGGCATGGAGACTGCTTAAGATTCTCTCTACCCTGCCACCTGCCCCTCCCCACCCTAGAAAAAAAAAAAAAAAAAAGAATTTAAAAATCATACAACTAGGAAAGACCAAAACTTGAAAAGATTTGCCTCCGGGCTCTTCTGCTTTAATCCCCTTGATTTTAGGTTAGAGAATTTGAGACTCTCCAAGATCATGCGGGCACCCAATGGCAGAGTGGGGATGAGAACCCCAGTCTCCTGACCCGGCTGGGTGATCCCACCCTCCTACCCCAGCAGCATGCTGTCCCCATGCCAAACACCCAAAGCCTACAAGCCAGGACACATGTTTATCTCCCAGCGGGGATGTTGAAACAATCTCCATCACCACCTCCCTTGAATCCTATAAACAAATGACACTAGGTGGCTAGTTTCCAGAGACTGTTAAAACAACCCTGAAAATCATGCCTCAAAGTGGCCCAGCACATTGTGTGGGGGTTTCTTTTCTAATAAGGACAATTATCTGACACAATGGCTCTTTCTGCCCCTCCAGTGTGTTTCCTCCTAAGCAGAATACTCCCAAGCCCCCAGCAGCATCTCCCCAAGGGCAGAGTGTGGATCCCAGGCCAGCCTTTCTTTCCGTCTCTGGGGACCAGAGCAGCTTCAGAAAAGGCGAGAAATCCTTTCTTACAGCATTAATGCTCTGATGACTTTACCTCAAGCCCTGAACCTCATGGGATTACAGCCGAGGTCTTGCCCACAAGCATAAAACAAGCGGGAGGTTAGGAGGGCGCAGACTGCATCTTTGGGGACTCAAGATAAGGCGAGAGTACTTATTTGATCTGCAATAAATGAGAAAAACATTTTGAAGGAAGTTGCAGTAGCACTGTCAGGGCAAGTGACAAGAGTTCCAACCCAGAAAAATAATAAATACATGAAGGTGAAAGCAGAAGCGGGCCCCAGGGATTAATCATCTGCTCTAACCACCTTCATTTTCTAGAAAAGTCCCAGGAAGTTTAGGGGATTTGTGACAGGGAATAGAGCAAGTCCGTAACAGGGCCTAGCTAGCAGCACCCTGGCTACTGAGCCTTGGCAAGAAGACGGGGGCTGCTACAATACCCAGGCCCGTGACCCTTGGGCACCAACATAGGCAGAGGGTCCCAGGCCCTGCAGGATTGGGAAGAGCCATTCAAGGTCCCTGTGGCCAGGCTGTCAAGAGTAGCCTCCCTCCTTAGGCCTGTCCCAGCTGCTTCCAGCCAAGTTCCCACCTGAGTGGTCCCTCTACAGCTCAGGGGTAGAGTCTGAAGGCATTGCCTGGGGATAGCCCTGACCCAAGACGGGAGCTGCTGGTGGACATTAGCTTTTGGATCTGACTAAGTGGTTCCAAACTAAAACTCACCTGGTAACCAGATGGCCAGGTACTCAGGAACTCTGATCTACAAGGGGATTAAGGGGCCGACCAGCCTTGGGGGTCAGAGTCTACCACCTTCTTCTTCCTTTCCCAGGCACAAAGAATGTCTCTCAAGCACCTGGGAAGCACAGCTAAGCCCGAAGCCACCTTGATGCCTGGGTGCTAGGCTACGACTTCGGGAAAGTTTCTACTCAGACTCAGTTCCCCTTTCACCCCATCAGGTGGGTTCCCTTCCCTTTTCTGTTTGGTCCCAATGTCTCTTTTATTTTTCACTGGACTTAGTTGAGTGGGACAAAAAAGTGTGCTGGAGGCAGACCTGGGGTCAAATGATGTTCCTGCTGCATACATGGTATACGATTTATGAGCAGCTCCTCAGCCCATTAGAGGCTCAGTTTCCTCATTTGTCAAATGGAAATGATGAAATTTGCTCACAGGGCTGTTATGAGAATTAATGAGATAACACACTGAATTCCTTCCCACAGTGCCTTCCACGTAGCAGGTGTTCAACAAACAGTAGCTATTATTAGCCTCATCATGGGACCCAGCAAACTGGGCTGCTCCAGAAGATGGGGAGGCAGACATTTCAAGATCCAGGCTCAGCTATCTACGTGTTGCCTTAACCTTGACACCCTGTACCAGACCTGGTAGTGTAAACAGAAGTACATAAATTGTGACACCTGGGGGATTTTACTGTGGTCCTGCTTCTTCTCCTTCAAATCAAAGTGTTTTGTATCCATCCCGACAGAGGAAAGTCATCTGAGGACCCCCAGCCCTGACTAATCATCAACTGTTGAGTGAAGTTTCCATCTAATTCCCCACTCACCCACTGAACAGACGTGTAAGCTGATTAATAGCTGGTAACCTTTCATCTGGGAGTGTTTCAAGCAGCCACCCACTTCTCTGAATCTTATTTTTACTTCCCTGTGCGTCTTTCTCCAGCTCCTCTATGTGTGTCTGAGCATCGATTTCTATGAAAGGAAACAGGCCATCTCTGGTGGTGTCAGAACCTCACTGAGTTCTGAGAGGTAACAGAGGAAATGCTTTCATTAATAATCACAGCCTTCTGTCCAACAGATTGTGTGCTAAGTTGTGCTGCCAAGTCCCAGTGGGGAAGGACCGTGGTCCTTATCTCTGATCAGCAGGGAGCTATGGGAGAGAAGTGCAGAGCAGGGGTGCCCACATCACCCGCACATTCCCAGTCCCAGGGCTAGGAGCAGCCTTGAGCATCAGCGGTGCCAGCCCTCTCCTTGCTTTCAGAGTTCAGGGACTATTCCAAGGGGCCAGTGACATGTCCAAGTGTCTATCAGTAGTAGCAGAGTCACTAAAGTCTCTTGACTCTTAGGCTGGTGGTCTTTCCTTTCTGAAAGCTGTTTGCATTTACCATGTTCCTAAATTGTTATCTCTACGGAAATTCTAAAAAATAGTTTAACTCATGTGGGTGGGTCTTAAATACAGAGAGCTTTGAAAATCTCGTATAAAGGTGGCCTGATAGAAGTAAAATCTTCTATTTGAAGGAAGTATGACATAAGAAATTAATTCAATAATTCAGTAATTCCACAATCTTTACTTAATATTACCCTATATTACAAAGAAAATATGGTGCCCCAATCTATCTCCAGAGTAAGCCTTTCCTGAATGCCAGACAATATCTCCCTCCACCTCTTAGACATCTCCACCTTGGTATCCTACAACCATACCAAACTCAACATCTCTTCCTATGCTCCTCTCTGGGTAAATGACCCTGCCATCTGCCCAGGGTCCCATTCAGAGCCTGGGGGTTATCCAGGACTCTGTCTCTCCTCACAACCCTGTATCCAACCAATCATCAAGTGAAGTAGTTTGTAGATCCTACTTCCTAATTCTCTCTATAAATCCATTGACTTCTCTCTCGCCACTACCTTAGTTGAGGCTGCCATCATCTCTCACTTTTATCATTATCCAAACTTGCTTCCCTATTGACAGTCTGCCCTTCTGAAATACATCTTCCACACTGTAGCCAAATGACCTTTCTAAAACATCAAATCCATCATGCCGTTGTCCTGTGTAACCCCTTCAGTGGCCTCCTATTAGCCTCACTCTGAATCCAAACCTCAGTGAGGCTTTCCAGGCCTGCTCACCTGGGCCTCCACTGCCCCACACCCAACATCTCTTTGGTCTCACCCCTGCCCATGATCCCACCCTAGGCTCCAACTTGCTATATCATCTCAAACCTCTGGTGTGTACTTGCTGTTCCTTCTGCTTTGAGGGCAGTTGCCATTCGCTCCCCTTTAGCCTTCTAGTAAATTCCAAACCATGGTCCAGACATAGATGAGGTGCCTCATCTGGGTGACTTTGCTATTTGGCTTCCTCTTTCACACCCTGACTCTTGTACATGCTGCTGTCCCCACACCACCTGCCAGGGTGTGGTCGCTGTATGGCATGTCTGCCACCTCACTAGACCTGGGCTTCCCTAAGGGCAGAGTGATTGTCAGGTTCACCTCAGACTACAATGAACAAGTGCCCAGGAAATGTTGTTGAATCAATTAATTATGATGTGATCTCTGTCAACAACTAGCTGGAGCTTATCAGCTGAACGATAAGAGAGAACATATGAAACAGAGATCAAAGATGAATGTGCTAAGAGCCATTAGGGAGACACGCGCAAAGTGGAGATGGAGAGGGAAGAACAGAGAAAGAAGAGGGTGTGGAAGGGAACCCCAGGGAATCAGTAACAAAACTACTTTAGGAGCTGAAAAACTGGGTGAAGAATTATTTGCGAAGTGGTCCTTCAAAATTATTTCAAGGAAGCAATCACACAAATCCACAGAGATGTATATACCAGGATGTTTCCTCCAGCATTGTTTAAAACAATTTTTAAAACACTCCACCTTTTCAAAAAACAACTTAAATGTCCATCATAGAAAACTAGTTAAATTGATCTTGTTAAAACTACACAATAGGAATTACGAAGCCATTAAAAGTGGTAATACAGATCTACACTTAATGACATAGATTGGTATTGATTCAATGTCATTTATTTAAATTAAAACATGTAAGTATACAAAACAACTATGTATTTTCAAGGATAAATACTTAACCAAGGACATGTATTAAACACAATAAAATGGAAGGGGGAAATAGGAGTGAGTACAGAAGATGAAAAAATACATAATAAAACCCAGGAGCGGCTTTACATAGACCATGATGATAGTGTGCCATGAAGAGAGGAGTATGATGAACATAAATGTGCACTTGAGATCCAAAAAAAAGAAAGAAAAAAGGAGAGAAGATATTGCAATAGACTGTTAAGTTAAAAAAGCAAGTCACAAAACAGTATGTGTAGTATCGCCTTGCCTTTGCTTTATACATACACATGCTCAAGCTTGTGTGCACAGAACATTTGGACAGGACACAATTTACATCAAAATCTTAACTGTGGTTCTAACTGCTGGGAGATGGTAATATTTCACTTTTTTTTTTTTTTAAAGATTTTATTTATTTATTTGACAGAGAGAGACATGACGAGAGAGGGAACACAAGCAGGGGGAGTGGGAGAGGGAGAAGCAGGCTTCCCGCGGAGCAGGGACCCCGATGCGGGGCTCGATTCCAGGACCCTGGGATCATGACCTGAGCCAAAGGCAGACGCTTAACGACTGAGCCACCCAGGCGCCCCAGTATTTCACTTTTCGATATCTTTCTGAACTTCTTATGATGAGCGCACATAACATTATAATCAGAAAAAATATACATAAGTAATTCCAACAAACAAATAAACAAAATGTCTCTTGACATTCTGACAGGTCTCAGGAGTCCTGGAAAGTACTCTCATGGTGCTTTCAATGAAAGCCACTCCTTTTTCCAACAATTAATTCACAGCAATATGTCAGGGTTCACTTACAGGCCAAAGACCATTAGTTCTGAGGCCCATACTGGGTAGCTCTGGGTGAAATGATGAATATGAAGAGAAGCTCGGAAGAACCCTGAATCTGTTACCTTCTCACCTGTCTCAATGCCCTGGAAATGCGGAGACACATTGTTGGGGGGATGTCCAGGTCAGAGTCCCTGACCCTCAGGATCTGCCATGTCAGGAAACCACTCTGAGGCTCAGCTCAACCATGTGTGAGATTGATGATAACAATATCCCTCTTGGTGTGTTTTCACATGGTTTAAATGAGATAGGAAAGAGTTTTCTAAATGCTAAAGCACTATCCAGTATTCATTATAATGACTGAAATTCAAATTCAAAAGATAGAAAATTCAGATAGAAAAGATGATGATCCCATAGATCATCACTGTTGGCTACCTAAGGCCAGATTAGGATTGTCTAATGAGGTCCAGAGAGATCTACTCCAAAATCAAAGGAAAGATCCAAGAAGGTGAAAGGGAACAGAATTTGCTACCCCAATATATGTCTCTTCGACATAGGATCATTTTAGGCTGATTATTTTTAAGAAACAGGAGACGTATGAGAATCTCTAAAATATGAGTAGAAGTTACCCTTCTGAAAGAGACATTTACATTTATAAGGGAAATCTCCATTTGTAAGGGTGTCTCCCTCTGCAGCATGAAGGGGGAGAGGACTAAATCTCTAGAAACTCTCGCCAGTGGAGAAGGCAACTGACTTAAATGTGCATAACAACCACACTCTTGTTTACTGTGCTTTGCCTGACATCATCCTCAGACTGCCTCCCCTCCCCAACATCCTCTTTTGTGTTTAGCTGGAGATAGTATTTAAGGTGATGGCTTGGGCCATTTCAGTGAGTTCTTCAGTTTTCCTGGGTATCTCCCTTGTATATAAGAGGTATACATGTTGTTAATTTTATGATTTTGTTTGTTTTTTTTTTTCCTCTTAACCTATCTTTTATCACTGGGGCCAGGGGTAGGAATCTTAGCCAAGAACCTAGAAGGGTTGAGGGGAAATTATTTTTCCTCCCCTGCAAAGACTTTGGAAACAGTAGCATCGCTGGATGTGTCAGTGGATCAACCTTCCCTACCTTCTTTCCAGGAAATAAGGAAATGCTGATTTACCTGAAGCCAACATTCTCAGTCCTCAACCTGGAACTGTTGGCTATGATGCTGATGGACATTCTCAAGAAAAGTTTTCCAGGGCCCTCCCAAATGGCCTGTGTGGATTGTCTGTGCTTTGACAGGTTCGTGGACCACACCTTTCCCTAGGTGTGGAACCAGGTCCCTGACAAAGCACCAGACCTGGTTCCAGTCCCAACTCCACCAGTGTTTTCCTATGTGACCTTAGCCATGGTCAGCTTCCATTCTGAGCTTCAGTTTTCTTCAAAAGCTCTATGAAAGTTTCCACCTCACCTAATTCACCAGGTCATTGTAAGGGACAAATCACAGAGGCAGTTTGTAAGCGGTAAAACTGTTTCTAGCTCTTAATCTAAGGCACTTTCTGGACACATCAGGAAAGGAAACAAGACCCAGATATACGGAAAGAAGTGGGTTTGTTAGGCAGGGAAAAATAGAGGGAGTAAATTGCAAATCCCAGCATGAAAGAGCAAAGACACCTGTTGATAAGCAGCCAACAGAAGGTTGACAAAGAAGCTGGAGGAAGAGGATGTAACCATGGGGCCCTTCTTGGAGCTTTGGGAGATGGATGGAAAGGGCATATTTACCAAACATTGCTGGAGGAGTGCTGACCCTCTCCAGTGAGGTTCCTTGTCTTTGATATGTTTCCAGTTCTGAATTATGCCTGCCCTGTCCTTGCTGGGCTTTTGTGGCTGGAACAAAGCACTTTATTGTGGTGCTTGAAAAATAGCTTAAAGGGACAATGCCAAGGCTGAGTGGGCTAAAATTAGACCTTCCGGTGCTTTTTTACTTGGCAGTTGTGTGCACAGGCTGCTAACGTGGTATCCTCCACCCACCTCCCTCCCGGCCGCCGTGTGCCTTCTGAGAGCACAGGTAACATGTGCTGAGGGAGAGGAAGTGCTGCTTCCTCTGGCACCCTGTGGGGATGACAAATGCTTCTGGGCTGTGTCACTGCCACTTTGGAGTAGTATGTTGAGTAATCATTTGAAGGGATATGCTTCCCTATCAGCCAATTTGCATATTAAAACTAAGCCATATCTCTCCTTCCCATTAATCTAATGCCCTTCCATGTTGAAACCAAAAGGAAATCGCAAGACCTATATATCATATCACATATTTGAACCTTGTATTTACCTTTACCTAAGAATTTACAACTTCACCTACATAGCCACTGCAGAACCCAAAAGCACCAGCTAATGGAAGCGCTAATATTGGGGATCTCCCTCTTTCTAACTTCTAGGCCTATGCTCTTCCTGGTAGATGGCATCACTACGCAGCACGATGTAAGGTACTTATAGCTGGTTCTTTTGGGAAAGTTCATCCTGTTCATTCAACTTTAAACTGTGTATGCTAATAACTACCTCAAAATGTTAAATGAAACACACAAACAAGCAAACAAACACAAAACAGAAACAGACTCGTGAATACAAAGAATGAACTGATGATTGCCAGAGGGGAGGAGATGGATGAAATAGGTGAAGGGGATTAATAGGTACAAACTTCCAATTATAAAATAAATAAGTCATCAGGATGAAAAGTACTGCATAGGAAATATAGTGAATAACATTGTAATAACTTTGTATGGTGACAGATGGTAACTACACTCATCATGGCGAGCATTTGTAATGTACGTAATTGTCAAATCACTATGTGGCACACCTGAAACTAATATAATTTTGTAGGTCAATTGTACTTCAGTTAACAATTTTTTAAAAACTTAAATGAAACAAATCTATATGACTAATATTTTAGGAGTAATCACCATAGCTGATATTATCAAGTACTTAATATGTGTTCATGGATTATGCACTTCATCTTTATAATAATTTAATGAAGTAGATACCACTCTGTCTCCATCTTACAGTCAAGGCAAATTAGACTTGGAGAATTTAAGAAACTTGCCAAAGGTCACACAGCCGAAAAATGGTGGAGCTGGTGCTTGAACCCTGGAAGCCTCTGACTCACTGTTCACTATTCTGCCCTATTAAAAGAGATGAGAAAGAAGAAAGTACTTTCCAGGACAGAAATGATTATTTCAATCTAAAGTTCATCATTCTCTTTTCTTGCCTGAGTATTCCCTGATCTATGCATTTCTTTACCTAAGTAAGGCAATTTCACGTACTAAGAGCCCTGGTTTTTCTCTCCCAACTGCTTGCTTCTGGGCCCCAAGGGATTAGGTAGGGCTTAGATGCCAAATACAAGAGCAGCAATGGAAGGAATTGAGGATGTTTAATCTGGAGAAGCAAAGACTCAAAAAAGGAAATCTGAGCTCCCCTTGAATAAGTGAAGGATTTACTGGCACAAAATAGACCTACAGATCAGCATAACAGAATGGAGAGTCTAGAAATAGACTCAGCTATACATAATTACTTAATGTATGATCAAGGAAGCTTTTCAGAACAAGAGGAAAAGGAAATATAATTGTATAAGTGATGCTATCATCACTTGATAGCAATTTGGTGGAAAAAATGTAAGTCAGAACCATACCATGGACCATCTTTTAAAAAATCATTAACATTTGGAATAAACAGTTTAATATCAAAATATGTCAAAGAAAACTAATAGAAACTGAAAATATGCTAGACAAAATGTTAATAGCTATGTGTATATATACACACATCCATAGCTTTATATATAAAGCAAATTCTAATTATTAAGGGAACCATTAGAATCAGAAGAGAGGAATGGTCAGAGTGTAAATAGAAAATTCATACCAGCATAAACACAAATAGTAAACAAACCCAGAGAAACATGTTTAACCTATTTATTAAGGTTAAGGTAGACTTTCTAAACATAAAGGCAATTGCAGAAACTATAAAAGATAAGATTGATAGATATAACTACATAAATTCAAAGTTTAGGGAGTCTAAAAACACCTGAAAAAAGGGGCAAATATCAAAGTGGAAAAAACAGGCAATATAAATGTCTTTTAAATAATAAAGTTGCTTAAAAATCAATGGTAAGAGAATTTAATAGAAAGCTGGACAACCAACCTGAACAGAGAATGAACAGAGATGAAATATCAATGGCTAAGTTCAATTATACAAATAATCAAACATGGTAAAATTGCATGTTCGTGCAATCCACTAAAAAATACTAGAAATCAACAAGTGTTAAATATTAACACTTTTGATTCCAGGGGAAGCCATCTTAAAGAGGTAATCTGAGAGGAAAAAGGTTATACAAAGGAATATATTTGTTACAGCCTTATTTAATAATGGTAAAAACTCTAGAAATGTAACCATTCCTCATTAGGGAAATGGATAATAAATTATAGTGTATTAACTCAATGGAATATAAAATTGTGAGTACAGTTTTGAAACATGGCAAATTACTTATGATATGGTAAGTGGAAAAAGCAGACGTACAATATTGAATACATATGATAATTACAACTATTTATTGCAAGAAAATGAACTCTGTTTTTTTCCTCTCTTCCTCCTTACAAATCAATAAAAAGTGCAGACTATGTGCAGAAATCATGCTGTATATCAGGGTATGGAGATGAATAAGAAGCTGCTTGCTTATTTCCCATAGAAACCAATGACCCAATGGGAGAGAAAAATAATATGCCAACATTTACTTACAATATATAATAGGGAGCCATAAGGACATCCCTACAAGGTACAAGATTTTATGGTAACACATGTTAAATAGTGAAGATCTCCTATAGGCTACCATATTAACTTACATTAAAATATGAGAACTTGAAAAGATCTTTGTAAAACCTAATTAATCTTCCTTATTATAAAGCTTAGAAGGCTGAGATGAAGAGAGAGTAAATACATAGATCCTAGATCAATACTTTCCTTTTCCAGATGGAAACCCGATGCCTAGAGAAAACATAAGCTTTTTCTAAGAGTGTAGAGAACAGTCTGTGGAAGATCTAGTTCCAGAGCCATGTTTCCTGATCACAAGTCCAATGTTCTCTTCAAATGTGGCTTTTACCCAGAGTGCATCAACAAAAACAGAAGGTGACAAAAGAAATAGGCTACTTATCTTCTAAAGAAGTACAAGGGCAATGGAGGATGTAACGGGCAGGATGAGTCCCTGTCTCAATAATTTAGGGAAGAGTCATGAGTTTACAACCCAAGTCAAACACTTAGGAGTCTGCATATGCATCTCTGTTCCTTGTACCCTAATTCTAATTAGTCAGAAATTCTGTCTTGACTAACTCTACTTCCAACACTACTTTTTTTGCAACAACTATCTGATTAGTCTTTCTGCATGCAGTCTCTGTCCTTCAAATTTATTCTTGACACTGCCGCCATATTGATTTTACAAGGATAAATATCTGACCATTTCAGGCCTTCAATGCTTCCTTGTTGCCTAAAAAGAAAGTCTAAGTTCCTTCAAAATACGCATAGGGGCCACCATCATCTTGCCAGTACTTTTCCTTCAGTTTTATCTCTTACTACTCCTGTCTCATACTTCCAGACTCATGTTTACAATGAATTTGCATTTTCAAAAATATTTCAATATTTTATCAGGTCTCTGTTAGCATAAGAGGCCCTTGTTGAATGGACAAATGAATGAACAAATGAGATAAAGGAAATCTAATAAAGACATTTCTTAATGACATTGATATCTTGGCTAATTAATCCTCTCTAGCCATAAGCTCAGTGAATTTGGGTACTGTGTTTGTCCTGCTCACGGCTGTATGCCCAATATTTCACAGTTGAATAGATGCACGGATGGATGAATAAAACTTTGTAACAGAGATTTGTATGGCTGTTATTGAAGGGCAGAGGAAACAACCATGTTTGTGAGAATTAAAGAGAGCTTCACATGAGAAACAACCTTTGCAATGGATGAATAGGGATTGTCAGGTAGAAATTATAGACACAATAAGGTACAAAAGAACATGGCGTGTTTGGGGATCAAGAAATACTAGAATACAGCTGGAAAGCTTGAGGTGGACAGGATAACCTAAGGGAAAGCATTAGACAGAGTTAGATTCAAATTCCAGAGTTAAAAAAAAGTTAAAAAAAAAAAAAAAAAAAATTCCAAAGTTAATTCTCACTATTTTTATAACCCCCAAAAAAATAATAAAAATTTTTTAATTTCCCTTTTAATTTAAAAAAAAACATGAAAATTAAAAATGAAAAAAAATAAAAAATAAAAAATTGAAAACCTAAAAAAAGAGCCCCCCCTCCCCCCCCCCCCCCCCCCCGCCCCCATCTTCCTCTCCTTTTTTTTTTTTTTCCATTCTCTTCCTCTTAGTGTTAATTCTTTGGTTTGACACCAGTATCTTGGGCTCTAGTCACTAGGTAAGACTAAGGGCCTCTTTCAGATCTAAATCTAAAAACCTCTCCACATGTGTTCTCTGTGGGCAACCAGCTCTTATCTGTATATCTCACTTATCCTGCTGCATATATCACACTAAAGCAAAATAAAATGTTTTGACTCCAACTCAGATTAAAATAGGAAGGACCAATGGAACAAGAAGGACTTGATTTACTAGCTAGTCTCTAAAGTTTTTTGCTCATATCCGTCTATAACTAAATAATTTGGCCCCTACTTAACTTTCAAGAGGGAGATCCTATAATGTATTGTCCAAAGAGCACACTCTGAGAGTGAAGGAAGGTGCTATTACTTCTACCAGGACAACCGGTGTTATTCAGGACTATCTTAAGCAAATGGGGTTGTATCATCCCCTGCCTCTCCAATTTTATCTCCTATCACTCTCCCTTATTTCCTAAGCTACAGCTTTACAGACTGTGTGGCTTTCTCTCTAACACACCAGATTTATTCTTACATTAGGGCCTTTGCATTAGTTTTTCTCTCTCCTTAGGATTCTCTTCTTCTAAGATCTTTCATGGCTGACTTCTCACCAAGTCACTGGTCAAATGTCACTTTTTGGATCTTTCTATTTAAACTATTAAAACTAGCTTCTCCTCCAATGACTATCTCATTATCTTGTTTTATATTCTTTGTAGCCCTTAAGACTATCTGAACTTAGCTAATGTAATTATTAATTTGCAATTATCTATTGAGGGTCCTCTTTCACTATAGAATGTTAGCTCCAAGATGGCAGGAACCTGGCCTGTTTTATGTACCACTGTTTCTCTCTAGACTCATCCCTGATACTGAGTAGGTATTTAATAGTCATAAAATGAATATCTTAACTTGCTATAATGTTTAAACATAAGCTTCCTTTTTTTATAGTGACAGTGATTGATAGTTACCATATGAATGTATTCTTTCATATATCAGTGCAAAGAGGTTGTATGCCAAATTACTTGAAGGAAAGATCACCTTTAAGTTACCTTATCTCCCTACTCATGAGCTCAATAGGGGTATGCAATGCAGTTAAGTTCTTCATTATTGCCAACTTCGGGGAAAAACTGAAATAAACAGCCTTAAGTCAGATTAGAGGCTACAGTGTGTAAAAAATATTATTGTGTTAGGTTTGACCCAGGTAGTATCCTAGGACCTAGAGCAAAGTGTGAGTTACAAACCAGGGAAGTTACCTGACACAATCCATAGCTAAACCATTGGCTCTTGGTATTCTGGGTATTTTTAAGTTATACATAATTTTTTTCTCTGCTATTCTAGAGTGCTTTTGGAGGGTTTCAAAAAGCAAGATTGAACAATGGAAAGGTCACTGGTTTCTTTAGAGTATATTAGCCTTACCATTTTGGGCAATTAACTGACATTTCTGAGACTCAGCTTCCTCATCTATAAAATTGTGATAATACCGCAGTACTTAAAGGCTTTCATAAAATGAGAGTTAATGTAAGTTAAAAACCTAACACAGTGCCTGTTATAGTAGATGCTCAGCAAATAATATCTATTTTTATGACTTACATTACCAGGTGGTATTGATCGGTACATTCCATTGGCATTCAGAAGAAGTTTTATAATAATCCACAGATTGACTCATTTAAAAAACCCTGATGCCAAATATAGTAAACTATTGGTGCTAACAGATTTAACATTTCAAAGTTTGAGTATTCTGTTATGGACCCATTAAATGAAGCAATTTATAAGTTTTCTGGAACATGTACTTGAGACATCCTTGGTGTAGGGCTGGTGTGTAGGAATAAATCACTCAGCTCGGCTGTGATTCTCCCAAGTATCTACATCTCAGTGTGGTTTTGTTAATATTCGTTCTTCCACATGCACGTAGGATCTCTCTTACATGATTAAAAAAACAAAGCAAAAACTAAAAAGCTGTGTTTCTTTGTGGAAAGTGTCTCTTAAAAAACACGTCTGCTCTGCTGGTAAGGGGAGTGAAGAGAAAGTGAGGAGGGCAATCACTTCATTGTATTTCATGAGAAAAATTATATGGAAGAGGGGTACTCACTTTAGAGATCTGCCAAGATTTTGAGGTGTATCCTTTCATTGTGCCAGGTATCTGAGACTGAGAAAAGACCCCTCCTCAAACATTCCCAAAAGAAAGAATATTTATGGGCATTCTCTCAAAGGTCCACCTAAATATCACCCCATTGATATAACCTTATCTTTGACTATGAGTAAGGAAGCAAAAAGAAATGAAAATTTAAAGGTAGTTTAACTTTATACTCAATACCTCAAGTTTCTAGTGTATTAGTTGTTAATGATTAGCAAAGAAAAAAATAGCATCTTTGGTAATAGGTATCAAGACCCTTGAATTGTTAATACTCTTCATCCCAGGAATTTAACTTAAGGAAAATTGTCAGTTATGTGCTCAAAGATTTGGGCAAAAATGAAGTTTGATGCCAATTTCACACTGATCACAAAAATGTATTCAGATGGATTAAAACCCAAATAACACAATATGCACAAATTATGGTAAAAAATTGATAAACATGACTACCTAAAAATTAAAAACTATTTTTAAGACAAAATTAACCATGAATAAAGTTGAATAAGTAAAAGGCAAGGAGAAGATATCTGCAGTGTATGTAACAAAGGATTTGTATTCAGAATATATAAATATTCCAAATAATACACGAGAAAAATGCAAGCAATCCTATTAACAATAGATAGAGCATAAATGGATAATTTACAGAGAAGAAAGCCTACATGGTCAATAAAGAGTAAAGAAATGTAAAATAACAAGGGACAATTTTTTCCAATCAATTTGATAAAAATGTTTCTTAAAAATCTGCTGATGCCAAGTGTTTGCAAAGATGTAGAGAAATATGAACTCTTTCTAATATATTACTGGTGGGAATATTAACTGGTACATCTTCTTTGGAGAACAATTTGGCAGTATCTAATACAGCAGAAGGCGTATATGGAACATGATCTAGCAATTCTATTTCAACACTATACCCTAGAGAAACACACAAATATCCAAAGGGATATGTGAAAAAGATGTACACTGCAAGTTTGTAATAACAAATACTAAAAAAAAGTCACAGCAGCCTAAATGATCATCATATAGGGAAGGGATCAGTAATTTGAGGTAGATTCATGTGATGAGGTAGTGTATAATAGTTAAAATGAATAAATGATATATGAATAAAAATTGTGATCTAAAATTTTTTTTGAGAGGACAAGTCAAGAGAATGACACATACAGTATGATGTCATCTGCTTAAATATAAAAGAGCCAAAATGATACTATAGAGACATATGTATTTAGTAAAAAGAATAAACATGTTCGTGAAGAAAATGCATGCTAAGTTCAATAGAATGTTTCTGAAGAGAAAGAGAGGTGAGTGGAACTGAGAAGGGAAATGAAAAAAATTTCAAAATATGAGAACATGTTAATATTTGTGAATTCTAGGTGGTAGGATAGTGCATACTTAATATGTTATTATCTGAACTTTATGTTTGAATTTATCACAATAGAAAATTCATATGTATTCTTTTAAAGCATTTGGAATTCATATTTCTCTCTAATTCTGGCTTTTTCTGAAGTCCTTTATATCACTGAAGATTAGTGAATCAAATGGCTTGGGTGCCATTTATAATTTTGATAATGTTATTTTCCTCCAGTTCTTATCAGAAAGAGTAGTCACGTTCATTTCAAAGGAAATGTAGCAGAACGCTGAAGAGAAAACTTTGCCATTCTCTAAGAATTTTACTATCTTAAAGCAGCCCATTTTCAGCTTAGAAAAAACTACTTCTCTGATCAACGCTGCAATAAATACAGGGATGCATACATCCAACACAGCACCTCCTGCTTTAGCTACAACAAAGTCATTTTTGTGCCTTGCAATTACTTGTTTATTTGCCTGGTTCCACTAGACTCTCGGAACACTTTGAAGAGGGGGACCCCGTCTTGCTCATCTATGCCTACACCACATGGGCATTCAGTGTTTTAAAAAAGGACTTAATACAATTTAAATTTTCATCCAGAATAGGCACATTCAGACACTGTTGTTTAACAACATTTGCAAAGCATCTTGAGAGGTTCTGAGAGATTCCAAGTTGGCATGAGAGTGACTCTTTGAGTCACCTGGTTTCTTGCCATTGTACTAAAACACATAAAATGAGTATGTAATGGCTTGTAGTTGCTGTTACTGTTTCTCCAGAAGCCTAAGCATGAGTATTGGAATAATTTCTTAAAGGCCTCTCTGAACAGCCTCATGAGGTGGCGTAATAAAGTCCACTTGATAATAAATATGCATTTCTTTGCCAAAACGGAACAACATCTTTGGCCAACTATAAAGTTTCTTTTAGTTTATAGGCTCTGAAAGTGTATTTTAGGTCAGAGAGACTCAAAGAAGATACAGAGGAGGCTGCCAAACCACTGAAGAAAAATTCTGTTTAACAACCACAAGTGTGCAATAGAACAAATCAGAAGAAAATCCTCGTTTTCCTTTTTTAAAACCTCTCTTTCCAGATTCATTTTTTAAAATTTGACTGTATTAGATACATTTTCTAGACCTAAATGAAATACTTTCTGAAGCAAGGAAGAAGACTAGGTAAAACAGAGAAGAGCATGACTCTGGAAAAACACTTGATGCAATTAAAGGAATTGATTTGAAAAAGGAATACTTAGAAGAGGGTAAATTTTATCTATATTAATATCACAACTATGTAAAAATATAGCCATAAAAAAAAGGGGCCAGAAAGAAATATGCCAAATAATTACAATAATTAACTTTGAATATTAGGAGGATGATTTTTATGTCTCTCTAAATTAATAGTCTCCAGTTCTGCTCTGAAGATAATGTATTATGTAAGACATGTATGTGAGGTACCTGAATTATTTTTGTCATGAAATAACTTCCCTTCTCCTTTCATCCCATCTTCCTGGTTATTCCTTGCCCTACATACTGGATGCATCAGTTATTAATATGTCTCATCTCTTCTTTTAGCTGCAGTGGCCCTATCCATACTTCACATTCAGGAAAGCATATTTAAGCTGTTTTTAGGTAGAGATGGCCTAAAAATCCAATCAAAGCTGGGTCACTGACCCAAGAGAGCCACAGCCCAGGCCAGCAGATGAAGCTGGATGGTGGGAAGGGCTTGCAAATAGAGATAAAAGTAATCAGACTTCCTCTTTCACAGATTTGGAATGGAAGAGAGATGGTATCAGATCCTTCATCAATAGTGAGTGCAGAGCTAAACTGCAGAGAGAGAAGCTGAGATGCTATGTATAGAGAGAGGAACATCTTGGATCCTATAGATCAAGGAAAGGAAGCAGTGGCAAATCCCTAGATTTATGCTGGTCCCTGATGGCTCTGTAGGTCTTGTTCTGATGTTTATCCTTAAAATAAGTCTTCTTTGTGTAATACTATTCAGAGGAAGATAAAACTGCCTTAATGCAATGTATGCCCTCACTGGGGACAGACTCTAGATTCTAAACTTAGGGCCCAACTTAGGCCAGAACAGACAGAACACCTGTTTACAGAATCCCAATGTCCGGTCTAAATGCCATCACTGGGGAGCAAAAATTTATTCTTTGATTTCTAAAGAATGTGCACTTCTTAAAGAGACCATGTTAACATTAGCTTTGTTTCTTATTTGAAATAAAAAACACTTATGGTCATCTGAAAGATAAAATTTGGTCTGCAGATTTCAAGAGTGAAGTCTGGAGGTGGGAGAATTCATTTAATTATTTAAAAGGATCTGTGAATGTGTACCAGCCTTGGAAACCGAATAGTGTATCTTTCACATATCATTGCATTATTTTTCAAATGTGTGTCAATGCTATTGCTATTAATAAAGTAAACTTTAAATGTGAATTTTAAACGTTGTTGAATTCATAGTAGCTATTTGTTGCAATGTGTTCTTTCAAAGCAACTAATAATGAAATTATAATTACTAACCCTGGGAGCTTGAAAAAATTGTTGGCATTGCAGAGAAGTCCCAGAAGTATAAAGTAGTGGTGGAAAAGATCGAGAACACCTAATACAAACTGTAGACTGGAGGAAACCTCAATAGGTTTGAACTGAAATGCAAGAGACTCCAATAGTAATTCCACAGGCTGAGAGTATTGCAGACCCTGACGACTGGGTGAGAGTGTTTGGTGGGAGTCATATGTTTTATTCTGATGAGTGTACCTATTTAGAACAATGTAAAAGGAGTGTCATTTTCTTGATTGACTTCCAGACTACATTCTTTTTTTTTTTTTTTTTAAAGATTTTTATTTATTTATTTGAGAGAGAGAGAGCACATGAGAGGGGGGAGGGTCAGAGGGAGAAGCAGACTCCCTGCCGAGCAGGGAGCCCGATGCGGGACTCGATCCCTGGACTCCAGGATCATGACCTGAGCCGAAGGCAGTCGCCCAACCAACTGAGCCACCCAGGCGCCCTCCAGACTACATTCTTAAGTATCACATTTAAAAAAGAATAGATAGATCGGCACAGGTTTTCTATCTGAAGGATTGTACAGTTATCAACCCAGTTGCTCACGAACACAGTTCTCTCCCTGTCTTCACAAATATAGTCATGCTCCTGTATGAACTACCTGCTAAATATCTCCCAGATTTGTTAGGTCTCTGAATCCATGCTGCATCACTTCGGACCAAGCCAATATCACCTGTCACCCCTTACCTGGATACTACAACTGCTCCCAAACTGGTCTTCCTAATTCATTCTCCAGGAAGATCATTTGACAATTCAAATCTGATCCAAGTCACTTCCTTTTAAAAATCTTCAATAGCGTCTCATTGCTCTTACGATGCAGGGAAAAAAAAATCCTTAACATTCCTTGTAAGATTCATGACAACCTGGTATCTGGCTGCTTGTTACTAATTCTGCAGCCTCATCGATTGCCACTCTTCAGTTTCTCACCGGGTTCACTATCAAATCCAGCTCTTTGCACATGCTATTACCCATGGGTGGAGCACTCTTTCTCTGTGCCTCTCTTCACCTGGCTAACTTCCATCCCTACATAGGATCCCAACATAAATCTCACTTTGACTCTGTCTTGGATTCCTTGGACTAAGTCTCTTTGTTATGCATGCCCACGGGAGCATAATCTTCCTTTTTTTTTCAGGCTGATCAGTTTTTAATCACCTGTTTGCCCTGCCTTTCCATACCATAAGCTCCAGGAGAGAGTCTTTTTGCTTCTAAATTTTTCCAGTACAGGGCTTGGCATATAATAAGCACTCAAAGTCTGTTAAACTGGATTTATCAGTTAATGTTTGTTGAGCTGGATTTTAACTGTCATATTCTTACAGAAGAAACTTTTGAGCCCTATAGAGAAAACCTCAGAATATTGAAAGCAAATTTGCTCTTACACGTCCAAACTTTCTTAGTACATAATCTATCCTTCTTGTAGTGACCCTTATCCCATTCTACTGGCATGTTTAAATCTGAATCTTGGCTATGAACCAGGCATTATTGTCCAGAGTATTCAGAAATTTGTCTTCTAAAGTTTACTAATATATACTGCACGTTTCCATGTAAGTGACATCTTTTAACATAATGACATCTTTTATGTAATTAAATATGCCTACTCTTTTATAGTTTCTTGATTGCTTATTTCCCACTGTATCTAGGTTACAAATGCATCACCTGGATTTTCTTCTAAGTCTTTAAAAAAATTGAGGTCTTTAGTATATCTGGAATACATTTTATATAGTGTGAGATAGGGATCTAAATTTGTTATTTCTAAGTTATGCCAGTGCCATTATAAAATAAAGTGCACTCTTCCCACTAACTTAAAATGGCACCTTTGTTGGTAATTCATGAAATCTCATAAAAAATGAGATATCTTTGCAGAATTTCTATTTTGTTCCACTGGTCTATTTGCTACTCCTATGCCTATGTCATATTAATTTGATTACAATGTTTGTATGTTCTAACATCTGGTAATGCAAGCTAACTCTGACTATTCTTTTTAATACTTTCCATGACTATTCAATTTTGAGAATGCAATGTTCCAGATAAACTTTAAAGCCAGGTTAAATAATTAAAATTATGCCTACAATAAAAAAATCCTGTGGCATTATAATCATTATATATTACATACATATGATGTGTTCATATTGTCTTTTCATTTGTTGTTATCATATTTTCTGTCCTTTAGGAAGATTTTTTAGTTATGCTCCACAAGGCACTTTGCCTTTCTTCCAACTTTTAATCTTAAATATTTTATCATCTTGGTTGCTATTGTATATAGAATATTTTTCCACTTTTCATTTCTTTTTTTTTTAAAGATTTTATTTATTTGACAGAGAGAGCAAGACAGCGAGAGAGGGAACACAAGCAGGGGGAGTGGGAGAGGGAGAAGCAGGCTTCCCGCTGAGCAGGGAGCCCGATGTGGGGCTCGATCCCAGGACCCCGGGATCATGACCCGAGCCGAAGGCAGATGCTTAATGACTGAGCCACCCAGGCGCCCTCCACTTTTCATTTCTGAATTTTTTTTGATAGACTAAAAGAAAAGACTGTTTTTGTAATTTATCTCACAGCCCAACTCCTTTTCAAACATTTATTATTTTTTATTTTTACTTGAGTCTTCCAATTTTCTCTATATATAGTCATCAAAAAATAATAAATTAATCTCTTTTCCAATATTTATTCAGCTTATTTCATTTTCTTATCATATTGCTTTTGCACAAATAAAGAACAATAGAAGTATTTAATCTTTTCTGAAACAAGGCAAGGTATAAATATATACAAATCTGTATCTATTCCTGAGAAACTGACTCATTGCTAGATTTTTGCTGTACAACACTTACAGGACTTTAAAAGTCTGAAAATGCATAAGATTTCCCTATGAGATTCAGTACTGGTAGATAGAGCTGGAAGGATGTTAGAGACATTCTAGCCTAATCCTACTCATTCTCACCTATAAGGAAACAAATGCCCACCAAGAGAAAGTGATTTGATCAAGATGAAAAGCTAGAAGCAAGGCCCAGGCAAGAATATAAAGATATTTTGGTCCCTGGGAGAATGTTCTTTGTAAAAGTCTTGGTGATTAGAACCTTAGACATGAACTTAAAACACTATTATTTTTGCTGATTTCTTATATTACAATTTAAAGAACAATTTAACAATCTAAATTAAAATATTTATCATAACTTTAAAATTTTGTTACAGCTAGTTTCCACTGTGCTCCAAGATTCATTTCTTTCTTTTTCCTTAGTAATAAAACCCCTAATTTTTAGCAGGAGTTTTGCTAAATGTGACTAAATTCTGGTCAAGGGCATGTATGCCAATTTTGGGTATGACTGAGGGAAGTGTCCTTGAAAGGGAAGGGGTGTGTTCTTCATCTCCCCTTCCTCCTTCTAACTGATGGAGGCTGCCACCATGTTGGACCATGAGGTGGAAGACACATGCTAAGAAGGGCAGAGGTAAAAGGTAGAAGGAGTCTAGGTCCCTAAGAATTTTGTGAAGCCCCTTAACAGCCCTGGACTGCCTTCCTCTGGATTTATTTAAAAGAATGAGAAATAAGTTCTCTTATTTAAGCCATCATTATTTGGGATTTTCTATCATTTTAAGCTGGATCTAATTCTAATTCTAAAGTAAATTATAAGGTAGAACAACAGAAGTATAAATTCAATATCTTGAAGATGATCTGGTTCTGGCTCAAAAACAAAAAAGAAAAGAAAAAAAGCATAACAGATGTTTGATATCAGAATTCTGATTATGGGGGTGCCTGGTGGCTCAGTCAGTTAAGTGTCTGCCTTCAGTTCAGGTCATGATCCCAGAGACCCAGGATAGAGCCTGGCATCATTGGACTCCCCACTCAGCAGGGAGTCTCTTTCTCCCTCTGCCCCTCCTCCTGCTCATGCTCTCTCTCACAAATAAATAAAATATTTTTTTAAAGATTTTATTATTTATTCATTTGAGACACAGAGATACAGAGAGAGAGAGAGAACATGAGCAGGAGGAGAAGCAGAGGGAGGGGGAGAAGCAGGCTCCCCGCTGAGCAGGGAGCCCGATGCGTGGCTCCATCCCAGGACCCTGAGATCATGACCTGAGCCAAAGGCAGATGCTTAACCATCTGAACCACCCAGGCGCCCCTCAAATAAATAAAATCTTAAAAAAAAAAAAAGAATTCTGATTATGGTCTCAAGAGCTTTGAATTTAAAATAATTATCATAATAATACTAATGATAATAATAATAGCTGTGTATTGAGTACTGCAAGGAGACAGTGGGACGCAATTAGGAAAAGAGCTCAAATTCTGCTGCTCAAATTCTGCTGTTGCCACTTATTGGTTATGCGACTCTGGGCTTGTCACTTGCTGTTTCTAAGTCTTCATTTCCTCATTTCTATAATGGGGACAATAAAAATTCTTAGCAAAGGGGCGCCTGAGTGGTTGGTTAAGTGTCTGACTTCAGCTCAGGTCATGATCTCAGGGTCCTGGGATGGAGCCCCACATCCGGCTCCCTACTCAGCAGGGAGTCTGCTTCTCCCTCTCCCAACACTCTCCCTCTGCTTCCCTCCCCACCCCCGCTTGGGCTCTCTCTCTCAAATAAATAAAATCTTTTTAGATCTTTTTTTTTTAAAGATTTTATTTATTTATTTGACAGAGAGAGACACAGCGAGAGAGGGAACACAAGCGGGGGAGTGGGAGAGGGAGAAGCAGGCTCCTCACTGAGCAGGGAGCCTGATGCGGGGCTGGATCCCAGGACCCTGGGATCATGACCTGAGCCGAAGGCAGACGCTTAACGACTGAGTCACCCAGGCGCCCCTCAAATAAATAAAATCTTTAAAAAAAATTCTTAGCATGAGTTGTGAGCATCAGATGAATACATGCATGTAATTAAGTCAATATAACTTAACCATATGTAGTATTATGGATCTTATTAAAAACACCATTACTACTAACCTCTAAAATCCATCAAATGATAACTATGTAGCAATATTTATAATTTAATCACTAGGATAATCCTGTCACCTAGGTATCATTATCTAAATGTCATAAAGTGATTCATATAACTCAGAATAATTTGTGACACAGCCTGATTACAAAATCCATATTTCTTTTCATAACATCATGCTAATCTCACTTGATCAAGATTCTATAACCTTTTAAAACATCATGTCAGACACATGAATTTGAAAGTGTTTTCCTGCCAGTACCATATACCTTGTTTCCTGCTCCCTGTCCATAATGGCATCCCTGCTCCCCTTTGCTCGTTGTCTAGCTAATTCCTATTCTTGCCATCCCTGAAATTAGCCATCTCCAACCCTCACCAGACAGAGGTTTGGGTTCTGTGTGCCCCAGAAGTGCTACCACAGTTCTCTATGTTCCTCTCACGATTGTTCTTACCAGACTATCAATTATTGGTCTCCACTGCTGAAATGTGAGCGCCAAGAGGGCGCAAACAATGTCTTGCATCCTCAAGGTACATAGTAAGTGTTCAATAAACACTTGTTGAATAAATGAAAACCACATTTAACTTAATGGAATTGTAGAAGCATTTAAGCATGTTCAAAGACCCACATGTGTATACCGCATGAAAGCAGCCAAGGGTTTGGGAAGAGCACCTGACACACAGGTGCTTCCAGATTTCTCTGTCTGGAAATGTCCTAGTGAACTATGCATCCCAGCATGGTTCTCGGGGAGACGTACTGCCCTCAAGAGCTCTGTTGTTGTCCTCATTACTGGGGACCTTGTGAGTCACGGATAAAGTGGGAGAAGCTAAAACCTGGGAGCAAGGCCCACTCTCCTGGTCTCAAAGAGAAATGCAGTAGCCATCTCCTTCTCAAGGCCCAGCAACTATAAACACATCTTAGTAACAACCCCAGGAGGCTGAGTTGGAAATCTAGATCTCACTGGATTTCCCTGGAATCTATTACTTCAAACAGCTCAAAATAGGTCTTCCTGTCACATTTTCTTAGAGTGTCATGTATTTTTTTTCCATTGTACCCCATCTTATTTGAAATTTTATGCTATTTTGTGATTATTTGTTTAATATATGTTTCTCTAGCTACACTCTGAGCTCTATGAGGGCAGGGATTATGGCTATTTTAGTTCACCCTGTATATCTTGTACTAGGCCAATGACAGATATGCAATAGGTACTTGTTGAAGGAATGAATGAATTGATGAAATAGAGAGATAGTGCCTCATATAAAAGCAACATAGTGAATATAAAAGCAACAGGTGAAGTAGGTAGAAAGAGCACAGATCTGTTTGGGATCTTAGAGCTATCACTGATAAACCTCATGACTTTAGGCAAATTCCCCAATCCCTGTATCAATTTCTTGGTCTAAAGTAGAGCTCTCTCATTGGATTGCTGTGAAATTGAATGAGATAATACAAAAGTAAAACAAAGAACCCGGCAGAGCCCCTCGCACAGAGAGAGGGTATATGCCACGCATGTTTTCAAACACTGCACACCTCAGAAAGCATCTCCTCCTCTTTTCCCTTCCTTGCTGGATTAACTTTGAGGAGTTGTAAAGTAGCTGAACATCATAAGGTGTAGACTACGTTATTCAGAACTGGGCTTTTATACCCTAAGAAACTGAGACCCATATTTATTTTCACATGAATAAATGAAAACTTAGAAAAGTTTAAGTAATTTTTCCAGGACTTCACATGAATGATGACCACAGCACATTTGTCATGCCTGAAACACATTCAACACCTCCTAGTTTTATGGGCTTTCCATTATGTAGTTCCACTTGCGTCCTTCTAAAGCAGCTTTTCCAACTGGATTCTTTGGAAGACACTGAGATAGTAACAAGCATAATTTAATGTAAGTTCCTGAGCAAACATTGGAAACAAGGTCAAGCAAAGCTAAATAGCTACTGGGGTTCTACCAGAGGAACATTCAGACTTGTATCAATATGCATGAGCACTAGGAATATCTAAAAGTGGGATGTTATCTCCCTCAAAAAAAGTTTCCACAAAACTCTTTGAGGGGCAATAACTATCAGTGTCTTGGAAATATTTCTTTAAAGAAACAAAGCTTCCTTACTACGAAATTTAACTACCTTTCCTTCCAACTCCTCCACCTCACTGAGAAGGAGCAAACTTTCAATAGGCCTTTCTTTTAATACAGTTTCCTAAGTACTGATTTGTTATAAAGCTATTTGCTCTTAAATATTTTGCTTAAAAATGTGAAACGATCTATGACAGTACATTGAACTTATTGTATACATATCGTATATGTATATATGTATGTATCTGTATGTATGTGCATTACTCTCTCACCCCCACTTTGAGAGCCATTCTCTGCTCTTAGCCAATGTGCATTAGTGTGCACTTCTACAAACACTCAACAAATGATAGGCTTATCCTGATTCAAACATATTCTGCAACATTTATTGTGTGTACCACTAAGGCTTCCCCTTCTGCCATTTATTGGGTGTTATTTGATGGACATTTATTTGACGGACAACAGATGGACTAAGTGATAATATTAGACCTGACCAAAGAAGTGAAGTAAGGGTGTCATGGGAATGTGTCTCAGGCACTGTAGGCACCTCAGAGGAAAAGGTGAAGGAAAGAGAAGATTAAGGGCAGGGGACAATTAAACACTGACACATGTCCTCTGACGTTATTTATGAAGCATGCCATAAATCATTGGCGTGGGCAGGATTGTTCATCAACTGAACATTAGTCATTGGAAGCTTTGGGAACATTAACAGGAGGCATGTCTGAAATAAATGGAAGAGGTTCCCCAAACAGATGCAGAACACAGGTCTAAGCTAAGATGCTGACTCAGTTAGGATACTTTTTCTAGGACCATACTCACCATGCTCCCTGGGATATGCGGGTATTAGCTACTATTTAACTACCAACTTATTAGAACAAATACGCTTAGAAAGAGCAGAACACAGAACAGGAGACTGGGAGAAATGATGAAATGCAGACAGGAGAATGGCAGGAGGAAAGGTGGAGGTCCAGAGTGGGATGAGAATTATTTACTCTGCGCTAATCTCTTTTAGGTAGTGTGTGTGTGTGTGTCTGCGTGTGTCTGCATATCTGTATATACACATATACATGGTCTTCAACATCCCTATAAAGCAAATATATTACTCCCATTTCACAAGTGAGAAAATTAGCCCCCCAGATTAATTAAGACCAAAAGTCTTACCCAGTTCTATGAATCATCCAAGACTCTTACTATATAAAAGAGCCTCAGAATATATGAGCAACTTCTACAGATTTCAAAGGGAGAAAAGGATGCTCCTTTTTAACCACAGATTAGAAATATACTTGAAATTCCCTAGCAAATGAAGCAGGAAATATGGGGAGAAGAGAGAAAAAGCTGAGGAGAAGAAAAATGGCTTTTTGAAGAACTAAAGACAATAAGACCATTTTGGATTTGTGTGTGTGTGTGTGTGTGCACGCGTGTGTGCGTGCAGAGAGGCTGGAACCAAGTTTTCAGCTCAGTAGTTAAGAAGGGTTGGGAGATATACTTTCGTTATCACAAAAGCCCTGGGAGGAAAGAATGAAAGAACAGATCACGTGAAAGTCCTCCCACAGATTCACAGTGAAAGATGTCATGAAATTAGTTGGAATTATAAGGGAGGTGAGGGGAGAGTATTAGAAATTCTTTTTTTGGAAGGTAATAAAGGATAGAAGTATGATAGCATGGTTTATTTAAATCAAAAGGCAGAGCTCTTGAAATGTTTTTGTTCGAGTCCTGTGATTCGCTGGAGGCTTGGATGGGAGACAAGGACCACATTATTCAGCTACAGTAGCACCCCCCATGTCCCCAAAAGATACATTCCAAGACCACCAGTGAATGCCTGAAACTGCATATAGGACCGAACCTTATATATATTATGGTTTTTCTTATACACACACACCTATGATAAAATTTAATTTATCAATTAGGCATAGTAAGAGATTAACAACAGTAAGTAATAATAAAATAGAATAGTTGTAACAATATACTCTCATAAAAGTTATGTGAATGTGGTCTCCCTCTCTTTCAAAATTTCATATTGTACTGTACTGACCCTTCTTCTTGTAATGATGGGAGCTGATAAAATGCCTGCATGATGAGATGAAATGGGGTGAGTGATGTAGGCAATGTGACTTAGCATTAGGCTACGGTTGACCTGACGACGCATCAAGAGGATCATCAGCTTCTGGACCTGGGTTGACTGGGGGTAACTGAAACTGTGCAGAGTGAAACCACAGATAAGGGGAGACTAGTGTACCTTGAAAAATAAGAGAGGGCTTCAAAATGTATTCAATAAGGAAACAAATGTAAAAATGTGTTCTTAGTTCCATATTCCGTTGGGACCAATTATATGCTGGTATTACATGGCAGGGGGATGACAGTAAAGAAAAGGGCTAATGGCAAGAATGTGAACTGAAAGAAAGAATGAGAAAAATGTTAACTTTGAGGTCTCAGCTTTTCTTACAGAAAGTCTCTTTTCTATGCATCCAGGCCACCTTTCTATTTCACTTGACTTAGTGAATTGCTTTTATCTGTCTTCCTAGGCATAAATTCCTTGCAGGCTGGGATTGTATCTTATTTAATGTTAATTACACAGTGACAACACAGTGCTTGGCACATTTACTCCACAGACACTTGTTTTACAAGGTAGGCTAAGCACTGTTGAATGTTCACTGCTTTTAATAGCTAGATTCCTCCCTTAGAGGTCCCATGATGAATGTAGGTTCTACTACAACTCAGAAACTAAAGTGGTTTCAGAACTCTTGATTTCTGATGAAAGGAATGATAATGACAATAACTATCATTTACTGCATTTTCACAAATGAAGCATTATATCTTTACATATGTAGTCTGTCATTTTCTGTTCAAGAATCCTGTGAATTACTATTTTAAATGGAAACTGAGGCTGAGAGTTTGAACCACTTATTCAAGGTCATTGAACTAATAACCTGTGGAACTACGTTTTTTTTTTTTTATCCTAGTGTATCTAGCTTGAAAATTCTGGTTTACATTTCCTATCCTACTTTCTTTTGAGTCAGTTAAAACCTTGGGGAGGGCTGAGGAATTCTCCCATTCACAAACTAAAAATGAGTAAAGATTAAATGGATGGTTTTCATCTCTCTGAGGAAAGAATTCCTTTATAAACATTTGAAAGAAAAGTTACCAGAGAGGGAGACAAACCATAAGAAACTTTTAATCTCAGGAAACAAACTGAGGGTTACCTGAGTGGAGGGGGGTGGGAGGGATGGGGTGGCTGGGTGATGGACATTGGGGAGGGTATGTACTATGGTGAGCACTGTGAATTGTGTAAGACTGAAGAATCACAGACCTGTAACCCTGAAACAAATAATACATTATATGTTAATTTAAAAATTTTTTAAAAATAAAAAGAAAAGAAAAGCTAAAATTTTGTATAGAATTTAAACTTATTTCACAAGTTCTTTTTTATTTTTCATAAAATTTCCCATATTAGCAAGAAAACAAACATCAAATGCCTTCAGTATAAATTTCAAAAACACTTGAACTTCTGGAATAAACAAAATTGATGGTCTTCCATTAACTCATAACACCAATTGCCAAAGGATTCCAACAAATACAAGTCGTTTTTGTTTGTTTGTTTTTTTGTGAGTGAAGTGATAGAAGTTTATTAAGTGAAGATATAAAAAAAGCTCTCCAGAGTGAGAGGGGTCCTGACAGGGTTGCCCCAAATAGATAGAAGTTGTTAACAGAAAATCAGACTTGCAAGACACTATTTGGTACATTAAAATAAAATATATTAATAAGCATGTTAACTTAATTGATAATCCTTAATGAGTCCCCAATGAGACATTTCACTCATAATTTAGGATTGGGTTTCAAGAAATCAGAAATAAACACACTAATCACAAATTAATAAAACCAACACAAAATATAAAATACCAGGAACTCCTGTAGCACCACAGTCTACTATTCTAAGAAAACCCCAGTTGCAATAAAATATGAAACAACAGAAATATTAGGGTCTAGCTATTTGTGTTAGAAAAAAATCCACCCTGGCTCCAAAGCACATTTAACATGTTAATGATTTGCAAAAATCTGTTTACATTCAGCTCCTCAAAAGTCCATTGTCTTTCAGAGCCTAAGAGATAAGAAACAAAATCCAAACAAAGGAGAGAAAAAAATATATTTAACCTGAAAGATTTCCATTTTCAGAAAAGTCCCTATATGAGCAAGAATAAAGAAAAATAAAATTCATTCTATAGATCTATAATAACTGTAAGTAAATTTAACTGATATGTTAACACTTGGCCTTTTATGAGTAATACTTCATAAAAATGAAATTTTTTTTTTTAAAGACTTTATTTATTTATTTGAGAGAGAGAGAATGAGAGACAGCATGAGAGGGAGGAGGGTCAGAGGGAGAAGCAGACTCCCTGCCGAGCAGGGAGCCCGATGCGGGACTCGATCCCGGGACTCCAGGATCATGACCTGAGCCGAAGGCAGTCGCTTAACCAACTGAGCCACCCAGGCGCCCCAAAATGAAATTTTTTAAATTAAAAGAGCCCTACTTTCTATAAAAAGTTCGGCAATTATTGTCTCAGATATATTGAACTTGAAGGCCACTTGGTGAATGAGAGTGCTCCAAGTCTTAACTGTAATTTAGAACAAAAGGAAATAGAATGTTCACCCGAAAATAATCCAACAAATGGTTATAAATGCAGTGCATTGTCTTAAAAAAAATAACAGTTGGTGGTTACGATGGAGGTCATCTGTGTTAGAAGCACAGTGAGGTAAGGCAGTGGAGAAATCCAGAGAAAGCATAAGAATCATGACGAATTAACCAACTTGCATGCTTTAAGTTAGATGGTAAGGGTATAGAACATCTCTTTAATGTATTCACAGGCACCTTATTATTAAAGTGTCAAACCTCTATGAGGATTCTTGAGTAATTTGCTATTCCATTTCTGTTTCATTCTTTAAGTAGTTTCTGAAGCAACCCCAGGATCCCCATTTGTGAAGTTCTCAATGAACCAGGCTGGGAGGAACTCAAAACTATTTTGACTCATTTAAGAGAGCATAAATTATCTTTAGAAACAAACTGTAAATGAGGAATGCACTGTTGTGGTCCCTTCACAGTATGAACATGTTAAAATAATTCCATAGCTCAAGAGACCCATGATCCAAGTGGTACACATAGCTACCATAGTCTGGGTTTAGATTCCCTCTTTGACTTGTTAATATCAGTTCATGTAAATAGGTAAAAATAATTTATATTTTGACTTACTAAGAGATAAAAGGAGGAGGGCCTGGGTGTCTCAGTCAGTTGGGCATCTGACTTGTGGTTTCAGCTCAGGTCGTGATGTCATGGGTCCTGAGATTGAGCCCCAAGATGGAGCCCCACATCATCAGGCTCTACGCTCAGCAGGGAGTCTGGTTGGGATTCTCTCTCTCCCTCTTCCTCTGCCCCTCCCCTCACTTGAGTGCGCTCTCTCTCTCTCTCTCAAATAAATAAATCTTTAAGAAAAAGAAAAACAGAAAATATTCATGGATTAAAATGAACTCTTAAAGGTATTATTATAGTGCTTTTATATTTTTAGTGAGAATAAATTATTTAATAATCTTTAGTCCAGCTTTTCCTTTTTGTAATATAAAAATATTGAAAGCAGTGTTAATTGTGCATATTTTTAGTCAAAATAATTTAATTTCTTGGTATAATTAACAAGGTGCATACACCTGATTCTTGGAACAAATATTAAATTGACATGTTATAGAGTATCTACTATAAAAGACATTGTGCAAATATTACAGAAATATGAAAAAGATAATTGAAATCTGTGCCTTTGTGGACTGTGCTTTCATATTGTAGATGTCTTTGAGATGAAAATGCTTCTTGATATACTGCACTTTTTATGTATTGGGGGGATGGATTAAGTAAATTATATGGATCCCATCCAGTTTATTAATTCTATTAATTATGTGAATTAACCACTGGGACAGTAGAAATATCATTTATTAACTTATTTGTGTACCATTTGATACTTTTGGAAAATTGATACATTTATATCTACTAAATGTAACTGAGATGGACATTGTCAATTTCAACCTTAGACTAAACTGAATGTGACCCATTCTTTAAGAAGAACCTTCCAATCTTCCTAAATATTTACTAATCTAAGGAGCATAGATATCACTCAATATAAAGAAAAAGGCCTTTAGAATGACATTAAAAGGTATTGCTCTCATGAATTAAGACACTTGTTTGATATTGAATTATACTGTCATTTTATGAAACTCCCCAAGGAGCTCCTCAGCAATGTTTGGAATCCATACCTATATGCAACCCCAACAGAAAATCTATAGCTTGCACAATACAACATTTCTAATCATGTTATCCTATTGCAGATGAGATTCACAGCATAACAAATGAAAGCAGGGCACTTAGAGCTGCAAGTCTCTGCATAGGCTACCTGGTGTTCAGAACAGCCTGGCCAGGACTCTTTTCAGAATGGGATAGTAAGACCAGGTGACATTTGTTAGGGACGGACTCTATCCAAGACAGAGCTCAACCCAATTCAGCAAAGGTTTACCACGAAGGAAAGGGTTAAACTAAATTGTTAATTGGTGGGGGGGGGGGGAGACCCTGGCTGGCTCAGTTGGTAGAGCATGTGACTCTTGATCTCAGGGTCATGAGTTCAAGCCCCATGTTGGAGGTAGAGATTACTTAAAATAAATAAATAAAAAATTTTAAAAATTGTGTATTTTTACACGTGTTGAGAAACTCACCCCCTTGCTTCCTCAAAAACTTCTAAGGGTATTTAACTCATCTTTCAAATGAGAAAGAAACTCAGACTGTCCTCCTTAAGCCTTCCCTAATGTCTCAGCTTTTTGCAGGTAAAAATTCCTGGCATTTCCCCAAAGGGGACATCCGGTGGTTGTGGTTATCTTTCTGAGGGCGTGGGAGACTACATTTTTCAAAAAGGAACAGGAGGGCCTGGATTATCTTTAAAAGGAAGCTTTTACTCTGTGGGCATTCGGGAGAGAAAATGAGGGAGAAACAGAAAAATCGAGTGAGAGGAAAAGAGAAAATAAAAAGAAGGAAAGAGAAGAAGGCCCAGGTAGGCAGGTATGATTGCCCGCTTTGCAGTCCCAGTGCAGCAAGACAGAGAAGGAAGCCATGCAAGTGCTTTCCAAACCCTAAAGGCTTTGTAAGCAGCACTGCTGTCCTCTCTAGCGCCCACTTCAGGCTGAGCCACTCCAGCATTCTTCCTTCAGTCTTCCTGCCTCCCACCCCTCCCCTTTTCTGCAGGTCACTGCATCTGGAGGATTTCCATGAAGGCTGAGGACAGTTAGGCATCTTGGATTTGGGTTCTGTCTTCTAGGAGCCAGAGGAGAGCTGGCAGAACCCACTGTGTATTTATACTGCAGCTGCCTCACTCTGCTAGGTCCCAGGCCCTACAGCTGCAGCATTTTTGGAAGATGCAAGACTGGCAGAAGAGTGAGGATGGTGCCTGCAGTGTCTCAGAAGGCTGGAGTCCCTGAAGGATGAGAGCGCAGAGGAGATAGAGAGGGGCCTGGCCAGTCCTCAAACAGGAGCTTTGAGTGATATGCCTGTTCTCTCAAAAAAAAATGCAAGGATTCCAAAGAAATTAACTGAGATGAAGAGAAGGCCAGGAAGGCCAGGTTAAACATTGAACAAGGTGGGTATATTGGAGGTGAGGGGCAATAGAAAAGAGATAGAAAGCGAGCTTACATAAAGTAGAAATTATATAGTGTGAAAAGGAATCCTTGGGGCTCTCTTGAAAGAGGTGCTGGGGACCAGACAATTGTTTATTGGAAGACTAACAATGTCACTGAGGATGCTATAAGTGTAGGGAGAAGGGAACATTTCCACTCCACATTACTCTGTAATTGTTTCTTTCATAGACTAGAAGTTAATTGACTTTTCCCTAGCTCTGTGGTTCTGGGCCTCAGTTTCCTCATCTGTAAAACAAGGGGTTTAGACTAGATGCTTTTGAAGGTCTCTGCCTGATGTGACTCTGTCAGCCTATGAGCCAGGGTACCTGACACTAAATATCTCTGAGATTTAGTACCAGATTCCGCTGCACTACCCATTTATCAATGCAGTGTAACAACATCTGCACCATTCATGAAGCAGATTCCAACTCTCAGTGATGACGGGGAGTATGGCTCAATTATGACAAGAGATTGATCCTTCTGCCCTAAGTAAGGAAGGGAGGAACAGTGATTTACACTTTGGGTTTCCAAGGGGAGAATATTCTCGAATTTTTTATTTCAAATTTTATCCATTTTAAATTATAAATTCCTTTGAGGGGTTCGAAATAGTTGGACTGACTAAAGGCCAAGGGGCTGTATAATGAACTGCCTTATTTAAAGGAAAATTTATATCATTACAGAAATCGAATCTGCTTTTTCCATGGAAATCCAGCTCACACTGGCCATGCTCTTCTCTTGTCTGCCTGCCTCATGCCATTCTGTCAACTGCTTCAGTGCAGCATTTTCTGGAGTTATTAAACACTGAAGCTTAATGAGAGTGCACTTAATGGGTGAAGTATTCAATGATGCAGGGCCCCCCCCCCCCCCCCCCCCACGTAAGCAGTTTAAATGATAGTGGGGATAAAATACGTTTTCACAAGAGTTTCATTTTTAATTTGTCTCAACATGAAATTCCTTTAATTTTTTTTAAAAATTAATATGTAGAAATACACCTCCTTCCTTCCTCTTGTCTTCAAGTGGGATGTCACACACAGATAGTATCCACTTGTGTTTTCTACAGCCACTAACATTTCCATTTCATTTTAGTCTCCAAAATATGGGCAGGAGCACAACTCTAGAAAAATGGATTCCCACTCTCTCATCTCACAGGGCACTGATCCGTGCAGTGCTGAGCACTTGCACGGAGCCTCACCATTTCCTCCAACCCCCCACCCCCATTCACCAGTGCCCCTGCTTTCCACAGGGGGTTTGACCTTGCAAAGACCCTGCTTCAGTTTCTGGGCAAGTTACAACCCATTTTAACTCAAAATACAAAACGACCTTTTCTCCTTTAAAGAAACACTACCAAATGTAACCCATCTGGGCTTACATTTCTCAGCCCTGTATTCCAGACTGTGAACACGGGATGCAAAGGCAGGTAACTAGTTTGGGTCTGACAGTTCCCATTCAGAGGCTCTGAGACTCAGACTCTGTTCAAAACAGACGGCTGATTATGTGGTTGAACATCTTTCCTTTTTTGTCCATTCACCATCATGACGAAAAATCAAAACCGAAAAATTATCTACTCATTTCTAAATACTAAGAAATGTGCTTCTTTTGCGCCTCGCTCCGTGGTTCTAAACACTAACATCCCGCTTGGAAACCAACACTGATATCCACACCGCATCTCGTCTACTCAGTTTCACTTAGCAAACACCTTCACTGCTCTTCCACGGTGAGAAAAATGGTGCACCAACCCCACGGATGACAGGTTGGTACTTGACTGCAACCGCTCAATAGTTTTATCAGCAACCGGAAAACTTCACAATCGGTCAATTAGCTACTTAAATCCGTGTAAGGAAATCTGCTTATACTAAAAAACCACCTCTGTTTCACCTATCTTAAATCTAGCCTAAGACAATCCCCCAAACACGCCGCATATAAACACTCCCCCTTCCCCCACCCCCATTATCCCAAAAGATCCCCTCATTGACTAACAACACATTCAGATGGCCAGCATCAACCAAAGCAATTGCCACCATGCATTTAGACGCATCTATGCTAAGTATTGACAATAGCCAAAGCATCTCTCAGACAACTGGCTGCACTACACATGCAGAAAACCAACGAAGATTGCATTTTCCACTTACAGTTATAGCGCTGCGCACGGTCACTTAATGAAAATGATAAAACTCAACAGTTCTTTATATATATGTATAATTCAGATAAACGGTTAAGCCGTCTCTGTGTGTGGTTCTCTCGCGCTCTTTTTTTTTTTCTCTGGAGCTCTAGGCTGCTTAAATCCCTCTTGGATCGCGCCTCGCAAGCCCAGCCGCCGCCGCAACAAGCTCGGGTAAGTCTATGCTGCAGATTGGGAATCCCATAGAAAACCTAGCGTCCCTGGAGCTGGGTGCGCAGGCGCGCGAGCCACCGCCTCTCGAGGCACCCCCTCCCCTTCCCCTCCTTCCTCCTCCCTCCTCCTCCAGCTCCGCAGCCCCAGCTTGGAGAGCTCAGGAGCCGGTGACCAAAAGCAGCCTGGCATTGGCGCATGCTCAGTTGGAGGGGCTCGGAGATCCCGCTGGTGGATTCCACGTCTCCAGATTTTAGCAGAAACTCAAAAGGAAAGTACATAGGAAAAGGGAGCCTGGCTACCGGAGCTTCCTGCACCTGGACAGGCGGTAGGGAGAGCAAGTTGGGCTCACCACACTCCGCCGTTATGGAGTCCGATGATGAAGGCGAAGGCCAGAGATGGGACACTTGGAGCCTTCTATTCCCACGGCTCCGAGCCCTAAAGGGCCCTCGGCCCACCTTTTGTCAGGCTGTAAGGTGACGGAGAAAACTGCAGAAATTCTTTTTCTCGAGAGGAAGTGTATCCCCAGCTAGCTATGAGCATATCTGTCCGGCTCATGGTGAAGGAATGGTTATGGTGGGCACTTTTCGTGGGCCATTTCATCCGAGGGTCTTAACCTAGGAGCACTGGGAGCCGGTCCTTCTCATACCCCAGTGCCCAGGACCATCCGTCCAGAGCGGCTAGAGAAATGTAGGTTGAAGGAAGCTGGGTCCGAGGCTTGCCCTGTGTGACCTTGGGCAAATCACGCTAACCATAAACGAACATTTAACAAGCGCCTGCAGTATGCAGTTAATAAATATTTATTGAATATGCTCGGTGCGAGGGATGGATGGGAGGGAACAAACCATCCTTGGAATACAAGGTAGAGGGCTTGGACTAAGTGATATTATAAAGCCCACTTTTGTGTCCATTAAGGACGCCTGTGTGTGCTAGCCCTCCCCCTCTCCCCACTGTCCTGCCAAAGCCTAGAAGACTTGGCAAGGAGTAGTGCGCAGTAAATGTTTGGTCGCTTCCTTACCAGGAAAGCAAGAATTCCCAGATGTTCCCAACCCGATCAGTTTCCTCAAGTGTGTATGTTTGCACATTCATTCCTTCATTCACTCAACAATTACGCTTTAACCAACTACTTACTATTAGCCACAGTTTGGGGGATAAATGCAGTGAACAAACGCCCATCCTGAGATTTACATTCAGGTGGGAATTCTATTTTCAAGGGAGGGGAGTTCTGGGGGCAAAGTGAAGGTCTAGGTTCTCCTTAAGTAGAGACCTTTACAATTTCACACACCTTATCACGCTCAGGAAAACTGCAGTGTTAATAAACCTTTTCGTTCTGAGGACACCAAGAGCATCTCCCATGGCAAAAGGGCTCTAGACTGACAAATCTCCGTTGCCAGGAGGGAGCTACTCCTAGCTACCAAGTCGGGGAGTCCAGCTTGGAAGAACTTGAGGATACTTTAACCAAGACCAGGAGAAACTCCACCCCACCAGTCTCTGGCACTGGAAAAGGCTTGGGCTCAGTGAGGAGCCCCCGTAGTGACGCCCAAGCTGCAGCCTGACGTTCAAAGCCAACCTGGCCGTCCCAGAGCGCACGAATGCACTTTCCTGGGCCAGACTCCTCGGGAAGGTGGCGCAGAGCCGGGGAGCGCTCTCGGGACTCCCAGGACAGAGCTCGCAGAAGTCCCCTCCCCGCGGGGCTCTTCCGCGGGGTGCTGGCGACCTCGGAAACCCGGCGCGCGGAGTCCCGGGGAGCAGGGCGCGCGCCCGGGCGCGCTGCGGCAGCTGAGCACATTGAGAGTCTGGCGGGCGCCAGCTCCGCGCTCCCGGGCCGCAGTGCGCACTGCGCAGCGGGGCTGGTCGGCGGATTCTTTCTGTTTCTTGGGATGAGGTGGGGGCAAAAGTCAGTCCTGGATAAGTCTCTGGTTGGCGGTGGAGACAGCCTCCAAAGCTTTCAAAGTAATTTCTCGTCTTTTGTCGATTTCCCCTACTAAAGCGTTTTACGCTGGGCTGTCTGGTTTCTCTCTGGAGAACAGACTCCGCATTGCAATCTGCATCAGCTCAAAGAAGGGGTCATAATGCCTTTTCTCCGCGTGGAAGAGACGTGCCTATTTATTGCGCCCTGGCGGTCTCTTTCGTGGCATTGTTCGGGTTTAGATAACTTACTTCCAACTTGTGCTTAGGAAAAAACGAACACTGATACTTTAAACCGTGTTCTGTTGTAGGGGAGATTTGATTTGGATGCGTGCGCTTTTGTGAAGCAGCTTTGTCTAATTGGGCAGACAGAATGTTTAAAAAGTTTTATTTGCACTGAAGCGTTGTTTGGCGTCCTTAATGCGGTATCTTAATTTTTAATCGCCAGCCATTATGCAACTTTATTTTCTTAAGCTCTAATGTTTTGTTGTTAAAATCTTTTTTCTGAGATGCCTTTTGGTCGAGTTTTATGTGCAGCATGAAATCACCGTAGGGAAGCAAATTCTAAAAGACACCAAAGGAATATTATCGTTTAAATTACAGAAAGCAGTTCCCCTCTTTAGGATGGCAGAATGAACTTGAAAAGAAGAATGTGGTAGACACTAAAAAATCAGGGAACCCTCTGTTTCTTTCCTTCTTTAGACGTTTGCAGATGTCACTGGTAATCACCAAAGAGCAGAGGTGCTCGGTCCAGCGCTCTGAGCCCCGGAGTCCAGGGACAGGAATACCGCACCCTGCTAAGTGCAGAATGCCATTGAGCTGTAGCAGTAGTTCCTTTACTTAAAGCAGCGTCCCCAGCACTGTGGATGGATAGCGGTGTCAGCTTTAATACTCTGGAGATTTGGGGGGCGGGGGGGGGGAGGAAGGTGCAGTAGTGAGGAGTTTTGGGGGTTTTGTTTGTTTGTTTTTTTGTTTTGTTTTGTTTTGTTTGGAGTACCTAGTAGCGAACTATAGAGATGATCCCTAGTAGAATCCTCACTGGCCCAGAAACTGCTGAGGAGCCATTTTCCCTTTCCTCACAAATTGTTTTCCGAGTTAGGCTTACTTCACCTCACTCTTTCCCAGATTCAAACAAACAAAATGAAATCAAGAACGACCTTTTAGGTGTACACAACTTCATTTAATATTGGCATCCACTTTAATCGAGACATAGACAAGTTGAACACGGAGAATGATCGTACAAAACGCGAGGAGGTAACAGGTCTGAGCTTGTGGTCCTCTGAGCTCATGGTAATATTATTTATTAGACATGCTGTGTATAAAATATATGAGCAAAGAAGGGTGGAACTTAAGGCATGGGGACATTTTGGAAATCAGAAGGAAAATTAAGTGTTTGAAAGTCAACGTTAGAAAATGAAAAGAGACAGGAATTGGAAAAATGGATTTAAATTAATTTAAATCCATGCAGAACAATGATAGTAATTTTCTTGTATAGGTAAAGTGTCTTTGTTTCAGAAAGCTATGGGTATTAATCCTTACAGAAATGCATTACATAAGATAATTATGTTTATCCTGTCTTATTTATCTTATTTTTAAAAATATACAGATAGACCAATGAAATAAAATAACTTTCTGAGGTCAACAGTAAGTTATTACCTAGAATAAAACTATACAATAACTTTTCTAACAGAAAGTGTTTCGTTCTTTATGTTTGTATTCCTTCTACATGTTTTTCTAAAATAAGTGGAAAAATGCAAGACCACAAGGGAGTGATTCCCATGCAGTTAGGGAGTGAGTTCCATGTCTCTATGCAGAAGAGGGATTGACAGTTCTTATGTTAATGAACTCCACTGATGATTTCTCCCAGTGGGCCCCAGATTTATCTCTAATCCATGACTGAATCTAAACTCATTTTGAAAGATTATTCTTAGCTGTGTCACCAATTTCTTTTAAAAATTGAACAATCCACAATAAAAGTTCCTTAAATCCCTGCTGAATGAATTATTGTCAAAGCTTTGAGTTTCCTAGAAGTTTCTTGGAGTCTTAGAAATGGTCATGGCAAATGCAGGTGCTCTGAAGCCTAAAGAATAAAAGGTGCTTTATTCCATTCTATCTTCCACACTTGGGCCTAACCTCCAGATTCCCAGCAGAGCTTTTAAGTTGGAAATTTTCACTGTTACCGTTGTGTGTTTTCACCTCACAAAAGAAAGGATGATAGCAGAATTGCAGTAAATATGATTTCTATTTTTTTCTTCAATGACTTTTTAGGTAGCCCAGTACACTAGGCTGTATTCTTTTTTAGTTGTGTGAAGAGCCACTGCAAATATAATCATGGATTCATATTCTGATCTTCTGTACTTTGAAAACCACCTGATGCCAAAGGTCTTCAAAGCCCTTCTTGCTTAAAACAGATCTTACTAACTTGTTTCTACCTTCAGCCTTTATTTTCCTTAATACAGTTCCTTTTAATGGTACTCTTAAACTCAACAGAGAATGTTAGCATAAAATATAAAGGAAAAATAAAAACAATGAATCCTTCACTCCTGAGACTACCAACAAAAACTCCTTTACCAAGTGATTTTCACAGTTGGGTTTATATTTTCACCTACTGCTTGAAGGAGAAAAGGACTCCCTCATTTTTTAGTGTTCTTATCATATTCCCCCTTTAAAGTTCATTTAGCCATCCTAAGGAGGTTCAGGAAGACAGAGTGATCCTTGGTGATTCTTGTTTTTATTCCAGAAGGTAGGTTTAGTACCTGTACTACAGTCCAAAGAGAGTGGATTGTATTGATTTTTTATAAAGAGAAAAAAAGAATGCTCGAGTAACTAATGGTGGTGTTTAGTAGTGGCTGTAAGTTGAATTCCCTTTGATCTCCTTCGTTCATTTATCAGACACCTATTAAGTACCTACTTGTGTCAGGCAGTGTCCTGAGCACTTTATATGCAATATTCCATTTTGCAACGACTTTATTTATGTGCAGGTACTATTATAATCCATTTACAGATGAGGAGGGAGCTGAGGCAACATATGTATTAGTAATATCTCCAGATACCTTCTTCAGTTAGCTCAGTGTCTCTTTCTTCACCCCATTCCAATTAAAGTTATGATTCTCCCTCTATAAATCACTACTTTTTTATCCATCTATATACCTATGCAAGCTAAATATTGTGAATACTGTGATCATCTCATTTCTCTTCAGTAGTCTCCCATTTTCTCGTGAGAAAACTTCAAACCCTAAGTCATGTATTCAGAATCTTCCACCATGTGGCAGACTGCTATTTGCCTGCCTTAACTATAGATCATCTAATTTGGGAGGGGGAAGAGGGAGGAAACAGGCCCGGAAAAAAACGTCCACCTTTCTCAGCATCCCTGCATTCTCATCTATTACATGAAGGGGAATAGAAATAGAAGCCTCCCTCTTTTTGTTGTTGTTGTTGTTACTATATTTCTCCTTTAAGTTCATTATACCATCCTAAGGGAGTATCCCAGAAGAGAAAGAATGACTATTGGTGATCTTAAATGCAGACTTTTCTCTTGCTCTTCAGTTTCTTTTCTTTTTCTTTCTTTCTTTCTTTCTTTTCTCTTTCTTTCTTTCTTTTTTCTTTCTTTCTTTCTTTCTTTCTTTCTTTTCTTTCTTTCTTTTCTCTTTCTTTCTTTCTTTCTTTCTTTCTTCCTTTCTTTCTTTCTTTCTTTCTTTCTTTCTTTCTTTCTTTCTTCCTTCCTTCCTTCCTTCCTTTCTTTCTTTCTTTCTTTCTTCCTTTCTTTCTTCCTTTCTTTCTTTCTTCCTTCCTTCCTTTCTTTCTTTCTTTCTTTCTTTCTTTCTTTCTTTCTTTCTTTCTTTCTTCCTTCCTTCCTTTCTTCCTTTCTTTCTTTCTTTCTTTCTTCCTTTCTTCCTTTCTTTCTTTCTTTCTTTCTTTCTTTCTTTCTTTCTTTCTTCCTTCCTTTCTTTCTTTCTTTCTTCCTTTCTTTCTTTCTTCCTTTCTTCCTTTCTTCCTTTCTTCCTTCCTTCCTTTCTTCCTTCCTTCCTTCCTTCCTT
>NC_058412.1:13158538-13166724 GCF_002201575.2 Neomonachus schauinslandi | reverse complement strand
CTTCCTTTCTTTCTTCCTTTCTTTCTTCCTTCCTTCCTTTCTTTCTTTCTTTCTTTCTTTCCTTCCTTTTCTTTCCTTTTCTTTCTTCTTTCCTTTCTCCATGACCAGAGTGGAGCCCACCATGGGGCTTGAACTCATGACCCTGAGATCAAGACCTGAACTGAGATCAAGAGTCTGATGCTTAACTAACTGAACCACCCAGGTGCCCCTTGCTCTCCAGTTTTATTTACAATTGCCTACAGAACATCTACATGTGAATTTCTCACAGATACCTCAAACTCAACATCTACAAAATAATTATCTCCTCTGCCCTCCACTTCCACCAACCTGCCTGTGCTCCCTAGCACTTTGAAGGTGTCCACTATCAACCCAGTGCTCTAAGTCAGAACCTTGGGCATCACCTTCAGCTCTTCTATCTCTCTCATTCCCTGTCAAATTGTTACTTAAATCCTGAGAATCCCATTTTCTGAATGTCTCTCAAATCCACCCCTCACTGCCACTGTGTTAGTTCATTCAGCCTTTCATCATCTCACTGCTGGACTTGTTCTTTTCCATTCTCGTGATGATTACAAAACCTCACATAAAATCACATTGCTCCTTTGAAAAAAACTATTGAGTAGTTTCTCACTTTAAATGATAAAAATAAAAATTCCTTAGCACACCATACACACGACCCCTTATATTCTGGATCTTGCGTATCCTCCAGCCACATCTCTTTAGTGTTCTATGCTCCATCACACTGTGGAGCTGTACTTTTACTTCTCTGTAGTCTTGCGTATGCTCTTTTTCTCTTCCTGCTTTCCCTGGAACATTTCTATTAATACTTCAAGTTCAGCTAAAATATTATTCCTTAACAGAAGAATCTTTCTCTTCCTAGCACTTAGAAGACAGTTGCAAGGTTGTTGTCAAGATTAACTGAAATTGTATATTACAAACTATGAGACTCTATTTAAACATAAGATAGGATCGGGCTCTCTGCTCAGCAGGGAGTCTGCTTCTCTCTCTGACCCTCCCCCCTCTCATGTGCTCTCTCTCATTCTCTCTCACTCAAATAAATAAATAAAAAGAAAAAAAAATCTTTAAACATAAGATAGGATGTAATGGTAATTTGTCTATTAATTATTAAGTAAAAGTTTTATGTTATCTGCTTTTTTAAAAGATTTATATATTTTAGAGAGAGAGAGTGCGAATGGGGAATGGGAAGGGACAGAGGGAGAGAGAGAGAATCTCAAGTAGATTCCAGGCTGAGTGTGGAGCCCCAGCACTTGGGGCTTGATTTCATGACCCTGAGATCATGACCTGAGCCGAAACCAAGAGTGGACCGCTTAATGGACTGAGCCACCCAGGCACCCCTTCTTTTCATTTCAAAAGGCAAAATGAATATATGATATTGATGTAAAAACAAAACTCTTGAACTGTTTTAACTAACATATGGTCCTTGATTGAATTTAAAGTTAGTAGCTTATAAAGAAATTTGTGACATTTATGTATGTAGGTCTTATACCTTGGTTGAATTACTATCACACAGATAATCCACATTCAACATAATTAAAAACACTTATAAACCAACTGATTTTCAATGTTTTTTTATTCCATTGTTCTTTTTTTTGGTTGTTTTTCTGGACATGAGGCATAAATTGTAAGCATGGAACTATAATAAAATACCTTATACTTTACAGGTTTTAAATGATTTTACCATCTTTATTATATGATCCCCAGATATCACTATTCTAATTTTATTTAATTAATTAATTTATTTTTAAAAATTCATTTATTTATTTGAGAGAGAGAGGGAGTGGCAGAGGGAGAGGGAGAGAGAATTCCAAGGAGACTCCATGCTGAGTGCAGAGCCCAAAACAGGGCTCCATCTCACAACCCTGAGATCACGACCTGAGCCGAAACCAAGAGTCCGACGCCCAAACGACTGAACCACCCAGGTGCTCCATCCTCATTTTACACATAAGATTATCAACTATTTGAAAAGTCCAGATTGTAATGCTTTCTAGAAATTATGCGGTTATAATGTGGTGGAACTAGTTGCAATTCAGTAATTTAATTCTATTTTTTCAGAAACTACTCTCTGATACTGACAAAATGTTCCACTGGTTTCCATCTTTCTCAGTTTCAGGTTTTTGCTTGGTATGACAAGAACATGCAGTAGTAGATTATAATTTAGGAAGAAGGTGAGTTACTATTGCTTGGACTACTAAAGTTAAAAAACATAAATGTTTGCCTCACTTTATTTTCCTTGATTTAGGAAACCGCAGTTCATTATAAACCCAAAGACAAAGGGTGCTTGGGCATCCGTTAGCAGTCCGCAGTATAATCCGAAGGAACTTTTTACACTAAAACTGCAAATTATTTATTTATTAAAACATTTCTTATTTTTACATTTTGCCCCTAATCTCAGAGCCATCAAAGAATCCACTTTTATTCAAATTACTTGTAATATAAGAAAGATGGAAATATTTTATTGGTTAATTGTCTATAGTTTTCCACTGAAAATTTGTTGATCCCCTGAAATTTGGTGATTGAAATACAGTTTATTTTATTATTTAGGCTGATTTGGTGTATTTTGGAGGCAGACATTGGAGTTATGGACAAGCCAAAGAATGTCAGGGATTTTCAGCAACCACCAGAAGCTGGAAGAGAGGCACGGAACAGATTCTACTTCAGAGCCCCCAGACCATAGTGACACCTCGATTTCAGATTTTTAGCTTCCAGAACTGTGGAAGAATAAATTTTTGTTGTTCTAAGATACCCATTCTATCATATCTTGTTACAGAAGCCCTAAGAAATAGAGAGAAGAACTACATTTTAAATACAGCATTTGACACTTAGGTTTACAATAAAGAATATTCTGGCAGTGAGATAATAGAAAGATAAAGTTTTCTACAAATAGATATACTTCTCCCCCGCCACCCCTGTGAGAAGCAGTGGACTTTGAGTTAAGATGTTGATTCAAGAACCAACAACTCTACTATCTATTATGTGTAGTCTTGGGCAAATCACTTAAGTTCCCTTCATGACTTGATTTCCTTACCTATAAATTGAGAAAGATTTAAAACTCTACTTAAAAGTAGGTCTCTACAGTTCAAAAATTCAAGATATTGGGCATCCACAAAATTCTAGATAGTAAAGGAATAGTGCTAATTTGCATCTAAGATCACATTGAGCTAGTTTCTTCCAACTGAAAACTACAGGCATACCTCATTTTATCATGCTTTGCTTTACTGTGCTTTGCACATATTGCATTTTTGACAAATTGACGGTTTGTAGCAACCCTGCATCGAGCAAGTCTATTTCTTCAAGGCAAGGCCCTCCACCAGCAAAAAGATTATGACTCACTGAAAGCTTAGAAGATGGTTAGCATTTTTTAGCAATAAAGTATTTTTTAAATTAAGGTATGTACATTTTTTACATCATGCTATTGCACACTTAATGGACTACAGTAACGTTAAATATAACTTTTATATGCACCAGGACACCAAAAATTTTCATTGGACTTTATTTTGATATTCCTTTTATTGTGGTGGTCTGGAACTGAACCCACAACATCTCTGAAATATGCATGCCTGTAAATTAAATTCATGGTTTTGTTTTGAGTTTATTTTATAAATAATTTCCTTAGAGACCTTTCAGGTTGTTTTTTTCATAAAAAATCAGATTAGGTACATTGATCACAGTACCACTGCTAGAAGTAATATAAATTCTGTTTAAGATTTCCCAGACTGGTTTATAGATGTTCTAATAAAATTGAGTATTAGTAACATTGTAATGTTAAACAAAATTTTGAAATTAGACTTATATAACACTTTACCAATGTAATGATTTTTTAAAATAGACTGTACTATTTAGAGAAATTTTAGGTTTGCAGCACATATAATGTTTTCAGAAACATTCAGTGACCATAGACCTTAGCAATTTCAATCATGGAGATTGTAGTTAGTATTAGAAATTCAAGCATTTTGATTGTGGATTGGATGAAAAATAAGACTAAATAACAGAGTAGGTGTATTGCTTCTTTAATATATTGTAGGGCCTGGTATTTATGAGGGCTATGTCCTAAGACCTTCCTGACTCTCCAATATATGAATATCCAAGATAAAATTGCTTTGTTGTTAAAGTGGCCATATAATATTGCCTCCTTATAGAGTATTAAGTGAGACAACAAATTAAATAAGAACAACAAGGCTACAATGAACTGCAGACACTGGGTAATCAGTTGCCTAGACTTACCAATTTAGTTATCAGTTACTAGTACCAATTTTATAGTTGCATAAGATTCACATTTGTTCTTTAGCAAAATGGCATATTACTGTCATTATAATTTTTTTTTTAAAGATTTTATTTATTTATTCGAGAGAGGCAGAGGGAGAAGCAGGCTCCCAAGGAGAAGGGAGCCCGATGTGGGACTCGATCCCAGGACCCTGGGATCATGACCTTAGCCAAAGGCAGACGCTTAACCATCTGAGCCACCCAGGCGCCCAGTCATTATAATCTTAAGATCATTCACAAATAGATACAGCCCAAGAATTAAATCCATAAAGGCCATATTCTATTAAAGTTCTGTTACCCGTAACCATTATAATTTTCATACATCTGTATACTCCTTGAAAAATAAGTAACTGAAACTTGGGATCATGGTTATTTTGAAAGCAATTTGAATCCAATGAATGAAGGTCAGTTTTGAAAAAGCTAAAATTTACTGTTCAGTCTTTACGAATTCAACATTCATTTTTATAAATAGTTCTTTCTAAATACTTCTAAATAGAGTGAAACTCTTTCTCCTTGGGAGCTAATAAATGTATTAATCTAAGAGAATGGATCATTTATGGTATTATTTATGTTTATACTCTTTCTATCCAAAAAGCTCTGTGAATGACTTGCCACTTTGGTGGAGAGGAAAGAATATAGTAATTCTATTTTATTCTCATTATCTTTATTATTTAATGCAGGTTTGAGCCAGATATGGTGGAATATCTTATAAAAACATTTAAAGAAGAGATGACTTCGTGTTTGAGTTAATTTCCATGAACACTGTGTGATTTATAAAAGAAAGAGGAAATTAGACTTGACAGAGGGAGTTCCTAGGCTTATTTGACTGGGCAACAGTGTTTACAGTTGGCATTAGACACTAGAACTGAACCATCTTTTGGCAACCAGTGTATCATTTGCAACACAAGGAATAGGTTTTATTCTATTATTCTACCCTATGTAGTTGTCCTGTCCTTGTCTTTTTTTCTTTTCTCTCTCTCTTTTTTTTTTTTCCCGTTGAGAAATGAAGGCTGTACTAGACTTAATCTTTTTTCTGTAACTGTTCATTTGGTAGCTTTCTTGGGCATAATGATAGCTTTTCAAGGCCTTTGTAAAAATTTAAATAGTTTTCCCTTTTATACTTTCTACAGGAAATGTTATTTATTTTTATATTTTGAGAGAGAATGTCAATATGCAAGTGAACACTGAAATCCACATGCTACTGATTTAAAGATTCTTTGCCACTCACTCAAACTAATTTTTGTGAAATGAATTCCAAAATTCAAACATTAAAACTTACCATATTAAACAGTAAGTAAATATCTTCAAGGAGTTACTGCTTAAAAGCCTTTTGATGATGATATCATACCCCAGTAAAAATTCTGCCAGCTTACAATACGGTCAAAATCAGACTACAGGGCGCCTGGGTGGCTCAGTTGGTTAAGTGACTGCCTTCGGCTCGGGTCATGATCCTGGAGTCCCTGGATCGAGTCCCGCATTGGGCTCCCTGCTGGGCAGGGAGTCTGCTTCTCCCTCTGACCCTCCCCCCTCTCATGTGCTCTCTCTCATTCTCTCTCTCAAATAAATAAATAAAATCTTTAAAAAAAAATCAGACTACATTAAAGCAAGGATCACACTTTGCAATCATGTTTTAAAACCAAGCCAACTGTGCTAGTAAAAAGAGATGAGGTTTAATTTCCATCAAGAGTTAAGAGGTTTTTATGCCCACACAGAGTTTATAGATGTCATGTGATTGTATATATAAGTAGCACAGAATATAAATTATATCATTTTCTCATTACCGTGTATGGTTAGAACATAACAGCAACAAAAAGTTGCAGGGATCATGCAGTTCTGATATTTCTGCCCTACACAAACATACTGATGCATTTTAATACACATACTGACACAAAATCTTTTGCATTTATAGCCTTTCCTGCTGTTGAGCTCTGTTTCTGCTTTTCCAACTAGAAAAAGTCTAGCAATTTCTTCAGTGCAATATACCTAAACCCAAACTTGTCACCTTTATTCTCATGATATACTCTTAAATGAGTATAACCTCTCCATTCCCCTCTTCTATTAGTGGTATCTCATTGATTTTCCTAATAATTTAGGCTTTAATCCTAGAAGTCATTGCTGATTCCTTACCCTCATGACAGCACAGCAGTATCAAATTCTAACAATAATTTCTTAAAAATATCACTCCCATTTGTATTTTCCTTTCCATTCCTATGGCTTATGCTCAAATACAGGTCCTTAATATTTCTGATTCTATAGCAATGACCCCTAATTTCGCTAGGGATCATGCTCTTTCACTTGTTTCCAATTCATCCTAAATGTGACCACAAGGTGAATTTTTCTAAAATGCTATTTTAAACACGTCTTTCTCCTGAAGCAAACCCACAGATATGATCTTTCCTATAGCATAAAGTCCACACTTTTTTTGAAGCCGGCATTCAAAATTCTGAACACCCTAACCTCAGTCTCTTTCCTGTCTATTTTCTTTTACCCTTTTACAAAAACATTTCTCTCAAACACACTTGCCTACTCACTATTGCCCATAACCGACTTTTGTCTATGCCTTTAGTCATGCTCTTTTTTGTTCTTAATCTGGAATATATCAACTATTCTTCTTATATCCAAATCATAAATATTCTTTGTGATGCCTTTAGGTCTTCTCCAATCCTTAATTGCTCAGTTCTTTTGAATCACAAGTATATATCATTTATATAATCTATTTAAAATTACATGCAATTTTTTTAACCTTTTATATTGTTATTAAATGATTTTTATTGTTAATGCCTTGTCTCTGTGTCATAACTTCTTGGTATGATGCCTGACACAATATTGAATATATAATAGATATTAGTCCTTAATGACTGTTTCATTGATTAAAAACTGGCTCCCAGAGTAAATGCCTTTGAGTCCTCAGTAATGAGGGCCTTATTTGGCTATATTTAGCAGCACCATTAAAAAACTTAGTGATGACGGGGCTCCTGGGTGGCTCAGTCTTTAGACGTCTGCCTTCGACTCAGGTCATGATCCCAGGATCCTGGGATCAAGCCCCACATTGGGCTCCCTGCTCTGCGGGAAGCCTGCTTCTCCCTCTCTCACTCCCCCTGCTTGTGTTCCCTCTCTCGCTGTCTCTGTCAAATAAATAAAATCTTAAAAAAAAAACAAAAAACGTAGTGATGACAACTGATGCAGAAAAAAATTAAGATATATAGTCACAAAAATAGCTAGGTTAATTATTCTCAAATGAGGATTAATGAATAAATATGTATAATAGATACTTTAAAAAGCAGACTTAATAGTATATTTGAAAAGGAGAAAGGCAGCTATATATCAGTGAAGATATTAAAATATTTGGAAATATCCAATGGTATATATTTTAATTTCTTTTCCTTTTATGTTAAATAAATGATAAAGAATTAATTCCTATGGAGTTCTCCACCGGAAAGAAAAAAAATGAGCAACTTGACAAATCAGTAAAAAGTCTGGGAAAAGTTAGGAAATCCCCTTAGATGATTTTCTTTAAGGATGATCTAAAGATTCTTATTCTACAATGTCAAAGAGGTGAATGGGTTACTATTAACAACTGTAATACTTATATAGAACTTGCTATGTGTGAAGCACTGTTTTACATATATTAACTCATAAAATCCTATAACTACCACCTGAAGTAGTTATCATCATTACTATCATCCCCATTTTATAGTTGAGGGAATTGAGGCACAGAGGGTTAAGGAATTTACCCAAAGTCACATAGATAGGAAGTTGTAGAACCAGGATTCAAATCTTAAACTAGTTTAGTTTCAGAATCTATGCCTTCCTTCCTTTTCTTCCCTTCCTTCCCTTCCTTCCCTATTCCTTCCTTCCCTATTCCTTCCTTCCTTCCTTCCTTCCTTCCTTCCTTCCTTCCTTCCTTC